>NW_012144300.1:4835155-4868097 GCF_000956105.1 Propithecus coquereli
TAAAGATTCTTAGCTTTCTTCATTGCTCCCATAGATAACATCACCCTTGTGAAACCTAAGGCTAGTTTTTGAGATATCTTCCAGGCCCTGCGTTCCGGGGGGAACAGCTGACCCACCCAGACCACTGACCTATACTGAAAAATCGACTCGATTGGTCTTGTGACCCCCACCCAGAACCAACTCAGCAAGAAGGCAATTTCTACACCCCTATGGCTCCACACCAAACCCAGATAATTAGCTGACCTAATTGCCCAGCCCTTTGCCTGCCAAACTACCTTTAAAAACCCTTTCTCCCAAATTCTCAGGGAGACAGATTTGAGGACTTCCTTCTGTCTGCTCGCCTGGCACCTGTGATATTAAACTCTTTCTCTGTCGTGACTCCTGCTGTCTCAGTGTATTGGTTTCCTTTTGAGCAGCGGGCAATGAACCTGGTAAGGCTGTGACACTTTTCCTGGTTACCTCCCCATCACTGGGCTTCCCCTCGTCCTTCTTTGCTTCACTAGAAGATGGCATTTAAGCCAACTTTTTAAGATTTGCTCATTTTCTCTGGGTATCCCTCCTGTATACCTGAGGTATACATGCTATTAAACTTCCGGTTTTCTTTTGTTAATCTGTCTTTTCTTAGAGGGATTCCTTGCAACTAAGAGCTATGAAAGATCGAGGAAAAATGATTTCTCCTCCACTGCGCTGGCTATGAGACCAAGCATCCTGTAGTTCATGTTTATTCAGGGGAGCGTCAGCCTGCTGTCTGCTAACTTGCATCGAGACTGGCTCTTGAGTTTCTCTGATCTGATTTGATGGAAGGGTACAACGTGGATGATGGTGGGGAGTGTATCCCTATTATAAAAGTATTGAATTCATGGATTCCAGAACTGGAAAATCTAATTACTCTATCTCTAGTCTTCATTTCACCTGGCCTGCCAATCTTCAAACACTGAGCATCATTAACTCTTTTTATACCCATGCATGTATTCTTTTAGAAATCATCTGTAGCTTAAATCACCGTACTCTTAGGTAATGCAGTATCAGTTTTATAGTAGGATGTTGCATCAATGAAGGGAGATATACTTAACTAAAAATAAAATTTATAATGAGAATTTTCTTCAAAGCCAAAGGGTATAGGATTGAGCTGTTTATTTCCTTCTTCTTAGTAATCCAGGATTAACAACAGTTTTCGTTCTAGCTTAATTCTGGAAATAGAGGATTCAGCGGTGCTTATTAATATATGGAACTAATATAAGCTGATAAATGTGCTATTAAAATAATAGCACTTTTATTAATTGGTATATTTTTCTGAAGAACAGCTTGTCGATATGCATCAAAAGCCTTTTAAAACTGTGTACACTTGTTAACCTATTAATCCCTTTCCTGGGAACTTATCAGAGGCAAATAACTGGAAAAATGGACAAAGATGCAGGACCGAAGACATTCGGTGTAGACTTGTTTATAATGGGAGTAAATTAGAAACTCTTTTTTTTTTTTTTTTTGAGACAGAGTCTCGCTCTGTTGCCCCGCCTAGAGTGAGTGCCGCGGCGTTAGCCTAGCTCACAGCAACCTCAAACTCCTGGGCTCAAGCGATCCTCCTGCCTCAGCCTCCCGAGTAGCTGGGACTACAGACATGTGCCACCATGCCCGGCTAATTTTTTCTATATATTTTTAGTTGTCCACATAATTTCTTTCTATTTTTAATAGAGACAGGGTCTTGCTCTTGCTCAGGCTAGTCTTGAACACCTGAGATCAAACAAGCCGCCCGCCTCAGCCTCTCAGAGTGCCAGGATTACAGGCGGGAGCCACCGCGCCCGGCCAGAAACTCTTTTAATGTCCAGCCAAAAAGGATTTGTTGGATAAGTGATGGTATATCTATGCAATAGAATATATTATGATAATTAATAATGCTGTTATAGTAGCATATATATTATCTTGAGATAATTCAAACAGTACATGATCAAGTGCAAAAAGCAAGTTATTATACAACATTCTCTACAGCTACGGTCCCCAAACCCTAGGCCGCGGCTATACAGGTCCATAGCCTGTTAGGAACCAGCAGAGCATCCCTGCCTAAGCTCCATGCCCCCGACTACCACCTCCAAACCCAGTCCCTGGAAAAATTGTCTTCCATGAAACTTAGGGACCAGGGCTCACAGCAGGGGGTGAGCGGTGAGTGGGCCAGTGAAGCATCATCTGCGTTTACAGCAGGCACTCTCTATAATTGGCATCACCGCCTGAATTCAGCCTCCACTCCCCTCTTCCCCCCACCCCCATCCATGGAAAAATTGTCTTCCATGAAATTGGTCCCTGGTGCCAAAAAGGTTGGGGACCACTGTATGTGAAGGATATCAAAATATGCCACCCCAAATATGCCTTTTTGGCATATGGGTTACCTTGAGCTAAATACCATTGAGAATAATTAGACACAGGAAAAGCTATAAAAACAGGTCATGGGTTTTCTTTTTGTAAACGAAATTTCCGTTTGTTGAGGTGTCTCCCTCCTGGACACTAAGAACAAGACTCTTAACAACTCTTAGTGGAGAAGGAGCTGGCTTAATTCTGCATAACAAACCTTAACAAACAATCCCTGCTTACACACGTTTCCTGGATCTTCCCCTGCCAGAGGCCCCACATCCCTTTGCCTGTGCTTTAGCCTGAGTTGGTACATAAGCTCAAATTCTAACCGCCCCTCTGATTTACTCCTCTCTGTGTGCTCCCACCATGTGTAAGCATAAAACATATACTAATAGAATTCTGGGTTTTTCTCTTGCTAATCTATCTTTTGCCAGTCCACTTCCTAGGGCCCCATCTGAGAAATCTAACACAAATAGAGGAAAAGATTTTTTCTCCCCTACATACAACCCCATTGTTTTAAGAAAAGTATTGTAATATTGCATGTAAAAAAATAACAGCAATTATTTGGGGATTGTGGGATTATAAATGAATTTTATTCTTCTCTTATCAATATACCCTAAATTTTTTATTGTAATCATGTATCCCTCACGTAATTTTTTGAATATAATAAAAACCATACCAAAAAGAAGATGCTCAAATTTTTCTTTCTTTCTTAATTTTGATTTAAAGCGATGCCATCCACCACCATGCATTTTATCAAAGAAGAGAGTTGGTAAAACATGACAACTGGAGTTCACCAGGGGAGATGGTTAATTTTATGTGTTGTCTCATCTAGGTTAGAGTGCCCAGTTGTTTGGTCAAACTTCAGTCTAGATGTTGCTGTCTGGATATTTTTCTAGATATAATTAACATTTAAATCAGAAGAGTTTGAGTAAAGCAGATTACCCTCTCCAGTGGAGAAAAAAAAATCTTTTTTCTCTATCCGTCTTAGATGCTCCAGCTGGGGCCCTGTAAATTAGAGTGGCAAAAGACAGATTAGCAAGAGAAAAGTAAACAGAATTTAGTAACATGCACATCACACTTACATAGGAGCACCAGACATGGGTAACCCTTGGGGGTGGTTAGAACATGGGTTTATATACCGTCCTAGGCTGAAACACAGGAAAAGCAGTTGGGGGCTTCTGAGGCAGCAGCTGGGGGTGGGGGGATTATGGTAAGGTGACCAGAAAAAGCATGACGAACAGTGTTGTTTATTAAGGTTTGTTGCTCAGGTTTAGGTCAGTGCCTTCTCCACTGATGAGAGTGTTAAGAATCCTCCTCTTCCTGGTACCACAGAGGGAAACACCTTTTACAAAAGGAAATTTTCTTGACAAAAGGAAAACTGTGACCTGTCTTTATAGCTTTTCCGGTATCTGCTGCTTCTCAGTGGCCTTAAGCCCTAAATATTCCATATGCCAAAGAGGCATATTCTGGGGTGCATGTTCTGATACCCTTCCCCTCACAAGATGAGTGGGCCACACCCAATCAGTTGAAGGCCTGGAAAGAAGAGACTGAGGTCCCCCGAAGAGCAAGGAGTTCTGTCTTCAGACTGTCTTTGGACTCAAGACTAGAACATCCACTCTTGCTCGAATGTCCAGCCCGTCAGCCTGCCCTGCAGATTTCAGATTTGCCAGTTCGCACAGTTGAGTAAGCCAGTTCCTTAAGGTATCTCTCTCTCTCTCACACACACACCCATCCCATTGGCTCTAGGTTCTGTTTCTCTGGGAACCCTGACCAATACGCCAGGTTAATGGAAACTCATTTGCATAAGAAATTCTGATGCCCTAGAGAACGGCACATTGGTGACCGAGTTCTCACAGAAGCCACGTCGATTGGTGTTGAGCAGTAACACTCCCTGCTCCATCACAAAGGAGCCCCATTTGAGGGGAGACAGGCTGCTCGGAGGCCTGGCTATTGCACTGGCTGAATGGGGCCAAGTAAGAGCTGAACCTGACTGGCCGACACCAATCGGCTTCCAACAATGAGGACATTAGTGCAGTTCCTTCCCTGGCTGTGGGCAGCAACAGGCATCCTGATGAGCTTTCCCCTATGGCTGTCACACAACGACTCCTGGGAAGGGACACAGAAGGTTTTAAAGCTAGCTTAAGCTGTGTTGAAAGTTAGAGCTGTGTGATCCAGAAACACAGTCAGCCTACTAAGCATTCACCTGACAATTGGAACCGGAAGTCTTCTGAGGGCAGGTTTGGCATTTCACGTTCCATGGCTTCCCCAGCATTTAGCACAGCCCCCGGCACTCAGGATGGACTCAGGGGTGGGAAATCTGCGGCCTTGGGGCCACGTATGGCCTTCTGGATCCTTGAGTGGATTCCTTTTGACGGAATCCAAATTTTACAGAACAAATCCTTTTAATGGTTAACCCAGGACCCAGCAGCTAGATTAACTATTGTTGAATAAATGCATGAAAGAAAACACGAGTGGGAGCTCTTCCGATTTAAGGAGAGTCAGTACAAGATTGGAAATGAGAATTCAACTTCAGAGGCTGTTAGGGAATGTCCTGCAAGGATGCAGGTACAGCCCTGTCATTAGCATTTATCATTTCATTCTGAGCCACGTGCAGTGGATCTCGTGGATGACATCGTTTGGACGCCATCATGTGTCACACACACCACCTCGGATGGTCCCCAGTCATTCTCTCTATAAACTGCAAGTAAAGCAACCAAGGAAAAAAATCAGCAGTGAAATAGCAGAAGTTGCTACTGCATAGTTTCATTCTGTTAAAAATCCAGGCAGAAGAATGTAGAAAAGTTGGGGAGAAAATTGGAGCAGATGCAAGGAATACTGTTTTTGTGCGTGTTACCTCTTAAATGAGGTAATTGAAGATCTGGCACTTAGCAAAGGGGAAATACACATTTTTAATGGATCCTCCAATAAGCAAAAGCAAACACGAGGCAAACACCCGTGCATGCTTGTCTTTCCCTCTGCTTTCCTGCCTGCTATCTTCTCATGCCACTGTTTGCAGAAAGCCCTTGGGAGGTGATCTATTTAACAAAACATTCAAATGTGACATCGCCACGTATTTTATGGGAAGGCAATTTCCTTTATGCTTCTCCTAGCTGTGACCCCATATTTCTCTTGACCTTTGACCTTCCTTTCATTCTTGTTTTTACACTATATTTCTTTGGCTTCTTTTCCTCCCACTCAAGTGTTATAAGATCCTGTGGCTATCATCAATCACGCTCAGCTATTCTAAGGTAAAAATGAGGACATGGTCTGAAAAGTGTACAGGAAGCCATGGGACTGTGTGGTTGGCTCCTTCGGGAAGAAGAGGGCAAGACGGAGTGAGGAGGGGAAGAGATTTCTTGGGGGTAACATAATGAAAGGCAAAGGTGAGAGGGAGCAGGGCTGGTCAGGAAGCACCTTCAGACTGTGATGCAGATCTGATGCTGGTGACAGGAGAAGGATGGATTAGCGAGGACTCTCCAGAGAGAGGAACCAATCAGAGGCCTTTGTTTGTCTGTTTGTTTTAGGGAATTAGCTCATGCCATTGTGATGAGTCTGCAATCTGTAGTGCAGGCTGGCAGGCTGGAAACTCGGGTCAGAGTTGATGCTATAGTCTTGAAGCAGAATTCCTCCTTTTCTGGAAAACTTCAGGCTTTACTCTTAAGGCCTTCAACTGATGAGATGAGGCCCTCCCCTATTCTAAGGGTAATCTTTTTTACTTAAAGTCGATTGATTGTAGAAGTTAAACACACCTACAAAGTACCTTCTCAGCCACACCTCCATCAGTGTGTGAATATGTAATTGGGCACTATGACCTAGCCAGGTTGACATGGAAAACTAATCGTTGTTAAGGAGGAAGGAAGGAAGGTAGGGTAGGAAGAGTCTTCACCTACAGAGCAGCTGTGAGAAAGTCCCAGCCAGTCCAACAGGGAACTCCGGAGCAGACTCCACATCAGGCAAAAGTGGGCCACGCCATGGGACCCCACCGTGCTTGGCCATTGCCAGGGGCTGCCTGGGAAGAGCATGGTCTCAGTTCAAGTGCTGTAGCAGATCCCAGAAGGGCTGCATCTGGAGGCTGGCCACTGACCACGCCGTTGACCAGAGAAGAGCAAGAGATCTGGGTCTTAGAGTCATCGTAGATTCCCAAATTTTATTCTCTTCTCATACCTTCTTCTGGTACCTAATGTCTCCCTTTCATGTTGTCCATGAAACTTTTACAGTCACGGCCTTCTCTCTGCCTTTCCCATCATTCTCTTCCAGTGTTTCCTCCAGTCATCCTCTCCTCTGCCACTCTCTTCCTCATTTATCTCCAATTCCCTCCCAGCTTCCCTTTGTCCTTTATAAAGTCTGCTGTCCCACCTCCCTGTCCTAGCCCTTCCAGAGTAGTAGGGTTTGCAGGAGCCCCAGATCTGCTGGTGTGAGCTGGAAGAGGCTTCTCAGCACCCCTTCTTAGTCACGGTGATGACGGCGGGCTGGCACCCATCCAAATGCATGCTTAAATAATGGGCACGCCAGTGCCAGAAAATTAAAACACAGCATGGAATTGCTGAATTCACAATTTTATTGTCAGTGATTGCCTGGTGGCTCTGCATATTGAGAAAATCTTCACAGCTTCTTCCATTTTCCATGGCTTGGTTAATGTGCAGATAATTCTGGCGGTAAACTTTTCGTTCCCCCTCAACCTTACCCTCCTTTCCCTCCCCACCAGGCAAATAAAATCACTACTGTGACGAAGGCTGCTTCGCATTTCATCTCATTGTTCACCTTTGATAGATAGTGACATTTTATAGCTGGAAGGTGCGTGGAAATCATCTATACCAACCTCACTCACGCTTTGCAAATAAAATGGTTGAGACTGAGGCTGGAGGTGGTCATACGGCTTGTTCAAGGTCACATAGGGAAGTTGTGGGGTAAGGAAAATTCCTGACTGCCAGCTCAGTGGGTAAGAGATAGGTAGGACAGACGCCATTATTTCCTTTCGACAAACAAGGAAACTGAGTCTCAGAGCGTCCCATGGAGGAAGAGGCAGGATCAGGTCTCGTGACCTATTATTCTTTTCAACACATGATGCTGGCTTGTGCTAAGCACATGAGTAGTTCACTTCCTTGTTTGAATGGAGTGGAGCCAAACCATGTTTTGGGTGACAACTTATACATAGAAATATAGTTCCTCTGTAATAATATGCATCATTTGTCTAGTGTTGCAATTTTCAGAGTCATCCCTTCTTTGTTATTCCAGTTGGTTGGCACAATTGGCCCAGGAGGTAGGTAGGGTCTGTACTGGTAGCCCCGTTTTTATGGCTGAGGAAATAAAACCTCAGAAAGAAAATGAGTTGCCCAAATCTCCTAGGAAGTGCGGACACCAGGACTTGAAACATGGATCATTTGACACTCAGTGTTCCTTATACTTCTGATCCATCAACTGGCCTGTAGGTGCTGGAGGTTTCCAATGGAATAGTTTCCCATGCAAGCATGGAGTGACATTCACGGCCTGCTTCATATTTAGCCACTTCTTTTCATCCTCCATGCCACTGCCCTAGTTCCTGCCACTATCATTTCTACTTCAGTCAGTGCAGCAGCCTCCTAACTGGCCTCCTTGCCTCCAGCCTCACTGTCCTCCAATCCATGCTCTACGTTGCTATATGCTGCAGCCAGAGCTACCTTTCTAAAGCAATCGATCACCCTTGCACTCCCAGACATGTGCATATTTACAAATTACATACATGTACTCCTGCTACTATATTAAGTGTATGGACAAAAAGTCTATTAGAAGGGTACATTTAAAACAGTGTGATTAAAGGTTCTAATATTTTCTTATTACTTTGCTTTGGATAAAATTGTTCAGAAGTGCAAATCTGATCCTTCCCTTGCTGAAAATCAACATTGACCCAAGACTAAAATTCAAACTGCACGTGCTTATGAGGCTCTGCAACCCTGCCTGTTCCTCAATCCTGATTTCTTCCTCTGCTTCATCTTCAGTTCCACATTTTAATTTCCCTGTTCATCTCTCTGTGGTCTCTATTCCCTGCTGTCGTCTGTCTGGAAAATACTTCTCCTCCCTCTGCCTTCTTCCTTTTCTTCCTCTTTTTGCCCGGTTAATGCCTACCGGACCCTCGGGTCTCAAACTAAGCTTAACTCCCCATGGGAGGCCTCTGTGTTGAGGCCAGGTGCTCCTAGGTGCTCCTTAGTGGTACTTATCACCTTGAAAAGTCACTCTTATTTTCTACTTATTTGTCTTCATTTCCCAGCAGACCATCAGTTCCCTGAGGGCAAAGTGTGGGGTTTATTGAGTGGTGACCCTCCAGCGCTATCAAAGAGCCAAGTATGTCAACATCTACAGGTATTTGTTAAATGAATCTGCAAATATATGCTCTCAGCCTAAATGTTTCTGTGGAGTGGAAAATAGAGACTGTAACCAGCCCATCAATCACACGGGTCTCATGGGGCATAATATTTTTGACACCCACTTTGTCTTTTAAACTGCTGAGTGGGGAATCTTTCCCTTGTGTCTGGGAATAAAAACCTGGATATTCCCCATAACTTTTCTGTTCACTTTCAGGTAATAGAAAAGTCATACAGTCCTTTGAAGTCTCAGTCATGTCTCAATTAATTTAGTAGTTAATGGTGTCCAACCCACTACATCAAGCAAAACTTCCATATTTGCAGTGAAATTGCTCTTTATAAAATTAATAATGGGCCACAAGGTGGGAACTGTGGTAGGGGAAATATATATAACCAGCCATTGTTCCCTGGCTTGCTTTCCCATAATTGCTCACTACTTAGGAGTCACATAGCTGATGGCCATAAAGATTCTTAGCTTTCTTCATTGCTCCCATAGATAACATCACCCTCGTGAAACCCAAGCCTAGTTTTCGAGATATTGTCCAGGCTCTGCATTCCAGGGTAACAGATGACCCACCCAGACCAGCGGCCCATACTGAGAAGCTGACTCAACTGGTCTTGTGACCCCCACCCAAGAACCAGCTCAGCAAAGAAGACAATTTCTACACCCCTATGGCTCCACACCAAGCCCAGATAATTAGCTGACCCAATTGCATAGCCCTTTGTCTGCCAAACTATCTTGAGAAACCCTCTCTCGTGATGGGCGCGGTGGCTCACACCTGTAATCCTAGCACTCTGGGAGGCTGAGGTGGGAGGATAGCTCGAGCTCAGGAGTTCAAAACCAGCCTGAGCAAGAGTGAGACTCCATCTCTACGAAAAACAGAAAAAATTACCTGGGTGTGGTGGTGCGTGCCTGTAGTCCTAGCTAGTTGGGAGGCTGAGGCAGGAGGATCACTTGAGCCCAGAAGTTTGAGGTTGCTATGAGCTAGGTTGATGCCACGGCACTCTCCTGGGTAACAGAGTGAGACTCTGTCTCAAAAAAATAAACAAACAAACAGTAAACCCCTTTCTCCCAAATTCTCATGGAGACAGATTTGAGGACTTCCTCTCATCTCCTCACATGGCACCCGTGATGTTAAAGTTCTCTGCTGTAAACCCTGCTGTCTCAGTGTATTGGCTTCCTCTTGAGCATGGGCTATGAACCTGGCAAGGCTGTAACAATAAGAAGATAACATGTTCCAATTTCTATTTGTCAAACTGTCTTTCTTTGGGGATGAGGGTATGGTTGGCTTCTTCCCTTTCTTGGTTGGTCTTATAGTCCATCCACTAGTGACAGTTTCTAACCCCATGGTGTTGAATGGGTGGGTAGAAAGGATGGAAAGGAGGTGATGGGGCTCAGGACATGTTTCCCCAAAATATGACTAGGTGGCAAGGATATGCCACCCCAAATATCCATCTTTGGCATAAGGGTTATTCCAAGCTGTTATTTTGAGAAAGTGCAGATCAAGGAGAAGCTCTGTGAAGTTACCCTTTTGTACAAAAAATTTACACCTGCAAAGGAAATCTCTATTTGTAAGGGCATCTCCCTCTCTGCGCCAGGAAGAGAAGGAGGACTAATCAATAGAGACTCTTTATCTATAGAGAAGGCACCAATGTAAACCTTTGTAACAAACCTTACCTTTATTTAAGGTGGTTGTCCTGGCCATCTCAACCCTACCTGTCCCCACACCCTTCTTTCCTTGTTTCAGACAACAATGGCATTTAAGCCAGAAGTCTAAGACAACTCTTTGAGATCTCTAGAGATTTACTTATTTCTCTGGGCTTTCTCCTATCTATACAGTAGGCGTACATGTTATTAACCTTCTCTTTCTTTTTCCCTTCTTAATCTGTCTTTTGTTACTGGGAATCCCACTGTTAACTAGAGAATTATGAGGTTGAAGGAGCTCAGGAAATTTCACCCCAAAATATAACTCCTTGGTACAAATAGTATTTTGAATTAAAGGCCCTTAGATATCAACAGGTGTTGGAAGGGG
The DNA here is from genome assembly GCF_000956105.1 of Propithecus coquereli. Lineage (NCBI taxonomy): Eukaryota > Metazoa > Chordata > Mammalia > Primates > Indriidae > Propithecus > Propithecus coquereli. Next base: position 4,845,873 of record NW_012144300.1, read on the forward strand.
ATTTCCCTTTTTCATCATTAAAAAAACAAACCCATGAAAAAGAACGATTGACTTCCCTTCCCCTCCCTGTTATCTCAATATATTACAGGAAAGAAGATCAAGAATGCAATCAGACCCGGCTCAAATCATTTTAAATATAATACCTGTCTCTCAAGTTAATTTAATTTACAAAGAGAATCATTTATAAGTCAATCTCTTTCCCCCCATCCATTTGTTCGCCCAAATATCTCTTCATCCTCCCTAGTAACCACTTATTGCCCCTAAACAGAATTACCTATATTCCTTATCTCCCTCTCCCCTTTAAAATGAGGGTATATAAATTTCTGAACCCCACTGGGATACTGGGTAATCACTCAGTGATTCTCTCCATGTGCACAGTAAATATACCTTTCTTTTATTAATCTGCCTTACTATGAGTTGATCTTTCAGTGAACCTTCCAGGGCAAAGGGAAAGTTTCCCCTAACCCCCACAGGTTCATAAATTTATAGAGGAGAGATTTATTTCTTATAAAGGGTTGCAGCCTGCAGGCTGGCCGTCCCACAGGCTGGGCAGTGGAGCCTCCTGCAGAAACTGGAACAGGCATTCAAAGGAGGGAAGGATGAGGCAGGAATTTATGCTGATGGGCAGGCTACGTATACATATTTAGCAGTTTATAGGAGGAGCTATGGATATCCAGGAAGGGGAGGGGCACGTGCATTGTGTAGTAAGCCAACATGTATGTTACGTCCATCCCACGTTCACTTTGAGGTGGAGATTTAACATTTAAATGATTACAAGTAGGCCCTACACATCGAAAGGCAAAGGAGAGGACTCGAGTGTACTCAAGTATGCAGCCTCGATAAACTGGCCAGAACCAGTTCGTGGTCAGTGGTCTCTTATCAGGAAGGAACGCTGGTCATTTGTGGTGTGGAAACCACAAAAGGGAGGGGCAGTGTCAGGTGGTAGAGCAAGGCTTTCCAAAGCTGGTTTCTGTTTAACCCTCAGGGAACAAAGCCTGGAGGCCATTACAGAGGTATATGAGGTGCGTTCAACCTCCCATCCAGTCCTGGCCAGGAACTCAGTTTTTAATATTTCTCTGGGATGCCCTTGGCCAAAAGAGGGTCATTACAGTCAGTTGGGACAGCGGTCCCCAACATTTTTGGCACCAGGGACCGGTTTCACGGAAGACAATTTTTCCATGGACCGGGGCGGTGGGGTGGGGGGAGGCGGAGCGCAGGCGGTGGGAAGCAGCTGTAAATACAGATGAAGCTTTGCTCGCTCGCCCACCACTCACCTGCTGTGCCGCCCAGTTCCTAAAAGGCCATGGACCGGGATTGGTTCACAGCCTGCGGTTTGGGGACTGCAGAGTTAGGGGACTTAAAATTTTATTTTTATCTTTCACCAGCTAAGAACTATGAAGGATAGAAAGGAAATTATTTTTTCTCCCCTACAGGGGATAGTAAAGTCCTTAATTCACTGATACTGCCATATGATGGCAGCCCAACCTCCGATGTTCAAGTAGGCACTTCCATGTGTTCTCTCCCCTCACCTCTTAAACGCTCTCAGCATGCCTTCTAAAACAACTTGAGGCCAATATTACCAAAGTGGGCTGCACCTCAGGTTCCTAGAGGCATGCAGCTTTGACTTGCTAATGGGGGAAGTGCCCTCCCTCTGGTGACCATGGGTCACTAAAGCTTTGCAGGGGTGAACCAGGCACAGATGCTGCATGAATTCCCAGTTACAGAAGCTACATGTCCAGCTCTCTGAGTGACATGCTGGAGCCCTACTCACTGGGTATGAAGGACGGCTCAGATGTCAAGTTAGAGGGTCAGTTAGAGAGAGCTGGTCCCAAGGGGGAGGCCACGGAAGTAAGGGTACAGCTTTGACTCTCTAGGGAGTCCCGGACTTGTCCGGGTGCTGGGGATGCAAAGATGAGACCCAAGAATCAGGGCCCCAGGGGCTCACCACCCATCCATCCAGATACAGCCATCGATATCTTTCTGTCCCTTCCTACACTGTAGTTGTGCAATTCTACATAAAGGAAAAATTTTTAACAGGAAAGCTTGAGTCATAAGTCTGAATTCCCTTTACTGATTGCTGAAGATGTTGAGTTAAAAAACTAAGAAAGGCGAATGGAGGCCCTGCCCACCACACCTTCTCTAGACATGGCCTTTCCAAATCTCAGATGATTCCTCTACATTTTCAAGTCCAAGATGGAGTTGAGCAAGCTGTAAGTCTGGGTGATCTGCATCCCATTTAACTACATCTCTTTGCTTATTTAAAAGGTAAAATTTTCCATAGTGATCAGATTAACTTTAAAAAACTCAGTAATGAATTTTAAAAATACGCAGGTATCTCAAATCGACTGCTATCCCCCTAAGGTTGGCATTTATCATCCCATTCCTCAGAATGGATTGAATTTTATGTTATGTGGAGCCCCTCTAAGCCAACTATAGAAAGATGAGACTTCCTACAGCCTTTTAGAAAAGAAAAAGAATATTTTTTTTAAGGGGCACTGCTTAATCAGCAGTTTTTAAAGACCCAGTGAAGTCACGAAATGCATGCATGTCTCCAAAAGTAAGTTCATGAGAATATCATCAGAAGGCCTTCCCAAAATATTTGGTGTCTAGAAGTGGGAAAATGGAGGCGTTTTCTCCATGAAAGCAGCAGAGGGTCCTTTGTTTCTCAATTTAATGAAATTCTAATACACACACAAAAAAACACCCAATAATCCATTTAAATATCAATGCCAAGTCTGCCAAAAAATTCACAAAAACAAGGAAACACTTACAGCTGAAAACTCAGCACAGCCTGCTGCCCTCAGCTCAGATCATTGAGCCAACAAATTAGAAGGAAAAAGGCCCAAGGTAGGACAAAAAATGAGTCACTGTGTCTTTCTAGACACAAGTGTAAGGTTCCTGGCTTCAACAGTAATTCAAATTTTTACTCCTTAGGAAAATGTTTTGGAGCTCAAAATACAATTTCTTTGTTTTCTTTCAGGGGAGGGGGTATGCGTGCGTGTGTTTAAAACTAAATGGCATTTGAGGGCTTAAGTGTTTGAGTCCACAAAAAGTGAATAGACCATATGGTCTATTGTAGAATAAGTAATTACAGACTTATTAAAAATACATGTTAATTTTACTCACTGACACTCAGAATAATGGCTTCCTCAGGATCTACTGCATCCTGCTGATGACACTTACCTATTTCTGGTGCAGGAACTTCCCGTCCTGAGCAAATGGCTTGAGCAAAATGTGCATTGACCCAACCCCACAGCAAAAGCTGAAATCACCACCTTCCAGGGATGCAGAGAATTTAAGATGATTTTCCCTGTTGTCCTTTAAATTCTCAGTTTAAGCCTGAGGCAGATAAACAAAAGGGAGGTTTCTGTTCCCCTCACCCCTCAATCTGATAGAAAATTTCACAGAGGTTAAGACAAAAAATTTTTTGAGCTTCTCCCTTAAAGAATACAGCACTCACTTAGGTTACCAAGTAAATCATTGATACTTGGAAATGGGTTTACAAATTCTATCCGAATCCAATTTGGGGAAACTAGCCTTGACATCTCTTCTAGCTGCTAATGACCCAGTTACTTCTCAAACTTCGCTGCTTTGTGAACCACCTGAGGGTCTTGTGAAATGCACATTCTGACTCAGTAGGTCTAGGGTGGGACCTGAGGTTCTGCATCTCTAGCAACCTCCTTGGTGATGCTGATGCTGATGCTGTTGATCCGGGGACCATTCTTTGAGTAGCAAGGACTTTGCTGACTGACAAAATGCTCTGGTGCTCTGCATGCGTACTCCAGTTTGTGAATGGACCAAATGACCAATTAGTTGAATGTACATTATAATCAAGGCCTTAAACAGAATATTAAAATTTATTTTCTTAGACTTTCTTTCTTCAACCATTGAAGTCTCTTTAGAGTTGGTCAGTTCTGGTAGAAGATCCTGACCATGCATGGGGTACCATTCTTGAATACAATTACAGAATAATTTGTGATCAGTAGATCACCAAAACTTTATTGCCTCTGAGTATACACAGTTCAAACCAAAGCCAAGTTTCTTTTTTTTAATGGAAATATATTTACTATTTTTGAAGATTACAAGTATATATGCTCCTTGGAAAAAAAAACAAACAAGAAATAATCTGATGTGTATTCTTTCAAAATCAATTTAGATTTGTATCTCAGCAAAATACTATACATCATGGATATTTGAATACAGTTATGTACCACATAACTATGTTTCAGTCAATAACAAACTGCGTATCTGATGGTGGTCCCATTAAGATTATAATGCTATATTTTTATTGTACCTTTTCTGTTTAGAAATGTTTAGAATCACAAGTATTATACTTACCACTGTGTTACAATAGCCTACAATATTCAGTACAGTAACATGCTGTACAGGTTTGCAATCTAGGAGCACTAGGCTGTACCGCATAGCCTAAGTGTGTGGTAGGCTCTACCATATAGGTTTAAGTACACTCAGTGATGTTTCCAGAAATGCCTAATGACACATTTCTCAGAACATATCCCCCTCGTTAAGCAATACATGGCTGTAGCCGAAACATCAAATGTGAAATGCTGGCATGCTAAGGCTAATAGTGGAAATTCTGGAATGCCAATAGGCTAATAATAACAATAGTTACATGTAGCAAGTGTCTGCTTTCCTACCAAGTACTCTGGCTGTAATATGCACTTTACATATTGTAAGATGGGGGTTAGGACATGCTACCCCAAAATATGGCACCTTGGCATTTGGGAAAATTGCAGAAGCAGGAAGGTCTCCCTGACTTTCTCTCACCCTTCCCCTCTGACGCAGACCATGAAAGAATTCCCTGACCCTCCCCCAAGGTCATAAGAACCTCAGTCCAGAGGTGCCCTTTCCATACCTGGAGGAAAGGAACTTCCTTATCTATGAAGACGCAGGGACACAGAGAAGAATCTGCACAAACAGGCCTTGCCGAGGTCCCCACCACCTCCCAGTTTGTTACCATTAGATCAGACCACTTTGTCCAATCTCACTTCCGCACGACTTTCCCCTCTTCATCAAACCTGAGTGTGAAAATGCACCGGTCTTCCTGTTTCTTTGGGTCTTCATTGCTAAAGATTCCCATGTCACATAAAACTTACATTAAGTCAATTCGTATGCTTTTTTCTTGCTGATCTGTCTTTTATTAGAGACGTCTCAGCCGTGAACCTAGGTATTACTTTTCCTCCCTTACATAATGGTCAGAGTTCCTGGATTCAAGCAAAACACATCAACTTATTAACTTTGAGCAGAAAAGGAATTTATTGAAAGAGTGTCAGTAATTTGTAGAACTGATCCAACAGCTAGAAAAACCACCTCTGAGAATGGGCAGAAACCGAGGACGGCTAGGCAGTAGGGACAATGTCTGGATCTTGTCACAGGATTACTGGTTAGGACCTGCTCCCAGCCTCACCATCATCGGATTCTGAATCCCTGAGGCAGCTGTAGGGGAAAAAAGTAATGTCTCTTTCTCAACCGCCACAAGGATTATGGATGACACCCCTAGAACAAAAAACAGATCAACAGCATAACAAATTTACTTATCAAAGTTTTCCATGATGGCCAGGCGCGGTGGCTCACACCTGTAATCCCAGCACTCTGGGAGGCCGAGGTGGGTGAATCGTTTGAGCTCAGGAGTTCGAGACCAGCCTGAGCAAGAGGGAGATCCCGTCTCTACTAAAAATATAAAGAAATTAGCCAAATAACTAAAAATAGAAAAAAGATCGCGGGCGTGGTGGTATGTGCCTGTAGTCCTAGCTAGTTGGGAGGCTGAGGCAGGAGGATCACTTGAGCCCAGGAGTTTGAGGTTGCTGTGAGCTAGGCTGACACCATAGCACTCTAGCCTGGGAAACAGAGTGAGACTCTGTCTCAAAAAAAAAAAGTTTTACATGATGTAGGAGCCCTCAGAAATAAAGGTCTAAAGACCCAGGAAAATTGCATATTTTTATTCTAAATCTAACAAAAGAAGTGGATAGTCGTGGAGAAATATGATTGGATGAAAAGGGTATGATTTAATAGTAAAACACTGAGGTAGGAACCCAGCAAAGCTGTTTGTTCAGATTCTGCTCAGCCCGTCTGCATAAGCGCTCCTTCCTTTAGGCACAGAGCAGGACACCTGTCACAGGAGGATCTTATGACCTATTTTCAGGGGAAGAAGGGCAGGGAATGATCTTTCCAGGTTTTATGGCTGGCTTTGGGGGAGAAGGACAGGCAGGAGACAGGAGGGTGGGAGAATGTCAGAGAGACCTTCTTGCTTCTGAGGACCTCCTGTCTCCTTCAGCTCAAAAATAATCAGCACGTCAAGGTGCCATACTTTGCGGTATCCTGTTCTGACACAGCCACCAGGAGTCACTTTGCAGCTGTCCCCCAGATGAGAGAACTTGGGAGAGGAAATATTGGAAGGTTCGGCTTCCATGGGGGCCAGAATCCTACCTGCCCCCGGGACTCAAGCCATGCAAGAGTCCCACACGGTGGCCACGAAACAAAGCAAGACCCCCACTTGTCATCATCTTGTTTAATCCTCATGTTAAACCAGAAAGGCTGCTGTAATTGTTGCCATTTTAAAGAAGAGGCTCCAGGACTTCCTAGAGGTGAGATGCCTTGCCCCTTGCCCCGGAAGTGGAAGCAAAGGGCCTGCTATTTAACCCCGCAGTGCCTCACCCAGAGCCTACCTTCCCACGTCCCTGCCCTTGGTTTCACTCCTCGCCCTGCTGCGGAGAAAGTTGCACATAATTCATCTGTGTATCTTTTGGATCATAATCTTGTTTGTTTTCTAAGGGGAGGGTAGGAGGAGAAAAAAACAAACAAAAATAAAGAAATTGATTTTTTCCCTTCCTTTTGATATCCTTGACTTCAAGAGTTTAGGTAGCAGAATTCACCTTTCGGGCTCATCCCTAAAGAAAATCCTCCTAGGTCCTCCCCCACCTGGGGGCTCCTTTGGCGGCAGGTATAAATCTTAGATATTTACTATGATTTTTACTTATGAAGTATATTCACAGGTGGAAGTCCTCAATACCTAAAAAATACTGCTTTGCTAATGATGGGGTTCAGGACTTCTCAACCCAAAATGTAGCAATAAGAGAGCGGAATATGTTACCCCAAAATGTGCCTCTTTAGCATAAGGATTATTTTGAGCTGATTATTTTAAGGAACAGCAGCCACAGGAGAAGCTTTGAAAACAGAGCCAAAGCGACCCTTTTGTAAGAGAAATTCACATCCCTAAAGGAAATCTCCATTTGTGAGGGTGTCTCCCTCTCTGCACCAGGAAGAGGAGGGTGACTCAGTCAATAGAGACTCCAGTCAGTGGAGAAGGCACCAACTGAAATCTGCCTAAAAAGCCTTGCTCAGGTTTCCAGCACTTTTCCCCATCACCTTCCCATAACTGGCCTTCTCTATACCATTCTTTCTTTGTTTCAGCAAAAGATGATATTTAAGCCTGAAGTCAAAGCCCCTTCTTTCACATCTACTCTGGAAAATGAGCCACTCATTTTCCCTGGGAATATCCCATGTACACATGAAATATACATGTTAATAAACTTCTGTTTGTTTTTCTCTTGTTAATCTGTCTTTTGTTACAGGGGTCTGCCCAACTAAGAACTCAGACAGGGTAAAGAAAACATAATTTTTTCCTCCCTGCCCTATGACAAGATGTAGCATGGTAATGAAAACCATTTGGCACAGTGATGGCTCTAGAGAGAGTGGCTCATTGTTCTAATTGAACTTCTAGGCCAGACATTACCTGGAGGGTTGGCTTTCTTTCAAGGTCAAAAAACCAGAATTGAGGAGGATGTTCATGATAAACTGAAGTTCATGGCTCTCGGCCAGTGAGAGCACTCCATCGAGATGCCTTAGTGAGGTAAGAAAAACAGAAAGACTTCATATATTTCCTGAATTCTAGAAATCAAATTTTTCCCCCATTACTTTCATAGTGGTCTAGATTTCACTTCCTCTCCCAGCCCTAGTCCCTCTTTGGTAGGAAAAAAGGCTTAGATCAGCAAAAAAGATTAATACATCAGCAATTCTGTTATTGTGTGTATTGATTCTCCAGGGGCCAGAACAGAACCTCAAAGGTGAGGGTAAGTGGAAAATACACGCAGACAATATTCCACCTGCTGTATTTATGAGCCATTTAGAGCATCCCAGGAGAACTGCAGTTTAAAATCTATCAGATTTGGGTTTTGTTTTTTTTTTTCTTCTTCCTGAGGAGATGACAACTGTTTATTTTGCAAGTCTCTATAAGGTCTGAATGTTTCTCATGAACGGTACTTGGAAGGAAACTAGTGACTGTCCTGCCTATAAATGAGAAAGGCCCGGGAGCCAGGGAGAGGAACCTGTGATGTGTTGTTCTGATGCTCAGAACAGGACGGTCCAGGCCGCGCTATAGCCGTTTACCTTTAGCCTTACGTAGAGTGAGCTGTATCATTATCTATAGGCACGCTACTGGAGGACTGAAATAGTATATCCAATTTCTTTAATTTGTTCTTTTCTTTTTCCTGATTTCCTCATGGTTTAGCATGGTCTCTAATCCGAAATAGGGCCCGAGAAACAGGCCTGCCTAATAGTGGCCAAACTAAGCCAGGCTATTTAAAGATGGATCCATTAATTCCCATTGATTCATTCATCCAAAAAACACTTACGTGATGTCCACTCTGTGCCAGATTTTGTTCCAAAGTGCAAGGATAGAGCAATATCCTCTAAAAGAGCTCACAGTCCCAAGGGGAAGACAGAGGGGAATGCAATCACGGTATGGTGTGGGATGTGCTATAATATTAATAAAAATAGCTACCACTGTTGAGCGTTTGCTCTTTCGATACTACATGTGTTAATGTATATTATCTCTAATCCTCCTAGTATTCTATAATAAATTTTGCTATCCCCTTTTTTAGGGAAATAGACTGAGAGATATTTTAAAAAACTTGCTTAAGGTTACAGTGCTGTGAATATTAGAAATAGGAATTAAAACTCCTGGTTTTTTGGCTCCAAAATGTGCCAACAGAGAGCAAGGAGAACTAATCTGGATGCAGGGATGCTCCAGGGAAGTTTTTAAAGGAAGTGAGGAGGAGGAAGGAGGAGTCCAGGGAAGGGGGAGAAGCTTGCCTTCACTTCTACTGCTTACGCAGCAGCCTCATAAAAGTATGCCCAGCCTCCTGAGTTGGGGAAGAAGGAAGGTGACAATCCCAGCTTTCTTTGGTTGCTATAGAAAAAGTAATAACCAGGTCAGGGAAGGAACAAAGACAATAATCAGCAAGACACCAGAGCAGGCTCACAAGGCAGCTGTTGTGGGTAGAAAAGGTGAAATATCTCTTGGCCATAGTGTGTCTGGAAAAAGGGTTGTTGCTGATAATAGCGTCCACCAAATAGCGTCTAGGACCACATGGCTTCCACCCTGGCTCTCAGAACAACCACATCACCCTCCCGGGTTAGCTTCGGCTAACTTAACATGTCACGTGGCTAATGAAAGCTGCTGAGGAAGGAACGGAGTCCAAAATAAATACAGTGAAACCTTATTCTTGTGAAAGACAGGAGCTTGCAAGTCTCATTCAAATGAATTTTTATGAAACATTTTAACTCTAGGATTTGTTAAAAGAAATACTGATAATTATGATACATACTACAGATGCCATAAACTCAGTAATGAATGGAGTACTAATAAGGAAAATTGGATAAATAAATCTGAGATTACAATTTATAAAAACACTGTGGCATATGTACAGTGCTCATAAAAATACAGATTTCTAAATTACAACTCTTCATTCAAACTTCTTACCCAATAAGATCTCTGTGTTGTAATTAATATAAATTCCAAAATGCAGGGCCCAATTAAGGAAATTTTACTGTTCAGCAAAGAATGAGGTGAGTTGTTGTAAGGCTATACTTATATGAATAAAGAACTCTTGAAACAGTGGTATCAACAAAAAAAAATGTGAAAGCCATTCGAAGTAGCAGGAGAGATTTTGTATTTGTGTTGCATTGTGCAGAAGCCCCTAATTGCCCTGAAACTATTTAGCTTTTTATTTACTGGCCACGGAGTGCCTACTATGTGATCAGGGCTCTACAAATATGAATATAGCCTAGTCATTAAGGTGCTAACGTGTATGACATGCCTCTCACATATATAAATATTGCACACACATACAACATACAATCCCCATTCCCCCACGGCCCCTGGAGAGTGAGTTCCGCACTTTGGTGGGTAGATAAACTATCTTGCTAAGAGAAAGTGTAGGGAAGGAAAAAATAATTTTCTCTCTACCCTTAGTTCTTGGTTGGAATAGACTCCCGTAACAAAAGGCATATTAACAAGAGAAAAACAAGCAGAAGTTTATTAACATGTATGTTTCATATATGTATGGGGGATAGGGAAAATGAGTACTTCATAGAGAGGTGGCTTTAAATTCAGGCTTATATACCCTCTTCAACAAAGAGTAGTAAATTTTTAGAGAAGCAACAGGAGAAAGGAAAGAACTTTGAGTCTCTAGGGACAGCAAATTGTGGGAAGGCAAATACAGCCATGCACCACTTAGCGACAGAGACACATTCTGAGAAACGCGTGGTGAGGAGATTTAGTCACTGTGTGAACGTCACAGAGCGCACCTACACAAGCCTAGGTGGTGTCGCCTCCTGCACACCTGGGCCACGGGGCAGAGCCTGTCGCTGCTGGGCTATAAACCTGTGCAGCCTGTTACTGTGCTGAGTGCTGTCGGCGATTGTAACCCAATGGTAAATATTTGTGTATCTAAACATATCTGAACATAGAAAAGGCACAGTAAAAATAGCATATAAAAGATTTTTCCTAATAATGGTACACCTGTATAACACCGCTCCCTTAAGGTGCTATGGAACCTTCTGCAGTGCCCGCCTGTGTGTGGTAGATAAAGGCTAGTTAGGGAAGTGTCGTGGAGATTCCTCCAGTGGATTCCAGAAAAGTGATCCTTCTCCCTATCCTCTCACTATAAAGTTCCAAAATTGTTTTAGGCAACGATCAGATCAACCTTTGTCCTTCCTGGCAGAGGGGAGGAGGGACAGCTGTGTCTTCGTAAATGTGCGCCCGCCCTGCCCTCAGGCAAATGGGGAAGGGCAGTGAGCTTGTCTTGTGTTTGTTTCTTCTCAGTTGCCTTCAGCTCAAAATAATCCTTATGCCAAGCAGGCATCTTTTGGGGTGGCATATTCTGGTCTCCTACAGAAAGTAACAGTGGCCTAGGATTGTCCTAGCACCTCCCCAACACCCAATTTACAGGAGAAGTACGAAGGATGAGAAAATGAGGCTTTTGTAACCTGATCGACCTTTCTGTGGGCTTGGAGGGGTCTGTGAACTCAAAGCAAATTTTGTTTTGTTTTCAACTGTGCGACAGTGATATGTGTCTGACTAATTTAACTAAATTAACTGCCAACCTGGTTTGCTTGTTTTCCTGAGGGCGATGGGCGGGCCCTGGGTATGAGGAGGGGAGTCAGGACGCCTAGCTCTCGGTTCATTTTTTCCTAGGCCGTCGAAGCGCGTCCTGGTGACTATTCTGGAAGTTGGTTGACATGGCTCGCCTCATCCCTGCCACCGATACCTGGCCAGGCCCAGGGGTCCTCAGGGCCACTCCACGGTCACCTCGACCGATGCCTCTCCCCGCTGTGACCTGGAACTGTGCTGGCCAGAGGGCCTGCGCCTTCCTTCCCGGGGGCCCCGCTCCCCCGCGTCCAAGGAGCTGCCCTCCGCCGCTTCTCCCACCCCCTCCTCCGTTTCTAACGCCTATTTTCTAATTAAGCCTAAGTCACGACAGATGGTGTCGTGGGGCTGATTAATACACACGTTGGGAGGGCGCCGCAGCACCTGAGGTGAGCATTCATCAGCAAGGCCTCCAGCCTCGGCTGCGATGCTCGCTGGGATCGCAAATAAATTGGAAGGAAAGGAATAAAAGCGGTGCGGAGGGGCCAGAAAAGGGAAAGAGAGAAAGGAAGGAGGGGGGAAAGAGAAAGGAAGAGACAGAGAGAGAACCAATATTTCACATGCTGGAACTTTTTTTTTTAAGTATTTTAATTGTTATGTTAATCTTTGAAAATCCGTCTCAATGCACAGCTTAAAGGAAGACAGGACTGTTTGCACCCTACTCCCCAGACCACCGCCTCCCGCCCTGTTTATGGGCCCAGCGATCTGCCCCACGCTCCTCCTGCGTAAGAGGGCAAGGCCCTACCTCTACTGTGGAACAGAAGGGAAGGAACAAAGAGACCACCGCCCTCCAGACTGCTCCCGGCTTCTTCCCAGCTATGGTCAGAACCGTGCCTCCATCCCAGCCACGACTCTGACCTTTGATAGGCTCTTCCTCCCTTCCCAATTTGATGCCAAAAGTTGCTGACGATTCTCTTCATGCACAGCAGGCAACCTGTGCAGCTGGACAGGTGTGCTCATTTACCCCATGGATTCCCTGGCTCTCGCCCCCCTCACCCCCACCCCCCCGCCTCTCCCTACGACCCCTTCCCCACTTGCTCCACCCACACAACTCTTCCCGCTCCCTCCCCCCATATTTGCAACGCGATTCATTTATTTTTCCAGTGCAGAACTTAATTCACCTGTTCGTAAAACAAACACTCGCGAACACCCAGCATGTCAAATTCTGGGCTGTGTCCTATCCCCAAGTTGGTAAGTGGTAGGGTAGAGCTGTCACCAGCTTGAACCGTGGAGGGGCTGCCTGTGGATTCAGAGTCCTGTCCCTCCAGCTGTGCACAGGCCGGTGAACCACATGAACTGTGCCCTCTCCCAGCCTTCCCTTCCCTCCTCTGCCCACTGCCCCGCGAACCAGAACACTCCAGTGTGAGCCTGGGTTCCAGGTGACCTTGAACAAGTTATTTTAACCTCTTTAACCTCAATTTGCTCCTCTGTAAAATGGGCATCTGCTAACATGTATCTGATAAGGTTGTTCTTACTAGTAAAGGTGATGACGCATGATAAATGTGAAATCTTTACAGATGATTTGAGTTTTCTTTGAAGTTCAAAGTTGCCCCATTTGTGAAAATATCTTAAGCACCACTCTCTCCTGCTTCATCCCCCCCTTTGTAGCAGAACTGTATGTATTATCTTAGTCCGTATGATTTTGTTTTCTTCCTCCTCCTCCTCCTTCCTCTCCATCTTTGTATTATTATTATTATTAACCAAAGCCCACACATTGCAGATTAATTATAATTTAAGCAGAGACCTAGAAGAGGCAAAGGAAGTGGAAGAGGTGAAGAGACAGAGGCAGCAGCCAGTCAAGGGCGGGAATCAGATGGGCGCCATGTTATTAGACGTGAATACCGTTAAGAGAAGCCAACTTGAACTTTCCTTGGGACAACCTAGCCACAGTAAGAATGATGCATTACTCCTGCCCTGGCTTTCAGCCAGACCAGCCCTGGGAAGTGCAGTCAGTCTCTCTAACTAAACTTGGCATCCGGAAATAGAGCTAAACCTCTTCAACAGTAGGAAGAGTTTCCCTCTTCCCACTAAACTATTTGCAAAAGATAATAAAGAGTGAGAAATATAAGTATTGGAAGATCATATAATAAATAATAGTAATAAATAATGTAGTCCTCTTCTGGTCTGTGCCCGCATGCAGCTCCTGTGCCTCCCTTCCTCCAGCCATTGGGTGGCTGTGTGCACTTTGCTTCCTATGCCAGGGAGGGCTAGGTGAGGAGTGGCAGGGTCAGCTCCTTCTGTACTCACCAAGCTGTTTGGGTGTTGGTCTGCACCCACCAGGAGGGGGTACCTTTTCACATTCACACAAAGGCATCACAGTGTGAGCTTGTGTTAGCCCACTCTTCCTCCATGTTTTATGGAGAAAGCCCTTCAGAAACTACTTTCTCCTTGCACACTCCTGACATAAACCATCTGGATACTAATCCATTGTTTTCTCCCTTCCAGGCATTGTATCTGGTGGAGAAAGTGTAACCATTTAGAGTTCAGATCAAGTCCCACATCTGCCACTTTCCATCCAAATGACCTTGAATAAATGACATACCTTCCCTGAACCCCAGTTTGCCCATCCACAAAATGGGCACAGCAATTCATGAAGGATTGTCTAAGAATTAGAACTAGTATAATTTATATACTTGGCACAAAATGAGTATAGATATGTAGTCAGCAAATCATCAGAAAGAAAAAAATGCCTTTCTTCAAGTCTCTGGGAAAACAAAACAAAATGAAACTTTTGTGCCTGGCTCCTAACTTAAACTATACCCAACTGGAGTAGGTTTTTAGAAACTATCTTTGCAGCTCACGTTAAAGTAATCTGAATGTACAAAAATACAGATTTACAAAACAGAAATATGTTTCATCCACTTTTTATTTCCTCTTTATAAATATACAAACAATCCTACCACATTGAAAGAAGGATTCAATTTGCAGTTCCTTGATTTGTTTATTGCTTTCCAAGGGAAACATATAGCTCATAATTAAGTATACTTCTAGATTTCGGATATGGGCATGTCTCTTACAGAATTGAATATTACTAACAATGACAAAAGTAAAGTGTCTGCAAATAACAAATGAATCAGAGACCCAGAAACAAAAACAATTAATTAAGCAGTATATCACCAGGAGAACCTAGAGCCTAGGATGAAAAAACCAAGTCAATAAACTTTCAAAATGGGATCAGGGGCTGGGAACAGTGGCTTGTGCCTGCAATTCCAGCACTTTGGGAGGCCAAAGCAGGAGGATTGCTTGAGGCCAGGAGTTCAAGATCAGCCTGGGCAACATAGTAAGACCCTAGCTCTATGAAAAAAAGCATTTTTAAAAAATGTACCTCAAGATTAATTTCTCTAGAAAGCAGACTGAAATGAAGAGCTCAGTTGAATTGATGAAATGTTAACTATGAGAAATACCTAAAGATGACAGGCGCAACCCCCTGGGTGGACAAATGGGGAAATTGACGCCCAGGGAGTAGTCACACAGTTTATTTAGCAGCATAGCTAGTGCCACAACCCAGGTTTTCTGACACCCTGGTCACTGGGGAAATCTCTATTTCATCTATAGCGACATTAGGTATTTTCCTGAGACCCACTGTGATTCTGATGGTGTAGGAAAGAGATTTAGGCCTAGATCTCATTGGCCTACATTTGTCCCAAGTATACCCTATAAGAACAGCCCTAATAGAGGAAGCAATGTGTATGGTGGAGAGGACACTACCTGGGAGATGGGCCCACCCTCTGGTTTTCTGTGTGGTCCACCGTGTCTCCATGCTAATATGATGCCTGGTATATGGCCTATGCCAGGAATTCAGTAAATCTTGACTGAATGAACAATTTCAATTTTGAATATACACTTCCAAATCTTGTTAGTTTAAACAATGCAGTGATCATGACCTTTGGCTACCTAGCAAAGAAAGGGACCAAGAAGAGGGGCTGTTATAGCCTAAGTAGAAAGAGCAGGGACTGAGTAGCAGGAAGAGTAGGTTTCTAATTCCAGCTTCACCACCCACCTGCCCAATGACCCAGAATAACTAGTTATTTGCTCTTTTTGAACTTTGGTTTTCTCAGCTATAGAATGGAATAAAATGTCTATTTCATAGAGCTTCATTAATATTGCATGATAATATTTATTAACTGCTTGACATGGTACCTGGCCTACACTAGGAGCTCAATAAATAATAAGTTAGATAAAAACAGAGGGAGATATTTTGCAAATGGGGGGGTCTGTTGGGTTTAAAAGTGTGGTGTGCAGAGAAGTAGCCCCGTCTGACAACCTCGTGTTCTGGCAAACTGTGGCTGCATCTCCACATCAACTCAAACCTGCATGTTAGCCCCTGGGCTTGGTAGGAGGTGGCCTCCAGTCCCAGCCATATCTGACTCCCTTTTGTTTGTAGGTTTGGGTGCTCTACATGCTCAGGTCTCTGAACATACACATGCTTAGGGGAACTGAGCCAAGGTGAGGCTCAGGGCCAGTCCTCTGGTCCCAGAGGGACAGCTGTGTCCATCCTTGAAGCACAATCTTCGTCTGGGATCAGGCCCTAAAGCCACTTGTCTTCACGAGGGTCCAGGCCAGGAAAAGCTTGGGGGAAAGGCTACCATGCCAGAGCTCTGCTCAGAGGCCAGGCCCACGGGGGCAAACCTCCAAGTACCGTGGTGCTTCTTTCCCAGGGTGACCAGGATAAAGCCCGAGCCACCAACCTGACCCCAACCCTGTCCTACTCACACCCCCAAATGCCATCTTCTGCAACTGCTTGAATCGTTTCCATGTTTGGGAACATGGTTCAAGCAAGCAATTTGAAATTGAAGCAGAGGGAACAGTTTGCAGGAGTGAATCTGCGAGAGCCCATCAGAAGAGTGGTACTTGTGCAGCTACCAGCAGGCAGAGCCAACTGCCGTGCACAAGCGTGCTGAGGAATGGCATGAACCAGGGCTGCAAATGTACCCGCCTGACCCCAGAAACCACAGTGTCTTTGTGCTCCTATGTCTCTTTGGTGCTTTACAGGTTGTTCATGGACCCATTTGCACCTTAGGAAAGCATGACGCTTTCAGGCAATATTATTTCCATTTTACCATGAAAAAACCTGATGCTCAGAGGTAAAGTGACTTGCCCAAGGTCACAAATGGCAGAGCAGATGACAAAACTGGACCTAGAGCCAATGTCTGCTGGTTGCTGTTAGCCCAGGGCTCTTGATGCTATCCCAGTCCCTTCATGGAGGGTCCCCTGGAGCCCATGACTCTGAAAGTTGAAGAGAACATTTACATTGCTGGACTGTCTTTAGTGAAACAAGCCTCAAAAATTCCTTTCCAGTTGGCCTCCTTCTGAAATTTTGCCTGTAGCCCCTCGAGTTCCTTGGGTGGTTTCTCTTGTCTCTGTGACCTCTCCTGGGAAGGAGGCCATTGAAAAGTGGAGCAAGGGTGCTTGTTTCTCCCTCTGAGCAGCCGAGGAAGAGCCCCCTCCTTCTAACAGAATGGCCACAGCAGGTGCTATGGTCTGAATGTCTGTGTCCACCCATCAATTCCTGTGTTGAAACTGAACCTCAAAGGTGATATTATCGGGATGTAGGGCCTTTGCGAGGTGATTAGGTTGTGGGGGCAGAGCTCTCATAAATGAGATTAGTGCCCCTGTATTAATAAAAGAGGCCTAAGAGAGACCCCTTGTCCCTTCCACCATGTAAGGACACAGTGAGAAGGTGGCACCTATGAAACAGAAAATAGGCCTTCACTAGACAGCAAATCTGCCAGGGCCTTGATCTTGGACTTCCCAGCCTCCAGAACTCCAGAAATACATTTCTGTGGTTTATAACCACCCAGTCTATGGTATTGTGTTAGAGAAGCCTGAACAGACTAAGACAGCAGGGTTCCTCACAGCATTCTGGGTAAGGCACAGGGGCAGGGTCTAGGTGATACAGGGATACAGCTAAAGGGGTCTCTCTGCAGCCAGACAGTCAGAGAGGTTAAGCCTGGAAAGGACCTTAAATGTCAGTGGGTTCAACTTTCTCATCTTTCAGTTGTGACACGTGGACAGATGAAGGGACTTATCCAAAATCACATAGCAAGTTCTTCCACTCCCCCTAATTTGGAGACAGCTTCCTCATACATCTACCCTAAGAGGCTGATCATGGCTACAGTGCAGGGGTCCCTGGAGGCCTCCAAGATCTTCATAAAAAAATGGAGGAGACAAGAATGACAAAGCCAGGGAAGGGCCAGTCATGGAGAGATGGAGGGGCCAGGCACCCAGTGCCACTGACACCCCTCTACTCTCAGAGGAAGGGCCTGAGGGTCTGCACCTGTTCCCCCACCCTTGGCTACCAGGGAGGTGTGTCACCAGGTGTATTAGTCTGCGAGGGCTGCCATAACAAAGTGCCACAGATGGAATGGCTTAAACAACAAAAATTTGTTCTTTCACAATTCTGGAAGCCGGAAATCCGAAAGCAGGGTATCAGCAGAACTGTTCATTCTGAGGATCTTTCCTTGGCTTCTAGCTGGCCGTCTTCATTCTGTCTTTACAGGGTTTCCCCTGTGTGTGTCTGTGTCATAATCTCTTCCTAAGAGGACATTGGTCATATCAAACTGGAGTTCACCTTCATGACCTTGTTTAACCTTAATTATCTTTTTAAAGGCCCCATCTCCAAATATTGTCACATTCTGAGGTACTGGGGGTTAGGACTTCAACATAGGAATTTTGGGGGAACACAATTCAGCCCCTAACACCAAGTGTTCTCCTATTGGGACAGGAAGTTAGTTCTTTGCGTCCTTCCAGAAAAAACGCAATACTCAAGGGACTAATATTTATTATGTATCTACTATGTGGCAGGCCCTTCACTAAGAGTATAAATATTCTCAGTTAATCCTCACAACAACCTGTGCAGCATTCCCACCACTCCCAGGAAATTGGGTCTTAACAGATTAAGCAACAGAAGTCTGAGGTCACAGAATTCATCACTAGCGAAGCTAGAATTCCAGCCCAGGTCTCACCGATGCCCAAGTCCACATTCTCACTACAACACTGGGTTTCCTTCATTTTCTAGAACTTACTTTTCCTTCTCAGCAAAATGGGGCAGCTATAGTGTAGTGGGTTGAATGGTGGCCCCCAAAAGGGTATGTCCACGGGAACCTGTGAATATGACCTCGTTTGGGGAAAAGGTCTTTGCAGATGTAATGACGTCAAGGATCCTGAGAATCAGGAGGTCATCCTGGATCCCCAGTAGGTCCTAAATCAAATAAGTGTTCTTACAGGAGAAAGGCAGGGGTGTTGTGAGACTGACAGAAGAGGCAAAGACACACAGGGAAGCCCATGTGAAGACAGAGGCAGAGACTGGAGTGATGCACCCACAAGTCAGGGAATGCCTGGAACCACCAGAGGCTGGAAGAGGCCAGAAGGACTCTCCCCTAGAGCCCACAGAGGTAGCGTGGCCCTGTCAACACTTTGATGTTGGACTTCTAACCTCCAAAAATGTGACAGAGTAAATCTCTGTTGTTTAAGCCACCCAGTTGGGACAATTTGTTACAGCAGCCACAGGAAACTAGTACCCATGGGACAGCTGATGGTTTGCCACTCCTTGTTTCACACATGCTCAGGCAATGCTTGGCTTTCTCAACCACAGCCCAGGAATCATGCGCTTCTTGTCTCAGCCTGATCCCCTGAGCTCCTCTGTGTTGTCATGGACCATGCTGCTGGCACAGAAAGGTCCCTACAGCTGGAACTGGCAAGGGAGGGGCGGCCCATCCATGGCCCCGGCCCAGGGCTGCATGGGGAGGCTGAGACTGAACAGACCTGGATGGTCCATAGTTGCAAAGACTCCTCAGGCCCTGGGGAGAGAGACAACATAGGACAGTTAGTGAAACTCTTCTGGACCCTTCAGGACTCGCAGAGCCTTTCTCCCCAGGAGTGTGCACGTGGGTAGGCTCCTGCCTTTGCTGCTCGGTGGGGATTGCACATCAACAGAGCGAGGATTTTTCTGTAGGACGTCCCAGAACCAGGGAGTTGCCTTGGGCTGCCAATGGTATCCTTGCTGGAAGGATCCACAGCTCTTGGCAGAGAAGTGCTGGAAACCTCTGCAGGAATGAGGGCCCTCCAAGCCAGAGCTTTGTTACTTTTCAGAATCCACAAGGGAGCCCTATTTTCAGACATGGGGCTCAAGTGCCGGCCGCTGCAGTCGAGCACGGCCTGGTTCCCCAGCAACCCCAGCCCTTGGGTCCCCGTATTTCTGTAGAATGTGTGCACTTCACAGGACAGTAGTTATAAGCATTTCTGCATGTTGTAGGTGGAGGAGCTCCTCCCCCAGTTTGGACTCATCTTTCCTTTTTAAAGCTCTCCCCCGCAGCCCCATGCGCCCCTCATTCAGACTAACAATAGCCCTGGCAATAACGAGGTGGCAGCAGGGAAGAGCTACGGTTTAATAAAGCCGAGGCCTGGTGGCCTCCCACTCCCCACACCAGGGCTCTGATAAAGCCTTTTCATCGTTCCAGGGCCGCATTTCCACCGGCGTCTGTGAATGGCTTTCTCAACTGAAAGGACGCTTTATTTCTACTTAGAACACAGTCGAGAGTGGTCGTGGATTTCAGCCGCTCTCTGTGGGGTGGGACAGGAAATGAGGTGTGGTACTGAGTCCTGAAAACCCACCCCCCCAACCCAAATTAGGTGACAGCACATCCAGGGAAGTTTCTGGATCTGGAAGTTTCTAGAAATTTCTAGGGAGGATCATGTCCAAGTTCGCCTTTAGTCAAAAGTCCAGGTGGGCTACATCACTACCTTAAAACATAGCAAACTTGTTCTTCGGAATTTCTTCTTGTGCAGAGAAACGTCTTTTCATTCTCCCCTCTGAAATCATGTAGCAGAACAGAAACAGAACCTGTTAGCAGCGTCCCTTCCTCCAAATTCCACCGTTTGATGGCACTTTATAGAACGTGAGCCAGGAGCTTTCATCACCCCTGTGTATTTACTCAGTGAATTACTTCTGCTGTTACTACATGTGTTTGTATGCTGTTTTTATAAAGTGTTACTTTTTTTTCTAATTACAAAGTCATACATTACACTGGTAAAAAATTCAAGCATTTATAAAATGTATGATTTAGAAACTG
The DNA here is from genome assembly GCF_000956105.1 of Propithecus coquereli. Lineage (NCBI taxonomy): Eukaryota > Metazoa > Chordata > Mammalia > Primates > Indriidae > Propithecus > Propithecus coquereli. The sequence goes on from NW_012144300.1 coordinate 4,866,390, forward strand.
AAAGACCCCTGTAATCCTGCCCTCCCAAGATCTATGTCATGTATGTGTGTGAGGTTTTTACTTTAATTTTTCATCCTGGCCCTAGAGAAAACAAAATGATGGCTGGCTGCCAGGATGGGAAGTCCACGACAAAATCAGATAATTCTCCCTAGCACACCATGTTGAGCCTCCTTGCTTGTAAACAAGGATGGTTCTAACCTCTGTAACTGCTCTTTCCACCCAGATAAATACCTACTTCCAGCAGCAGGGCACCTGGGAGTCTTGGCTGGAGTGGATGAAGGTCAAATGGGTGAGTCTGGTGTCAGGGTATGTGCTGAAATGGGGTGCCAGGGGCTGAATTGTGCCCCCCACAAATTCCTGTGTTAAAGCCCTAACTCCCCAATGTGGCTATATTTGGAGATAGAGCTTTTATGGAAATAACTGAGGTTAAATAAGGCCACAAGGGTGGGACCCTGATCTGATAGGATAGTGTCCTTGTGAGAAGAGACACAAGAGAGCTCACTCTTTTTATCTCTGCCATGTGAGGACACAGCAGGAAGGTGGCTGTCTGCAAGCCAGGAATAGAGCCCTCACCAGAACCTGACCACGCTGGCATCTTGATCTGGGACTGCCAGCCTCCAGAACTGTGAGAAAACAAATTTCTGTTGGTTAAGCCACCCAGTCTGTGGTATTTTGTTATGGCAGCCTGAGCTGACTAATGGGGTGGTGGGCAAAGAGGGGGTGGTTACACCAAGTCTACTCCTCCCCAGTTCTTCCCTCTGCAGATTATTAGTACATTCAAACTTCTTTCGTATTGTCACCACTAGGTCTCCGAAAATGGGGGATGAGGTAGGGGTGACAGGAGTGTCCTCTTACAAATAAGCGAGTCTGGCCTCAGCTTCCTTCCTCACACTGGGACCTTTGTGTTCCTTTCTCTACTTCAGCCTGGGGGCCAGATGGTCCCATGTACCACCAAACTTGACTATAGTTGGAGAGAGAATTTCAGGGCATACACTGGACACCCCTGAATCACATTGACAGTGAGTTTCACGCTCTTAGCCAGCTTAGCTCAGATACAAATCCACTCTCCAAAGCCAATACTTACACTGTCCTTGGTTTAAAAGTTTAAAAGTTCTTGTTCTACTCTTGCAAGTTTCAAGCCTGCTTCAGGCCAAAATAATTGCATTATTAATGCTTTAGCCTCTCACCCTCCCTCCTATCTCCACAGAACCCACATGTGGACTGCAGGTTTGCCTCGTTAACTTCAGGTCACACAGACCCTGCAACCAGCTCCAACAACACAAGGCTCACGTGCAACTCAAAAAATGAAATAAACTAAATATCAGGAGGTGTGTGGAGTTGAAAGGAAGATTTCTAGTTTTTGCTGCCAATCTTTGGCAGTCTTTATCCTGCACCTAGAATACCACCTAGGGGTGTCTTTCTGAAGTGGCCGTGAGCAGGAGAGGACTGGCCCCATAAATCAGTGCTTTCTGGGCTTTTCTGTTGTGACCTATAATAAACAGGCTTTATCTCACCACCCAGTAGCACATGTACATTCACGCACACAAAACATTTGAGACAACTGTTTCACGAAATACGAACTACCCCTATTGCTTGGGATGCACTGATAATGTCTAGTCTAGTCTAGTCTGTTTCCTTAAAAATATTGGTTGGGAACTAAATTGATTTCAGTTGTAGACAACAGCACTTGTTAGCATTCCCAAGGGTG
>NW_012144301.1:0-335 GCF_000956105.1 Propithecus coquereli
AGAGAGAGAAAGAAAAGTTCTTAAGATGGCAAGAGGGAAGTGTGGGTCTTTAGAGAAAGAGGGACACTTCTTCTAAGGTAAGGGGGGGAATCAGCTTGTAGATTCAATGTTGGGAAGATGAGGGAATGCCCATCTGATGGCTTCCATTTTCTCAGTGACCATGAGGCCAGTTGAATGTGCATGAGAGCTGGAGAGAAAGTTGAGAAGAATAAAGAGTGAAGTAGTTAGTAAAGAAACTGAAGAAATCCAGATTCAAACTAAGAAAGGAAAAAAGAAAAGAAGAAGAAGAAGAAGAAAAGAAGAAGGAGGAAGAGGAGGAGGAGGAGGGAGGAGGA
>NW_012144301.1:11480-12660 GCF_000956105.1 Propithecus coquereli
CTGGGATTTTTCCAGTTTTATCACTGAGAGTTTCATGGCACTGGAAACTCCTCAGCCCTGGACAAACCAGGACAGTTTGTCCTTCTGGGCTCTAGAACTCATATCCATGACGAGCTGTTAATAAATTGTGATGCGGACCGGGTGCAGTGGCTCACACCTGTAATCCTGGCACTCTGAGAGGCCAAGGTGGGAGGATCACTTGAGGTCAGGAGTTCGAGACCAGACTGAGCAAGAGCGAGACCCCATCTCTACTAAAAATAGAAAGAAATTAATCGGACAACTAAAAATATATAGAAAAAATTAGCCAGGCATGGTGGTGCATGCCTGTAGTCCCAGCTACTCGGGAGGCTGAGGCAGGAGGATCACTTGAGCCCAGGAGTTTGAGGTTGCTGTGAGCTAGGCTGATGCCACGGCACTCATTCTAGCCCGGGTAACAAAGCAAGACTCTGTCTCAAATAAATAAATAAATAAATTGTGATGCCTGAGACAGACCCGCCTCCGCAGTCCCACCTCCAGAGGAATTTTATCAGACTCTCTGAGCAGAAAAGTAGCAGATATCGCATTTTCTTTCTTTTTTTTATTTTTTATTTTTTAGGCTAGTCAAGGGAAGCAGGGGGATACGTTGCATTTTCAAAAGGCTCCCAGGAGGCTACCGTGTATATCCTGGGTTGAGGACAATGCTAAGTCTACAGCAGGCATGAGCTGGGTACTCCCGGACCCTTATGGACTCCCGATCAGCACTCCCCAGCCCTTCGCTCAACTCGCACCCCTTGCTGTACTGCAGGGTCTCAGTCCCAGCTGTTAGAACCACCTGGGAAGCTTTGAATACTACCACTGGGGAATGTAAAACTATATAGCCACTTTGGAAAACAGTTTGGCAATTTCTTAAAAAGCTAACACTTACCTACCGTCCAGCCATCCCACTCCTAGGTATTTATCCAAGAGAAATGAAATCATATACCCATGTGAAGAGGTGTGCGCGAATGTGCACAGCAGCTTTATCTGCAACAGCCCCAAACTGAAAACAACCCAAATGTCCATCAACAGAGGGATGGGGAAACAAAGTATGGTATGTCCATAAAACAAAAGCCTACTCAGCAATAAAAATGAATGAAATATTGATACATGTAACAACATGGAAATAATTATGTTGAATGAAAGAAGCCAGACCAAAAAAAGA
>NW_012144301.1:14875-15212 GCF_000956105.1 Propithecus coquereli
GCTAGGATGACAGTCGTGAGCCACCGCGACGGGCCCCAGATCAAGTTATTTTATAAAAAACATACAAGGTATAAAGAATCACAACCAGATTAGCATCTGTGTACCCACTACTCATGTAAAGAAAAAAAAAATCACATTACTATGACCCCTGCAGTCCCCAGGGTATTCCTCCCTAAACCCCTTCCTTTCCTCCCCACCTCCAAGGCAAACACTATGCTGAATTTTGTGTTTATCATTCCCTTGTGTTTCTTCATAGATGTCTCCATGTGTTTGAATCTATAAACAATATATTTAGTTTGATATGTTTTTAAACTTTATATCAATTGATTCATACAGT
>NW_012144301.1:18007-18330 GCF_000956105.1 Propithecus coquereli
AAATGGAAATACCAAACATTCCGACTTTGCCAAAAACCACCCAGCCAATATGATCATGTACAGGGTGATATAGTTCTTTCTAGTTGTTTTAAATAGGTAAAGCAATTTAAAAATCCTTTAAAACCTCTGCAACAAATAGAAAGTTAAAAGAAATAAAGATAACAGAATGCCCTTTTTTTAATGCACTAGGGAAAGGTTGCTATCAAACTTTTTTAAACCTATTTTTTTGAAAAAGTGACTACTGTCTCTTGCTGGTAGTTGGTACTATAATGTTGAAAATAGTCTTCTGACTTGTACGCCATGAATATAAACAAATAAAAAAT
>NW_012144301.1:20295-20650 GCF_000956105.1 Propithecus coquereli
AATGTTTTGGGTATGTGAATGGTATATTGTGGTAATGTGAAAAAGGAAAAGGAATCCTTATCTTCTAGAGATACATACTCTACTTATTGATCAAATATAACCACTGTGCTTTTCTTTGAAATAATACAGGAAGAGGGGGAAGGGGATGGGGTTACAGTGAAATTAGATTGGCCACAAATTTTAACAGGTGAAGTGGTGATATTGGTAATGGGTTCATTATACTTTTCTACTTTTATAAACATATGAAATTCTCAATAATTACATAACTTTTTTAAAGAAAGAATTTAAAAATGAAAAGAGTAAAGCTTAGGACTGAAATAATAAAATGATGGAGCGGTAAGAATAGCATTTACCA
>NW_012144301.1:21604-22908 GCF_000956105.1 Propithecus coquereli
AAAAAAAAAAAAAAAAAAATCACAATGAGGTATAATCTCACAGCTGTTAGAATGGTTATTATAAAAAGGGTGAAAGACAGCCATGCAGGGGGGTGTGTGCCTGTAGTCCTAGCAACTCAGGAAGCTGAGGTGGGAGGATCACTTGAGCCCAGGAGTTCCAGACTATCCTGAGGAACATAGCAAGACCCTGTCTCAAAAAGACAAGTTCAAGAGATCTATTGTATATCATGGTGACTACAATTAATAACAATATATCATATACTTGAAAACTGCTAAGGGAGTAGATTTTAACAGGCACAGTGGCACACCTGTAATCCCAGCACTTTGGGAGGCCAAGGTGGGACGATTGCTTCAGGCCAAGAGTTCAAGACCCCGTCTCTACAAAAAATAGAAAAATTAGGTGGTTGCGGTGACACACACCTGTTGTCTTAGCTACTTGGGAGGCTAAGACAGGAAGATTGCTTGAGCCCAGCAGTTTGAGGCTGCAGTGAGCTATGGTGATGCCACTGCACTCTAGCCCAGGCAACAAAGCAAGACTGTCTCAATTAAAAAAAAAAAAAAGAGAGAGAGAGAGAGTAGATTTTCAATGTTCTCACCACAAAAAAGTACATGTATGTGAGGTAATGCATATGTTAAATAGCTTTATTTAGTCATTCCACAATGTATACATATAAAAACATGTTGTACATGATAAATATATACAATTTTTACTTGTCAATTAAAAAAAAATTTTTTTTTTTTTTTTGAGACAGAGTCTCACTCTGTTGCCCAGGCTGGGGTCTCACTATGTTGCCCAGGCTGGTCTCAAACTCCTGGGCTCAAGTGATCCTCCCACCTCAGCCTCCTGAGTAGGCACCACCATACCTGGCTTGAATACTGATTTTTAATAAGTGTTTATAATTTATGACATTTGTGAGACAATCAGAAATTTGAATACTGCCTGGCTATTTTTATTTATACTAGAAAAATGTTTTGGGTATATGAATGGTATATTGTGGTAATGTGAAAAAGGAAAAGGAATCCTTATCTTCTAGAGATACATACTCTACTTATTGATGAAATATAACCACTGTGCTTTTCTTTGAAATAATACAGGAAGAGGGGGAAGGGGATGGGATTACAGTGAAATTAGATTGGCCACAAATTTTAACCGGTGAAGTGGTGACGTTGGTAATGGGTTCATTATACTTTTCTACTTTTATAAACGTATGAAATTCTCAATAATGACATAACTTTTTTAAAGAAAGAATTTAAAAATGAAAAGAGTAAAGCTTAGGACTGAAATAATAAAATGATGGAGCGGT
>NW_012144301.1:23276-23896 GCF_000956105.1 Propithecus coquereli
GTGTGGTAGGGGGGTAATGTTGGGGTCAAAGAGAAAGTTCCAGAAGCAGCTCCATTCTTTTCTCAATGGAGAACCCCAGCAATTCCCAAAGAATGGGGTGAAGAAGGACCAGTCTTCTAGGAGAACTAACAGAAAAGCTTTGTGCTTAACACACTAGTTAGAAAATCTCTGTAAAATGGCGGTTCCATGGTGTAAATGGTTAGCACTCTGGACTCTGAACCCAGAAAAATCTCTGTATAAAATACAGAGTAATAGAATTTATCTCAAAGAATTTCCTGAAAATTATGTATTGCAAAATAGATGCTTATCAATAGTATAGGTTACATGCCAGCCTGACAATTATAGATTTGAAATCTTACAGGATTAAAAGTACTAACTAAATGCTAAATCAAGGCGGGGGCAGAGGGGAGAGGCAAAAACCTACCTAATAGGTACAATGAACACTATTTGGGTGATGAGCACTTACAGCCCTGACTCAAGCATTACAAAAGCTATCCATGTAACAAAAACATTTGTACCCCCTTAATATTTTGAAATAAAATTTAAAAAAATAAAAATAAATGCTAAGTCAGAGAAAAAACATCAGAATAAAGTTTAATAGTTGTAGAAAGCCTCGGAGA
>NW_012144302.1:0-1384 GCF_000956105.1 Propithecus coquereli
TTCTTAGTTATCAGGAAAGCTAGCTGAATATGGTGGTTCATGCCTGTAATCCTAACACTTTGGGAGGCTGAGGCAGGAGGATTGCTTGAGGCTAGGAGTTTGAGACCAGCCTGAGCAAAAGTGAGAACTCTATAAAAAAAAAAATAGAAAAATTAGCTGAGCACGGTAGCATGCACTTGTAGTCCCAGCAACTCAGGAAGCTGAAGCAGGAGGATCTCTTGAGCCCAGGAGTTTGAGGTTGCAGTGAGCTATGATAAGGCCACTGCACTCCAGCCTGGGTGACAGAGCGAGAACTTGTCTCAAAAAAAAAAAAGATAATAATAATACAAAGAAAACTAACTAAATGCAGGCTGTTTGATCTCCAGAAAGGGAGGAGTAAGCCGTTGTCATTGGATGATTTAATTATTCTCTTGTCTAGAAGCAGGGTGTGAACCAGATGATGTCTCAGGTCCCCCAGCCTGAGACAGCGTTTCAGCTGTTTGTCCTACAGTTAGGCAGGGAATCTGTAGACACATGGTACGAAAGTCTGTGCTCAGCGTCTCATTAGCTTCATTGCCTTCCTCTTGCTTGAGCATCTGCTGCTGTCAGTGTCAAGAGCTTATATTTTTGTCTCTTTGGGATTTTTTGTTTTTAAGATGAGATTGGGCGTATTCAAGGTGGTGTGGCCGTAGATCTTTTTTGTTTTAAAATTTAAAGAATTTTATTTTGGGGGGGTAGATACCCAGCAGTGGGATTGCTGGATCAAGTGGTAGTTCTGCTTTTAGCTCTTTGAGTTATCTCCACGTTACTTTCCATAGAGGTCGTACTAGTTTGCAGTCCCAGCAATCCCACTACTGGCATCTACCCAAAGGAACAAAAGTCACTCTATAGCAAAGGCATCTGCACTCGAATGTTTATAGCAGCACAATTCACAATTGCAAAGATTTGGAAACAACCCAAGTACCCATCAATACATGAGTGGATTAATAAAATGTGGTGTATGTATACCATGGAGTACTATTCAGCCACAAAAACAATGGTGAGCCAAGACCTCCTGTATTATCCTGAATGGAGCTGGAACCCATTCTTTTAAGCGAAGTATCACAAGAATGGAAAAACAAGCACCACATGTACTCACCATCAAAGTGGTATTAATTGATCAAGACTTATGTGCATATATAGTAGTAAGATTCATTGGGTGTCAGGCAGGTTGCGGGGGGAAAGGGGATGGGTAAATTCACACCTAATGTGTGTGGTGCACACTGTCTGGGGGATGGATACACTTGTAGCTCTGACTTGGGCAGTGCAAAGGCAATATTTGTAACCTAAATGTTTGTACCCTTGTAATATTCTGAAATTTAAAAAAAATAATTTTATTTTCTTTCTCCAGAAAGGAACAATACAA
>NW_012144303.1:0-1446 GCF_000956105.1 Propithecus coquereli
GAAATGGCCGTCTCAGACTGGCCCTGACTGCTTTAGAGCTGCTTTGGTTGTCCTATAGTGCCCTTTAGCTAATTGTAATATGAAATCCCCGCCTGTAATCCTAGCACTCTGGGAGGCTGAGGCAGGAAGATCAATTGAGCTCAGGAGTTCAGACCAGCCTGAGCAAGAACAAGACCCCTGTTTCTAAAAAAAAATAAAGATAAAAAATATAAATTAAAAAAAAAGGAACAAGTGTTGGTGAGGCTGTTGAGACACTGGAACCCTCATATGCTGCTGGGGGAATGCAATATCATTATTGCATTATTGCATGGGAATTGCGATATCATTAACACAACACGGGTTGCGTGACAGTACCGTGCCTGTGTGATGATATGTTTCACTGTGAACAAGCAAAGCTACAATGTAAAAACTTTTTATTGCTCATTGGGAAGGGATTTAAGGCAGCACCACAGGGTGGGCAGAAGCGGATTTTGCTAGCAAGAAAGCTCCTGTGGAAGAAATTCCTGTGCCACCCAGGAGCGAGCGCCCTAGTAAATAACCTCTCTAATAGACCATCTAACTCATCACGCTGGTCTTGTTTGAGTCATTCTTTGGTCTCTGGGTTCCCTCTCAGTTTGGGGGGGCGGTTTTGCTATACTGTCCTGGGATGTTCATGAAGCAGTGGGATTGCAGAATTGGGCTCTGTGAGGAGAGCAAAAGTCACGGTGCGGGGCGAAGACACAACTCCGGAGGAACCGCCCGCTCTCCAGGAATCCCTTCCCCGCACCGCGCCAAGGCTTAGGGATTCGCAGAGGTAACTGCCCCCTCTAGCGGCCACACAAATATTTGCAAGAGAGCTTGTTACAGAGTCAAAATCCAGAGGCTATAAATAAAAAGACTAATAAATTCCAGTACATTAAAAATAACAACAATTCAGCTCAATGTGCCTGTGCAGTCCCAGCTACTCTGGAGGCCCAAGTCCAACCTGGGCAACAGAGCCAGACTGGGGTCTCTAAAAAGATAAAAATAGGCCCGGCACGGTGGCTCACGCCTGTAATCCCAGCACTTTGGGAGTCGGATCAGAGGGATTGAGGACAGGAGTTCCAGACCAGCCTGGGCGAAATAACGAGACATCCTCCATCCCGCCTCCCGCCCCATCTCTACAAAAAGTAAGAAAAATTAGCCAGGCGCGGTGGCGCGAGCCTGTAGTCCCAGCTACTAGGATGGTTGAGACGGGAGGGTCACTTGAGCCCAGGAGTTTGAGGCTGCAGTGAGCTATGATCACGATACTGCACTCCATCCTGGGCGACAGAGAAAGACACTGTCTCATTAAAAAAAAAAAAAAAAGATAAAGCAACAACAAAAGGCTTTTGCGTGGCAAAAACTATCATAAATATATTTTATATAGTTTTGCCATATGATACCATTGGGGAAAGCTAGGTAAAGGGTACGCAGATGACTCTATAT
>NW_012144304.1:0-2638 GCF_000956105.1 Propithecus coquereli
GAGGACATATATTTAATTTATATTTAATTGTAGAAATAATTTGTAAAACTTTAGCATTTATATTCAGTGATTCTTCTGCTCTTTGAAGACTTTCAGAATTATTCAAAACTTGTAAAGCAAGTCAGTCTTTTGGACCTTCTGAATAGAGCAACTAAATGGCTGTGTCTCAATGGCTCCATGTCTGTTCTCAGCAACGAAGAGAGAAAAAGAACAGAGGTCACTCTGCCTGACTGGTTCTAAATGATCACCCTTTTCAGATACTTTTGGTATGGGAACAAAATCAGCCATAACCCTTCAGGGTTTTAAGTGTCATTTTTAATGCATCAGGAAACCAAAAGGCAGAGGAGCCTGGAGAAATAGTAAATAACATTTAGATGACTTTGTTTAACAATTAAATTTTTAATGTGTGTTTAATGCGCATCCTGTTTGGGGCCCCTGTCTGAGTTTGAATCCCAGAGATTGAGCTGATGTTTAGCAAACATTTCTTAACCAGGAAAGGCCTCCCCTTCTCCCAGCCCATACCCATTTGAGCTTCACTGGGTCTTTTGAACAGAAGCCTTTCTCAGTTTTTACTTGGTTCAGTGAACAAGGTTACTGTTTAAAAGCAGTGGCTGTAGAGTTATGTGTCTCATCACCCTTCGCTTTTCTCCTGAGTGTACCTCAAGCTGTGTGAGAGATAATACTTAACATGATTAAACGGCCCCTTCACTGATTATTTGGTCTTTGCCTGGCTGAGGGACTCAAAGCAAGAAGAGGGAGACATGCAGATATGTTGCAGTATACTCAAGAAAGAAGGATTTTAGGATGGAAGACACTAAACTGGATTGTAAGTTTTGGGGCTCAAAATGTGTTTTGAAAACCTTAATGAGGAAACAGGCAATCTTTAAATCTGTTCTAACAAGTTAACACTTATAACAAGTAGAAGTACAGAGTAGGAAATCTTTTAATAGATCTTGTGTTTTAAAAAGAAAACCTTTGTTTTAATGTTCTTAGAAAAAGGAGTGGGAATTTTAATTAAATAAAATTATCTTTGTTATATAAATTATGGATTTATACTTCTATCCTCATGTCATAGAGCCATGGTGATAGCTTCTGTGAAAATTAAAGGCAAACCATCGTCATTTTCTGTTCTCCATGTTCCTATTTTTTTTTTTTTTCATGGCAAAAACAAAATGAAAAGCCTAACAACTCTTAGGGTCTCCTTAAAGAAACTGCTGGATCTAGACACTAGGAAACATACACACACTCATGATGCTGTACAAAGAAAATTTCAGGACATAATTTAGTGATGATTTCTTAGCCCTTCTATATATTTATCTGGCTCAGATCAGGAGGATTTTTGAAGAATAATTGCTGTTCTGTTTAGAGGGACATATTTGGGGAGTGCTGTTGGCTTATTGAAAAGGAAGGTAACACTTGCCTACTTCTTGGTTTTTTATTTAGTTTTGTTGTTTATCAGAATCTTTGCCTGCATTTCCACTTATGTCTTTCCTTACCAGAATGCTTTCGTTTTCATGGCATGTAAACAGTGAATCACATATGGGCTTTACAGGGAAAGCTACAGGCACTGAAATCTTATGTGCCACATTTTTGGAGAGTTATTTTATTACCTTATTTTCTTTTATGAAAATTTCTTCAGATGTTTTATCAATTTTAATTTTTAAGAGTAATAAAGATGCTTTATTCACTAAGTTGTTTGCCTTTTAAAAATATCTTCATTTTCATAGATAATATTTGCAGTTTTTTAATTATAAAAATACAGCTCATCTAGAAAAGAAATATGAGTTATACGGAGTTGCCAGTATCCAGCAACCAGTAGGAGATAGATTATAATATGAATTAGTGATTTGCTTTTGGTATTTTATGATTATAACAGAGTTTCTAATTCCCTGTTATAATTTATGATTATAACAGAGTTTCTAACTCTCTGTTATAATCAGAAATATCTTTGGAGTCAGATCTGAGTTGGCCTTTTAGCTCTGACGTTTACTGGTTCTGTGACTTCAGACAAGTTATTTATACTCTGTACATATGTCAATGTCATCATTCAATGGAATAATCTCAGATTTTCAGAGTTGTATACACAATAAAGAAGAGCAAAATGCCTCACCTAATATTTGTTTAGTTAACTGACTTTCAAATTCTTTTTGTCCTTAATAAGTCTATTTATGGACACATCTCTCTCTGTGCAGAAAGCATGTTTACATATAATATTCAAGTATTAGGGTAAGATAGTTGATGCATAAGTACTGGGTTTCATTATTATTTAAATATGTAAAATAGGATTGCTTGCATCAGATGATATATCGGTTATTCAGTAAGGAAATTAGATAAATGCCCAATAGATCAAGTTAAGGGGGATATTTTTTTTTTAATGTAGATAATTGGTCAAAAAAAATCCTAGATAGGAGGTTTTAAAAATACTAACTCTTTTTATGATGGTTGATTTTGGTCCCACTTTTCCAATTGCCTGAAAAATAGAAAACATAGAAGCTTCATGTTTCCATAAACTCAAATTTCAATGTAAAAACCGTAACTGTGTTTGGAGTAGCGGTGAAGGGGTATTGTGCTGTGTATACTGAGCAGCTATGTGTACAGCGTATACTCTGGCAGCCCTGCTGCTCCTTCTCGCGAGTCC
>NW_012144305.1:0-1236 GCF_000956105.1 Propithecus coquereli
ATTGTAGTATGTTAAAAACAAGAAGGTCACAGAATAAAGGATATAGCTCACTAACTGCTTCTAAAAAATTAAGACCCAATAAAAACAAATCCTATGCCTTGACTTTTCTGGGGGGTAGAGGGGATGGCAGTGGGAGAGAGAAAGAGAGAATTTTTAGTGTTTCCCCCTTTCAAATAGCTCTTTTCTCCTAAAGAAGGCCAGGCTAGAATTGGAAAACAACTGAGGAATCCAGCCACACTTGATAGACATATGAAATCCTGAATATTTTTCACTATAACATTTGAAGACTTGAGATTGCCAAACTTGAATAGCAGTTTACTGTGTAGTCACATATAGTCTTTCTTTTATGGATGTCAAGGGTATAATGTTGCCACCTGAATGATGTCAAGGTCAGCTTGGAGATGTTGATATCTTGGGAAGGCTATCTATGCAGTAAAACTCTAATGATGAAGAACTCACTGTAAGCAAAATTTAAAAAGACTTTTCTGAGTAAATATCACTAAAGGGATCAGGGATAAGGCATTAACCTTAAAACAGAGAATTTTTTAAAGAGATAGGCACATGTGCCTAATTCGAATTTAAGACCCCTAACTTTTTTGAACATATCATATCACCACTACCACCCCTAACATGCTCAAAAATTGATAATTGAATGAAACTTTTTTTTTCTTTTTTGCTTTATATACAGAACACTTCATGAGGTAGATAGGGCTAACCTGGGTGGCAGCAAAGGCTTTATAAAGGGTTAAAATTTTGTTCTTCATCTTTGTGTTCTTTCTACTGTTCCATTTCCTCATATATACCTGCTGGATGCCCTTGGGATGTCCTGAAGAAAGCTATAGGAAACCAAAAGTATAAAGTGCCCCCTCCCAAACAGCCCATTGTGTTTAACAGAAGAGTCTAGCAAGAGCAAGACTTAAATTGCATATACCTGCATAGTAAAATTGCTATTTCTTCTGCATTTGAAAAGTAAAATTTTCTCTGGAAATACCTTTTGTAGTGTGTGTGTAAGGAGAAACTTTTAGAAATTTTCTAAAACTCCAATAGCCACTTTCGTCCATGGTCTCCTTATTTCAGGAGGGAGGTGGGTTTGACTGCCCCTCGCTCTGTCTGTGTCTTAGTGGCTCACTAAGGACTTGCTTTGAATGCCTGTATCTGTGGGAAGGGAGTGGAACACACATTTGCAAACCACCAGCTTTAAGTTCCTTTGCTTAGATTTTTTTTTATCTGTCATAT
>NW_012144306.1:0-1121 GCF_000956105.1 Propithecus coquereli
CATCAATTCTTTGCCTAGACCAATGTCCAGAAGAGTTTTCCCTAGGTTTTCTTCTACTAATTTTATACTTTTAGGCCTTACATTTAAGTCTTTAATCCATCTTGAGTTGATTTTTGTATGTGGTAGATGGGGTCTAGTTTCATTCTTTTGTACGTGGCAATCCAATTTTCCCAGCACCATTTATTGAAAAAGGTATTCTTTCCTTAGTGTATGTTTTTGTCACCTTTGTCAAAGATCAGTTGATTTTAAATATGTGGCTTTATGTCTGTCTTCTTTGTATTCCATTCCATTGATCTACGTGTCTATTTTTATACTAGTACCGTGCTGTTTTGGTACTATTATATCTTTGTAGTATAATTTGGAGTCAGGTAATGTGATGCCTCCATGTTTGTTCTTTTGGTTAGCATTGCTTTGGCCATTTGGGCTTATTTTTGGATTCCATGTGAATTTTAAGATTGTTTTTTTCTATTTCTGTGATCAATGTCATTGGTATTTCAATAGGGATTGTACTGAATCTGTAGATTGCTTTGGGCAGTATGGTCATTTTAACAATATCAATTCTTCCAATTCATGAGCATGGGTTGTTTTTCCATGTGTTTGTGTCATCTAAATTTTTTTTTTATCAATGTTTTGCTTGTAGAGATCATTCACCTCCTTGACTAAATATATTCAAAGTTATTGTAAATGGGATTGCCTTCTTGACTTGGTTCTCAGCTTGATCATCCCAATACCTTTGCTTTTTGATTCAACAATCCATGATTTAATTTAATCATCCTTCTAGATTCTGCTTGATTTTTATCCTCTCATTGAATATTTCCCAATGAATTTAGTGTGCATAGATTTTTTTTTTATTTCAGAATATTGTGGGGGTACAAACATTTTGATTAAAAGTTATGACTTTGCCTCACCACAAGCCAGGGCTAGAGGCATGCCCTCCCCCCATAAATGCTCACCGCATCCATTAGTTGTGAGTTTACCCATTCTCACCCCCACAACACCCAATGAGTATTACTATCATGTGAGTACCTTAGTGTTGATCAGTTAGTACAAATTTGATGGCAAGTATATGTGGTGCTCTTATTTTTCCATTCTTGTGATACCTCACTTCAAAGGATGGGCTC
>NW_012144307.1:0-1048 GCF_000956105.1 Propithecus coquereli
TTAAAATTGAAAACAGTGAACTGGCAATCAAATCTTTGAATCTTGTTCTTGTTAAACTTGAAGTTTTGGGAAACAGAGGAGCCGGAAATCAAGTCTATCAGCGCAGCCAAATGTAATAGTATGTCTCTTCTATGAATTCTTACATTACAGTGAGTTGGAGAGACACAGAAAACAAACAGTACACACAGTTAGTGAGTAAATTATAGTACCAGAAAATGGTAAATATACTGAAAAACTGAAAAGGTTATGGGTATGGTTATGAGTATGAGGAACGTGAAGGATGAGGAAGGGGAAAGAGGATGTCTTTCTATTTTAAATTGGGAGGCAAGCTAAGCCTTTCTATCTTCTGCTTGAAAACTCAATAATTTTTTATACTTTCAACTCTTTTTTAACTTTGCAGATATTGGTGGGTAATTTAAAAATATATTCATGATATTTAGGGATGCGTTGTCTTTATTAATAGTTCCATATGAGTGGATGATATTAGTTCTAATGTTTATTTATTTTTATTTTTTTGAGACAGAATCTTGCTATGTTGCCCAGGTGGGTCTCGAACTTCTAGGCTCAAGTGATGCTCCTGCATCAGCTGCTCTAGTAGCTGGGATTCTAGGTGTGTGCCACTGCCTGGCTTACTTATTCTCTTTATAGGTCAAACTCTTACTAAACTGCGTTGAGTGGCTGCATTTTTGTTGTGGTGATGTTTTCTTCGAAAGGACAGTCCCATTTCTGAAAAGCTAGAGAGAGAAGAAAGAGGTTTTCCTCCAGATAGACTTATCATTCACTGATTGTGTAAATATCGGAGGTAGGCACTCCAGAATATGTAGAGAAGAGGAGAAAAAAACTAACAGTTATTGACATGTATCATGTGTAAACTCTGTGTTAGGCTCTGGGATATAGTATAGCGTTTACCCTTTCAATAATCCTTTTAGCTTGGCATTATTGTCTTTATTTTAGATGAGAAAATTGAAATTCAGAGAGCCAATTCCTTCTCTCAGCAAGCTAAATATTTAGTTGGGGAGAAATTAAACCAAGTAGATGCAAAGTTGAA
>NW_012144308.1:0-549 GCF_000956105.1 Propithecus coquereli
AGGAAATATTTCCAATTCATACACTGAGTGATAAGGGCTTTTTCTCAATTATAGAAACACAAAACATAAGAGATTCATATTTTCTTTTATAACTTTGGACAAGGTCAAAGTTAACACAAAATGCAAAAATTACACCAGTCTATATTTCAAAGGGCTGTCTCCTTTCCAATAAGGCATAATACTGCATAAATAAAAATGACTGAAGTGCAGATTCTTGGTCACCTCTTGCTTGACAGAGAATAGATCCTCCATCCCTACATGACAGACATTGTAGATTAACCAGAGAATAAAGCCTAATTCTCATTCATCACTACCACCAAAGGAAAATGATGAATTGGCTATGAGTAAACCTGATTAGATCCAAACTTGGCCACTATCAAAAACAGAAGCAAAAACAATAGTGAGAAGAAGTGACAAAAGAGAAAGAGTCAATGGAGGCAGTTTTATTACTACTTGGGATTCATTGCAGTGACCAAAAAGGAAAAGCATCTGAGCCTATGAATTGTGCTTCTGAACCAAGACCACTGAAATGGCTTCAGTAGTTGAATC
>NW_012144309.1:0-3147 GCF_000956105.1 Propithecus coquereli
TATTTGAAGCTGTTAAATTCCCTCATTTCATTAAAGTAGTCTTCCTTAGATGGAAGAAAAAAATAGACATACTGTTTGGGAAAGAGGCTAGAGATTCTTCATGTTTAAAACTACTTTTTTATTTTTTTCAAAACTTTAAAATAAAGCAATATATGACTTCTCTTGAGACAGAGATTGAGGTGGCTACTTCTGAGTTAATGAAAGACCATTTGATATCTTAGAAGTTTTTCAGAGCAGATTCAAATGAATTTTGACAGTTAGACTTAAAGCATGCAGTAAGATTTAAGCAAGTATTAATATTTTGAGCTTCAGAATATATGTAAAAGTTTCCCATTATCTGATTGTTGCATATGTCTTATAATCAAACTCCAACCCCTACAAAAAGGCTCAGTGTAGATGCTTCATAAAATAATTTAGGAATATCAAAATGGCATGAAGGGAATGCTATTTTAGGTTAAGTGGTCATAATATGGGCTAGAGGTACCAAAAACAGTAGAGGCTTAATTTATCTTTGGTCCTATTTTTACCTCTTTCTCCTCTACTTATAAATCCTATTTTTTGTCATTGTAAGACACATGTGCTCTCATAGATTCTTGCTTTTGCAAAAGTTATTTTCAGTGTTTTGAATGGCTTTTCTTCTTTATCCATGGAAAAACTTTGACAGCCCATATTTCCAAATTTTTGAAAGTCTTCATTTCTCTTCTCCAATTTCTAATTCTTTGGCCTTGAAAAAAAGTACCCTCTTCTCTGCTCCCAATTCACCCTGTATATTTTTCTTACCATACCTTGGCTTTTTACTAACAAGCCTTAACCCAGTTATGTTTTAATAATACTCTAATAATTTTTTATCTCTAAACCCTAAAGTAATGCCTAGTGCCTATTTACTCATCCCTTAAATATTTTTGAGTGCCAACTATGTCCATGGTCATTTTCTAAGAACTGTGTGTGTAAGAATTTACTGAGGGCCTACATCATGCCCATCATGGTCCTTACTTTATCATGCTAGCTACCAATGATATAAGGAAAGCATATATAAGTAAATATCAAATAAAAAGTAATAGTTATAAATATAGACATTCATTTATTAAACACATGAATTACCAATGATTTGATGTTTAACCAGACCAAAGGGCTATAGCTGGATGGGTGATACTAAGAGGTGATCAAGGAAAGAACTGTGGTGGAGTGATATTTGTACAGAGGTTTTATAGGAGAGCATTTTAGGCAGAGGTTACTGCAAAGGCAAAGCCCAGAAGATGGAATATTTTGTCCTGGTTGAATAATAACAAGGGAGCCTGAGAAACCAAATTACTTGTGAGCAAGGAGGCCAGTAGTTACAGATGAGTTTAACATAGCCATAGGTAGGACATGTAGAGCTGTATAATAGGGATGGGGACTTCAGCTTTTAATGTAAATGTGATAGAAGCTACCATGAATGCTTAAAAAGAACATTAACTGATTTGCATGCTGAAGCTATTGGCAGTGGAGTGTCAAGAGTGGAAAATTAGAGATCAGAAAGGAGGGTATTGCAACTGTCCAGTTAATGATCAGTAGAGAAATTGTTAGGTAGATAGAGATTTTGGGTCTCCTAGGGACCAAAGTGGGTGCCTTGCCTTGGTGCAATTGCCCCGCCTGGGAAGAAGGACAACGGTGGGCCCCAGGCCCCCATCTTGGTCCTGCCCAGCTTAATCCCGTCCCGAGCAACCACCATACCTGGGGTAGGAGGGAACGCCCTGAGAATCTGCCAATCACAACTTAGCAAGCCAACTGCAAAGAATGCAGAGGACTCTCTAGCCCATGGGCCAAGCAGCATAGGTACCATAGAGTCTGTCAGGAAAGTGACCAGCTTTCAGAGAGGCTAATGGGAGATCTGCATGTGTGGTAATACTCAGGTCATGTAACTCCCAACTGTTCAGTCAAAGTGGTTGCATGGTGCTGTTTGAACCACAGGGAGGTCCCTATCTGGACACCATAAAACAAGACCTAGCCCATAACCATAAAACAAGACCTAGCCCATAACCAAACTCCTTTCTTTGCTTTCCCTCTTTTGTTATGACAATGGGCCTGGTCGTCATCTGTGGCATATGTATCTCACTCTGTAAACCCATATCTTGCTCTTGCTCTATAATACTATCTTTTTATCCTCAATAAACTTCATTTTCGTGCTTGCCTTACTTTAAAGTGCATAAAGAGAAATAGGAAAATTATTTTATATAAAAAATAAAGAAAAAATCTTATTTTTAATAAAATGATCTGATGAACTTTTTAAAATCCCTACAAATAACTTTGGTTAAAATGGAAAATGCAGAGTAAAAGCTACAGTAATAATACATCTACCTGATTATACATTTCATTGGTTCAAAGACACAAACTTCAGTAATTCCAATGCAACCAAGTTAAATAATGTCATTGCTGGAAAAAGAAATCAAAAGAAATGAGACACTGAATTTAAAAACATGTATTATAGGATTTTAAATAAAGGCATGTAATGCTTTAGCACATCACACCAATCTAATCAGGAACCAACTCCTATGTATTTACTATTAAATATCTCTCAAATTCAGCCCCTCTCCAAACACAACGAATCTTCCTGTAGTCCCAGCTACTCGGGAGGCTGAGGCAGTAAGATCGCTTGAGCCCAGGAGTTTGAGGTTGCTGTGAGCTAGGCTAACGCCATGGCACTCACTCTAGCCAGGGCAACAGAGTGAGACTCTGTCTCAAAAAAATAAATAAATAAAATAAAATAAACACTTAGAATTTCTTATTACAATAGTGGCCTATCATTATTTTACCTGTTAGATCTCTGCTTCAGACTGCTTGCTATAGGAGTTTTATAAAACACAAATTTAATCCCAAGACTTTTTAACATCTAAAGGATAAAGTACTGTCTAAATCCCCTTAACCTGGAGAACTGAACAAGACATTAATACCATGATTGAGAATGACCTGATGTATTTGCATGTGCATGTGTTCTTTATCTTTAGAAATAATTTTTGACATCGACTTTAATCATGCTTAAGCGAGAACATCAATTTTGAAATACTAGATATGAGTCTGTCTGTCCATTGGGCCCTTAAGAGCCTAATAGCTGCCTTTGAATGAATAGATTATCTTTGAGAAAGAGTTGTACACAATTTTTTAAATTTT
>NW_012144310.1:0-1416 GCF_000956105.1 Propithecus coquereli
TCTGTAAATCACTTTGGGTACTATGGACATTTTAACAATGTTGATTCTACTGATACATGAGTATGATATGTTTTTCCATTTATTTGTGCCCTTTACAATTTCATTCCTCAGTGTTTCATAGTTCTCTTTGTAGAGATCTTTCACCTCCTTGGTTAAGTATATTGCTAGATATTTGTGTGTGTGTGTGTGTGTGTGTGTGTGTGTGTGTGTAGCCATTGTGAATGGTATTGAGTCTTAGATTTGACTCTTACCTTGACTCTTTTTTTGTTTGTTTGTTTTTGAGACAGAGTCTCATTCTGTTGCCCGGGCTAGAGTGCCGTGGCATCAGCTTGACTCTTATTGGTATATAAGAATGCTACTGATTTGTGTACATTGATTTTGTAACCTGAGACTTTGCTGAATTTGTTTATCGGTTCCAGTAGTCTTATGGCAGAATCTTTGGGGTTTTCTACATATAAGATCATATTGTCAGCAAAGAGTGATAATTTGACCTCTTCTGCCCCCATTTGAATGCCCTTGATTTCCTTCTCTTGTCTGATTGTTCTGGCTAGGACTTCCAGCACTATGTTCAATAGAAGTGGTGACAGTGGGCACCCTTGTATTTTTCCAGTTCTTAGTGGGAATACTTTCAATTTTTCCCCATTCAGTATGATGTTGGCTATGGGTTTGTCATATATAGCTTTTATAATTTTGAGATTTGTTCCTTCTGTGCCTAATTTGTTGAGGGTTCTTATCATGAAAGCATGCTGAATTTTGTCAAATGATTTTTCTGCATTTATTGAGATGATAATATGGTCTTTGTTTTTGCTTCTGTTTATGTGGTGAATCACATTTATTGATTTACGTATGCTGAACCATACTTGCATACCTGGATCAAGTCCACTTGGTCATGGTGGATTATTTTTTTGATGTGTTGTTGAATTCAGTTTGCTAGTACTTTATTGAGAATTTTTGCATCTATATTCATAAGAGATATTGGTTTGAAGTTTTCTTTTTTCGTTGTGTCCTTTCCTGGTTTTGGTATAAAGGTGATACTGGCTTCATAGAATGAGTTGGGGAGGATTCCCTTCTTCTTGATGTTATGGAATAACTTCTGCAGTATGGTACTAGCTCTTCATTGTAGATCTGGTAAAATTTGGCTGTGAATCCATCTGGTCTGGGTTTTTTTTTTTGTTGTTGGAAGATTTTTTATTGTTGCTTCAATCTCCTTGCTTGTTATTGGTCTGTTCAGGAGTTCTATTTCTTCCTGATTGAATCTTGGGAGATTTCGTGTTTCCAGGAATTTGTCCATTTCCTCTATGTTTTTGAGTTTATTGGCATAGAGATTTTCATAATTTTCAAAGATGATATTTTGTATTTCTGTAGTATCAGTTATAATATCTTCTTTTCATTTCTAATTGAGCTTATTTGGGTCCT
>NW_012144311.1:0-1158 GCF_000956105.1 Propithecus coquereli
TTGCAAATGAATAATATTTGGCAATTAGATGAAGTCTATAGGAGAAACAAAGTCTGGGAAATTTGCAAAAGAGATTTATATTTATAATATTATGAACTGGATTTGGAGTGGGAAAATAATATAAAGTTTAGAATTAATTATAGTTGCTGATGGTATAAAAGTAAGTAGAGTAAAAAGGAAGATATATTTCAATTCCCAAGGCTAAATAAGTCTAATCATTTCCTCCGAGAATATTCTATGATTAAAAAATTTAAAACCTCTTGAATAGTGAAGAAGGAATGCTTGAAATTTTTGAGCCAAGAATGTCACTGTAGTCTATTTCACAAATTGTTTTGTTATGACGATTTTGTTTTTATTTGAAATATTAACTTTTTCTTATAAGCACATAGTGAGCCATATCCTCTTAATGCATAAACTAAGGGTTGGGAGTAAAACAGAAAATTTTCCAGCTGCCAGGCTTTCATTTAATCAGTAATCTCTAATATGTATTCAGAATAGTAAATAATGGCTATCATACAAGTCTAAAAATGGCAAATTGTTGCAATTCCAACTTCATTGGATAAAATGAAATTTTAGTTTGTTTACTATTTTATTCTCATTTACATTACTACTTTTCATTATTAAAAATAACTTTATGTTCTGTATTTCACAAGTGGAAAATAAATTACTTCTGAAAGTTTAAAAGAATAGTAAATGGTTGGAATTATCGAATTTGAAAATGACCCACAAACACCAGTAATGTCTTGAGAGTGAAAGAGCTAAAATCTATTCCAAATGTGTGGAACAAAACCCCTGATGTTAATGGAGGCTCCAGAATATTATTGTAGGTGATTTGACGTGTTCAAATTAGAAGTCACTATTAGATTAAACACTATCTCAATTATATTTAAACTTGCATTTTATAAACTTGACTGACTCTTTAGGACCATTCTTATTAAAGAAGACAACTCTGTATTTTAAAAAAGTCTAAAATTGTGTTATCAAAAGTGTAGCTATGAAGGAATTTTTTTTAAAAGGACTTACATTCATCATTGAGCTGTATGATGCCTTTCAGCAAAGTATAATTTATAATATTATGATTAAAATAGACAAAAGAGGTATATTATCAGACCCCCAATTTGACCATGAGTACCTGAAAAGAATAATGAAAGTTTTGTC
>NW_012144312.1:0-1207 GCF_000956105.1 Propithecus coquereli
CTTTATTAAAACAAAGTCATGCTGTATGAAATCTTTTCATATTTTCTTTGATATTATTTTGCAAAAAACTATCTGCAATATTGCTTATGGTGATGGTATTTATTTTGAATGGTAAATTGTATTATGAGACTATACCTAAATTTTTTCATTTATTGTTGTGTGGGTGGGAATTTTGGGCATTCTCAGGTATTTGCTTTTATAAGCAGGCTTTCTAGCATTCTTGTACAATTCCCCCTAATTGCTATGTAACAGTTTCCCTTGAACATATTCTTAGGAGTAGAATTTCTGTGTCATAGGTTTTGTGAATGGTCAAATTCAGGAAATAATTCAACTGCTTTACAAAGCGGTTTCATCAATTTACTCTTCCATTAGCAGTGTATGAGTTCCTGTTCATCCATACATTCTTCAATGCTTCTGAGACGTTTCAATTACTTTCTGACTCAATGGCAGACTTGTCTCCAAGGAGTGGTGAATCATGGCCTTAATACTATCATTTTCTGTTATTTGAGACTGGATTGGAGTTTCATTAAGGCTCAGTCTAACTATCTCTGGCTCAAACCTGTTTGTTTGTAGGGCAGAGTCCTCCAGGGTCTTCAACTGAGCTCTTGGTGTTTTTTCATCAGGACTTCTCTCCTTGGTACAGAACTCTAATCTGTTTTCCTCAGCACTGCGAGACTCAAAAAAAAATCTATTCTATTTTAGAGGGGTCTTCAGCTTGCCTTTATTATCCATTTGATCCATGCAGGTACCGAATTTTGCAAATTAGATGGATACTGCTTTGCAAATTGAATGGAACCCATTTATTTAAGGATCTTCAAGTTTTCAATCTTGTTTTCTCTGTGCTAAGAAACTGCAAAAATTCTGCTGGTTTCTTTTTCCCCAGCAGCAGCCTTTCACCGGGACAGTACCTGGGAAAGCAAAGTGAATCTTTCCCCTTTTCCACAAATCTGCAAATGCTGCCCAGTAGAAAGTGGGTGCAGGACGTGGCTATTTTCTTTCTATTTGCTCAGTCCCTGTGATCTCTATTGCTTCATTAATTCTTCAATTTATTAAAAGTGGTTTTCTTATTTTATCTGAATTTTCTGACTGTTCTTGTCTATTTCAAACAAGTTCATCCAACATAGGATAGGAGGTTTCCTTTTTCTCTTGATCTGTTTATTAGGCTAATTTTAAATTATGTCACGATGTTCTAATATTTCTTCTTCTG
>NW_012144312.1:3423-3657 GCF_000956105.1 Propithecus coquereli
TTTTCCCTCTTGGTTCATCTTTAAGAGTATTTTGAAATGTTAATACTTGATATCAATTTTAAAATCAAATTGTCTAATTCCATAAAACAAAATGGTAGTTTGTTTGAAACTGCATTAAATTTATACATTGTTTTTACATATAGAAAATAGCAATTCTATTTTTATGATATTGTGTTTTTTTACTCTATGAACATCCCATATCTCTTCCTTTTTAAGGTTTTTTTATTTTAAAAT
>NW_012144312.1:6404-7352 GCF_000956105.1 Propithecus coquereli
TTTAAATTAGATGGATCATAAGTATAACATAATTTTTTTCGAATCAATTACCAGAAAAGTACAACTACTAAAAATATAATTATCAAAAATTTAAAACCATGTTCACATGCAAATTAAAATGAATATCTATCAAAGATTTAATTCAACTTATTAATCAATAAGGAAAACAACGATGGTTACTAATAAAATGTGAGTTATATATAAAACTGATTAATGTCCAATAGTGCCAGAAACTGTACTCTTTGGGGTTATCTGTTTCATTCAATAAGAACCTAGTTGCAGCTCTATTGGACAAAAGTACACAAATTAAATTCTGTCCCTACAGAACTGTAAAATGAACCAGAAGATAAAAAAGAGTCCAAATAGCCAAAGCAATCCTATGCAGAAAGAACAAATCTATAGACATCACATTTCCTGACTTCAAATTATACTACAAGGCTATAGTTAAAAAAATAGCATGGTACTGGTATAAAGGTAGACACATAGATCAATGAAACAGAATAGAAAATTGAGAAATAAAACAATATAGCTATAACCAACTAATGTTTGACAAAGCAGACAAAAACAAACTGTGGGGAAAGGACCGCCTATTCAATAAATAATGCTGGGAAAACTGGATAGCCACATGTAAAAGAAGGAAACTGATCCCTATCCAAAAATTAACTCAAGATGTGTAAAGACTTAAATGTAACACCTGAAACCATAAACATTCTAGAAGAAAACAGGAAAAACTCTTCTAGACATTGGCCTAGGCAAACAGTTTATGGGTAAGATCCCAAAAGCAAATACAGCAAAACAATAAACCTACCTTAAACTTTTAAACCTTGGTTTGAGAAATAGGTAAAATTTGCAAAATGAAAATAATAATAATAATACCATTTCTGCATGATTGTGAAGAATAAGTGAGAAAACTTTTGTAAAACATTAGTGCATTAGATGGTATATACT
>NW_012144312.1:7717-8058 GCF_000956105.1 Propithecus coquereli
TATATATTAAAATAATTTTTTGTATTTTTAATAATCACTCAGAAGAAATGTATACAGTGGACTTTTTTTTCTTCCTATTTATCCAAATTTGACTGAAGTCCTTTTTGCCCTTTTGGATTTGTTATTACCATTTGATAAATCTAAATAAATGTGTATGTATCCTGTAAGAGGAGGAGTGTTGATGTCTAACAGTGTGAGTCATTGACAATAGGCTTGTTAATTATTTAATTGTTATTTATTTTATTTTTGATTAGTGCCAATGGATCACTTAAAAGTATTTTGCAGAGTCCTTAGATGATCAATGACTGCAATGCAAAGCCCTATTTTCTGTAGTTTAGCGG
>NW_012144312.1:10007-10779 GCF_000956105.1 Propithecus coquereli
AAGACAAAATCACAAGTTTTATTTACATAAAAGAAGACAAAATGAACTATAGAAATTATTCACAAATGTCAAGAACACAAACCTTATACAAAACTGCACACAAAGGAAAAACATATTTAGGACAGAAACCTAACGCTATCTCTAATTTTTCTTATAACTAAAATAATTGCAGAAGGTGGTGAATGCATAATAAATGTAAATTTAATTAAAAAGCCACCATCTTTGTGAGCAGCACACTGAAGTGCTACTACTTTAGCTTTTTTGGACCTTATGGCCTTATTAAATTTCCAAAACTGATTTCTATATGTGACAGAGAGCCTGAAAATGCTTTTCCCCTTAAGCAATTACTTTCCAAGGAGTAATAGTCTGGTACTAAATATTTTGATTGGGAAGATTTACACTTACTGTGTGCAAATCTCTTGCAAATATATGAATAGCCTTAGGCTTAAAGATTTTATACTCCTTTTACCAATCTATGAATAAAATACTGTTTATGGAGAAAAATAAATAAAATACATCATTTTTGCTTTATTTAAATTTCCTTACATTTTCTGAGAACATTTCACATGTCAATATGCACCTATGGTTCCAGAGAATTTCACACACACAATTAAACGATGTTAAAATCTTGTGTTAAAGATTTAGTGGCACATTAAAATTGATACATA
Organism: Propithecus coquereli; assembly: GCF_000956105.1. Classification (NCBI taxonomy): domain Eukaryota; kingdom Metazoa; phylum Chordata; class Mammalia; order Primates; family Indriidae; genus Propithecus; species Propithecus coquereli. The sequence continues at coordinate 10,676 of NW_012144312.1, forward strand.
ATAAATTATGTTACTTTACAAATGTCAATGTATCTTTAGGAGCAAATAGACTAATGAAAGCTTCAGAAAGTTTTCTTATAAAATAATTCTAATGAAATGATATT
>NW_012144312.1:23499-24266 GCF_000956105.1 Propithecus coquereli
TTGAACCACTTTGATGGACACCTGGGAGTTACATAACATGAGTCTTACTACACATGCAGATCTCCCATGAACCTCTCTGAAAGCCTATTTTGGGGTGTGAATTACAATACAGATTTAAGCTAATGACATGATAATTAGCCTTAGGTTGTCCTGGGTCTCCTTCCAGACCCCATTGTAACTGTGCTACTCGGCCTGTAGGATAGGGAAGCCTCTGCATTTTTGTGATATTGGCATGCTAATCTCTGAGTGGCACATTTGTAGGGCGTTCTCTCCTCCCCCAGATGTAGCAATTGCTCGGGGCATGCGCCTTTGTCCCCAGAAGGGGCCAGAGGTCCCTTGGTGTATACCTAACAGACATATTTGGTAAACTAACAGAGACCTAAATTAGAAAAGCCATCCATCTAGGACCAGGAATTACTCCAAGAATGGACATTTTATAATACAGCAACATCTTAAGACTTTTTAAAACATAAGCATCACACCAGTTCTGGTCTCTCTTTGTCTAAGTATTTTTTTGTATGTGAGGAAAGTAAACTATTTTATTTAAGTCACTATTCTTTTTGTGCTTTCTCACATTTTCTCAAACATAATCCTAAACAACATAGGACTGTTTCTAAGTTTTGCACTATATACTCAGCATGTTTTTCTAATGCGTTATTCCTTGTTTTCTTATTAATTTATAAATTTTCCTTTATGTATTCAGTATGTTAAAATGTGTCCAATACATATGTGACAAATTTTATATGTGAATTTTTAATGTTAAATAT
>NW_012144312.1:26387-26939 GCF_000956105.1 Propithecus coquereli
TTTCAGTCACCCATATCAGTTTTCTTGCCTCCTGGCTCCTATATATGTTTGAGGGCTGTAATTAGAGTTTCACCCCACATCTAGATGCCAATCTCTGTGTCAATTCTGATGACAGAACAACACATTTTATTTTTATTCATGTTACATGTCTACTGAATGCTTGTAAAATCTCTATTTGGCATCATTATTATAATTTGGCTGGCACAGAGTCAATAACTATAATGTTGCCAGGTTTTGTGAGAGGGAAGAGTGCCAGAGATCCTTGAACTGGTTTTTAACTCTCTGTCCTGGAAGTGATGCATATCTCTTTTATTCCCAACTCATTGGCCATAACTAGTCTCATGTCCCTACTCCAAAATAAGAATCCAGAAAGTTCAATTGTATCAGGCACTGACAGAATAAAAACTTGAGTATAATCCAAATAAAACACCCCCAAAGTATATATTATGATATTGCTATTTATAACTGCATTTTATATATGTTTAAATTAAGGAGTGGAGGGAAAGGAAAAGAGAGAGAAAATTCAATTATTCAATCATCAATTAATAATTT
>NW_012144312.1:29649-29993 GCF_000956105.1 Propithecus coquereli
TGTGCAATCTCTATAAATAGTATTGTCTGGAGTTTTCTATAGTGAGGAAAATAAATAAATTTAGAATCTAAACAAATAATTAACTGTTACAGCACATACCCAAATGCCATGCATTTTTCACGTCCTGAATTCAATAATCTGTTCCAGGAGAAAATTTCCCTACTGGCCCCACATCTAAACTGTGTCTGAACTTAATCTATCATTACCCTTAGGTGCATGATTCATTTTCAATTGATATTTACATACGTCGTGAAGTAAGATTCAATGTTTTTCTTTAAATTATTCATATATTTCATTATTTCAGTTCCATTTGTTGAACAAATTATCTTTTTCCCCCTTGAATG
>NW_012144313.1:0-767 GCF_000956105.1 Propithecus coquereli
AAAATAAATCTAATGTAGATTTATATCATTTCCCTCATAAAATTCAGGCACCTTATTGGAGATTTTTTTCAACTTTTATACATTTATGAGATGGGATTAAGGGGTAATGAACTGACTTTACAAACCATATCAAAAATAGTTACATTATTTTATGCTCATGACCAAAGCAAAAGGATCTTTTGCAAATGGTGGTACTTTCCCATCACCTTTTTTACGCTCTGTTGTAAATATCTGCCTGGCAGGTAATCTGAAGGTAGTTAATAATATAATTACATGGGTGCCAAGCTGTAATCACTAGGCTCTCCCTGTAGGAGTCCACGGTTCCCCACAGATGAATGTTAAGATCTGGGAGCAGGGACCCATTTGTAAACCATGTTTAAAAATCTTGAGAGACATTAAAAAGAGACAATTTAAGACTGATAGTTTGGCTTATTGTCATTGCTTAAGCTCTCTTAAAGTCAAGATTTCCATTTGCACATGTGCCTGCAAGAGGTCAACAGCTTTAATGTTTGTTGCTGGATGGGTAGGCAGATAGGCCTTGTCTGTCCAGGTAGTCAATGAGGAAAAATGCCTGCCAGTGGGGTGTGATGCCTTTCACCAACCATTTCAGCCATCTTTTCCCATTTTAATGATTGTTTTGGATGGAATCTTACACATGCTGAATAATATATTCAGATGAAAAGTCTTGTTTAGAAAAGCAATTTCACAATTATGAACCAAACATAAAAGCTCTTACAATTTCTTTTAAATAGAATGAAGTCCTTTTT
>NW_012144315.1:0-812 GCF_000956105.1 Propithecus coquereli
TATAATTGTTTTATGGTGGCACCTTGCATCCTAGAAACACTACTTAAAATTATCTAAATCCATAAAACAAATAGATTCAATGTAGTCTCTCATTTTGCCTCTAAACCTAGACTTTTGTCATAATGTAAGCTCTTTTTATTAAACTTTGTTTGACAAAAATTGCACTCCGCTTCCAACCATTCCCAAATTGACATCACCATGAGCAACATATCAATTATGGGCTCTGAGGTTCATTGAAATGTATTCGTATATTTGGAATATCCCATTCCCTTCCAATCTGTCCTAAAATAATTGCACTATTTTCCCAGCTGTTTCAGGATTTTTTCATTTTTGGCTCCCATACCATTCTTGGGATAGACAGGCACAAAGTCAGAGCAATGACAATTGGAACTCCATGACTATTCCATTGAAAGTCAATTGAATTTCAATTTCCTTCAATGGGGAAAGCCAGGAGGAACCAATTATTGTTGCTTTAACATTGTGCAATTTTACCTCAGGCACCACTTAGGATCCAAATGAAAACATTTCAATTCCTGCTTATTACCTTCTTCCTGATAAAATGCTACTTTTCCCTGGCTCCTGAAAATAGTGCTATATCACAGGAAACCTCTATTAAATACATTTTACCATCCTGGTCAGATTAAAAGCTATTAAAAGAAAAAAGACATATAGGGGACCAATATTTCACATACAATGCTGTTTACTGTTTATTTTTGCCAACTATTTTATGTGGTGTTGCTCTGATTTCCCTTTGTTACAACAACTTACTTGAGAATGAAGTCAGTACAATTCACTTTCTGTTTGGGACATCA
>NW_012144316.1:0-1182 GCF_000956105.1 Propithecus coquereli
CGGGGCCGTCCCAGGAGACGGGGCGGATGCGGCTGAGGCAGCCCCTTGCCGGGAGCAGACAGCAGCCCACGTGGGGGCCCTCATGTGTCCCAAGCACATGACAGGGGCCCACCCCAGCAGCTGCCCCACGAGGCCCCTCCCCTAGCACAAGGCAACAGGGGCTCTGTGAACGCATGGGTCTCCCACGCGTGAGTCCTGCTTGCTGGAAGGACCACCCCTAACCTGGGCTCCCGGCCTGGGCACCTGCAGTGACGGTGCTGGCCGTGCAGGCAGCACAGGGGATGCGGCCTGAGACCGCCCGGCCCCTCCAGCGCCCCCAGCCCCAGAGGCCCCACCCCGGAGGAAGGTCCTGTTACCTCCCTGATCTCCTTGATCTTGGAGCCACCTTTGCCGATCAGGGACCCGCACTGGCTCGCAGGCACCACCAGCCGCAGCGTCACGGGGGGCTTGCTGGTGGCAGGGCTGTTGCTCATGGAGTTGATGATGTCCTGGGGAGGCAGACAGACACGCACGCGTGTTGGCAGAAGCCTCACACCTCTGATCCTAAGTGAACAAAGACCTAAGAACAAGAACGCACTGGGGGGAGCGGATATATCGACTGTGTCCTCTGCCCAGGGCCCACTTCAGGGAGCTCCAGAGCCACTTCTGTGTCCCCTGCCCAGGGCCTGCACTGTATCTGAGAGCTCCAGGGCCCACATGTCTGTCCCCTGCCCAGGGCCCACCTCAGAGAGCTCCAGAGCCACTTCTCTGTCCCCTGCCCAGGGCCTGCACTGTATCTGAGAGCTCCAGGGCCCCTTCCATGCACAGAGAGGGACACAGTGGACAGGCCAGGCCATGATCAGACAGCACCAGGAGATGTTTTCCAAATGGACGGGAGGTGCTGGCAAGAGCGACTCAGGGCATCATGGTCAGCCTGATTCTGGGGACTCCAGTGGTTCTGTTCTTGGTCCTAAAGACCTGGTTGGCAGGTGCGGTGTAGACACATGGGTTGACACACACGAGGTTTGAACGCTGGCCCGAGGGAAGGGGAGCAGGAGGCAGGGTGCCAGCTGGCGGTGTCTGCCCCAGCACCAGTTGAGGCAGAGTCGTTGGGGACAGGCCACGATCTCAGGGTGCAGGGTATGGCGGGTAGGAAATGGCTACTGGGTGTCCGTCCTGGGGCAGGGAGCTGTGTCACTCACT
>NW_012144317.1:0-1324 GCF_000956105.1 Propithecus coquereli
ACTAAGAGTCCATATTAATAACTATAAATACTACGTGATTATTGATACATTTTTAAACTGATCGATCTATAGATTACTGAGAAACATTCACTGTTTACAGTTTCTTTATTTGATATTGCCATGACACCAAATCCTGTTATAAATTGATCTACATAAAAGCACAGAAACTGGGACTGGCCTTATACACATGGTATAAATGCCCCCAAATAACAAAGTCTTAAGGAATAAGAGATTTTTCATCACATTTCAAGTATTTTCTCACTTTCTCTGTATGGGCATTATTAATTTTATAAGTGAAGAGGGATAAGTCCTCTTGAGAAATTATGAAGTAATTTCCTTTTCTTGGAGTATGCTCACATTTTTCAAAACTGGCTTCCTTTCTGTTATTTCCTTTTCCTCACTTATAGAATAGTTGAAATAATTTAGTTCACTGTACTTTATCACCCTTTCAAATATTATTGTGTCACACAGCTTAAATGTGTTGTGATCAATAGCCAGGATATTAATTTCATTGGATTCTCCTTTAGATACACTGTTACATTGGATGTTTTCAAATAAGACATCTTATCTTGTGGCAAAAGAGAAAAGACCACCCTCTATGAGGTTTCTAAACATTATGAGATACAATTTTTTTTAAGAGCATAGTCTCCTTCTGTCTCCCAGGCTGGGGTACAGTGGTTTGATCATAGCTCACTACAACCTCCAACTCTGGGGCTCAAATGATCCTCCTGCTTCAGTCTCCCAAGCAGCTGGGACTACAGGTATGAACCACCATGCTTGGATAATTTTTTTTTTTTTACACAATGGGTTTCACCACGTTACCCAGGCTGGTCTCAAACTCTTGGACTCAAGTGATACTCCCACCTCGGCCTCCCAAAGTGCTGGGATTACAGGTGTGAACCACTGCACCTGGCCTAGGAGACACAAATTTAATATTTATTGGCACTTAATGGCTTCCTCTGTGGATCTTAGTACTTGATAAAATGGAAGCAATAATGTTAGGATATTACGAAGTTTGTTAACTTAGTTCCATAATATATAACTTTTGCTATAAATCTTTGATAGTACTTTGTAATGTCCAGAGGTTTTTCCTAGATGCTATTTATTTTACCTTTCTAATAACATGAGGTTCAAGAATTTCTTAATTTTCCAAATCGACAAACTAGATGCATCAAAATAAGAACATTTGACCTCTTTTTGCCTGTAGTGGCCACTCTGTTCTATGGACTAATTCCATTGGATCGGTCTTTATGTTAGGAGTACACATGGATGCCCGTCCTGATCTCTGAACCCAGACGTATGATCAAACTAGTGTTTTTGAAAT
>NW_012144318.1:0-1211 GCF_000956105.1 Propithecus coquereli
GTGTGAGGCGGGTTTGGGACCCAGCCTGGCTCTGCTCCTGTGGGGGAAGACTGGTGTGAACCTCACAGCAGTGCCGAGTGGGGTTTCGTCCCACCTGCCTGCAAACCTGCCGCCCTCCCTCTGGGCCCTCAGGCCAGGCCCGCACCTGCCTCTGTGGTCGTCCGTTCCCAGCGCTGGAGCCGTTCCATGGGGGTCCCTCTCTGCGCACGGCCCCTCACGGGCTTCCACGCGGATGCTCTGCACATGTTTGCAGAGCTGCCCTCTGGGCGGCCTCGCCCCGGCGGGGTCCTGCACTGGGGAGGAGCGGCTGCCGCGCCCAGGCGTTCTGGGGACCTGCTTGCCGGCACCACACTCCCGGCTGCACTCCGTGGCCCAGAGCGGCCCGGCGGGGGCCGGCATCCACAGCTGCAGTGGCCGTACGTGTGGTCTCATTTCTAGGATCCTCTGGGACCCTCTGCAGGCGTCTTCTTACTTCGGTCCCCACAGCCGCCCTGCAAGGAGGACGTGCCCGGATGGTCCTTGCTGTACAAACGAGGAAACTGAGGCACAAGAAAGGAAGTGGCTGGCCTCGGCTCACGCAGTTGGACTGAAGCCCAGGATGTAGGCTGCACCTTGTCACGATAGCACACAGAGCACACGTGCACAGAAACACAGCCCACACACAGCACATGTGCACACACACAGCGAATACATTCAGCACACATGCAGTGCATGCACATAGCACATGCACACGGCACACATACATGCACACAACACGTGTAAACAGCTAATACATATGGCACACATGCAGTGCACGCACACAGCACATGTGCATACACATAGCACATACGGCACACATACATGCCCACAGCACATGTGTACACACACAGCGAATACATACGGCACACATGCAGTGCATGCACACAGCACATGTGCATACATATAGCACATACACACGGCACACATACATGCACACAGCACATGTGTACACACACAGCCCACACACAGCACACGTGCACACACACAGCGAATACATATGGCACACATGCAGTGCATGTGCACAGCACATGTACATGCACATAGTACATACATACAGCACATATACATGCACACGGCACACGTGCACACGGACACTCTTCCCTGCCCCTTGTGCCACAGGCGCCGTGACTGGGACCGGCAGCTTGTCTCTGGGCAGAGCCTGGGGTCCCTCTGCCCCCTCAGGTCCCAGGAGA
>NW_012144319.1:0-1197 GCF_000956105.1 Propithecus coquereli
GGATTTTAATGACATTGATATTCACGAAGAGGTGTGGAAGCAACAGGCGGATGTTCAGCTTTTTCTTCCTCTAGTGAGGTCAGGAATTTTCAAAGCATGGTCCAGATACCAGCAGCATGAATATCACCTGGGAACTCCTTAGAAATCCAGGTTCTCAGGCCATTCCCCAGGCATACGAAACCAGTATCTGTGTTTTATAGAACCCTCCAGGGGATTCTGATGCACAAGAAAGCTTGAGAACCACAGCTCTTAGCCGAAAGTGAATTAGCCCATCGAGCACTCCACGTTTGGAAGCTCAGTATGTTACCATGATAGAGAAACGTATTTAGAGAGCACATTTACATCTTAGGATGATCAAATAGACATACAAACTAAAATAAAATTTACAAAGAGTGGCACGAGTACTTTTTAAAAAAACCAACGCTTACAGCGAAAATCCGTCAAATTTCATTGTAAAGGGGAAAAGAAGTCACTGGTGCTATTTTAAAATCTACAACATTTCTGAAGTGAAATTCCAAGTTGTCTTTCAGTTTTTGTTTACAGTATTTTTAGATCTCCCTCCTCATGCTAGGTTTTCTTTCAGACATCCTGCCAACTTTTTGTATCTGTCATCTGGCTTCGAAAATGAGGTTTCTCATCATTTTTTAAGCATTTCACCATTTCAGTTGTCACACTAATGCTTGATACATCTGGAAGTTCCTGTGATAGGATGGATTTAAAGTCTACATTTAAAAGCGTATCAAATAATTACCGATATTTAATTTCGTGTTCCTTCAGGAAAAAAAAAATCCATTAGAGGTTCTATAGCTCTTCTTCCATGCCATCCCCTAAATTAAATTTCATATTAAAGAGACTAGATTCTGGGATTTCTCAGGCTTCACATTTTCAAATTTAAATTCAAAAAAGCAGAAAGGAACGATGTGGAATGAAATGATTTCTCCCAGGGGTTTGTTCTTTTTAACTAGAAGATAAACTGAGATGAGGAGAGAGAAGCGAGTTAGATGAGTCAGGCGGGCACCCTCGTCTTATTTTACGTGATTACATATTGCTCTGGGGTTTCCATTTCAAGCACCAGTCATTTATTTATCTTTTTCCTCCAACACAAATGTGTTCTTGATGACTGGGATATTGTTTTAATTATTTTTAATAAAACTCATTTGACAGCCTTAAACTTTGCTCGTGTTTCTCCAAAAGGTT
>NW_012144320.1:0-1270 GCF_000956105.1 Propithecus coquereli
ACATATATATCACTACAGATTGAGATGTCGCCTGTTCTCAACTACCATGCAAGCTGACTTCATCCAAGACTAATCAGCAAGTGCCTCTATTTTTGCTCACGAATGCTCATTCTGTGTGTTGATACGTGTGTGTTGATCGCTCTACAGCAATGGTTCTCAACCTGGGACAATTGTGTCCCCCAGGGGACATTCAGCAATGCCTGGAGACATTTTTGGTTGGTGTAACTTGGGAGCAGGTGCCAGCATCTAGTGGGTGGAGGCTGGGGGCGGGCTCTAAATATCTCATAGTGCACAGGACAGCTCCACACAAAGGATTGTCCGACCCCACAGGTGGATACTGCTCTGCAGTAAGTAACACAGTCATCGTCTCATGTGTACAATGGAGGGTCAATTCAAATGAAATCTGAGCCCCATCCAACGCCCCAGATGTGCGTTCTCTGCTTGGGAGACAGGAGCTCTTCAAGCCGGTAGCCTGCCCTCTGCGTGCGTCACAGGACCTTCCGCGACACAGGCCAGCGTTCGTTCCTCACGAAGTCAGGCAGATTCCGGCAGCACAGGGAAAAAGCACATCGGCTCTTTAGTGTGGAGTGGGGAAAACAACTGGTCTGTTTGGACTTTTCACCTTCTAGAAGCTGTTGCTGTGTCTCCTAGTGCCCAAGCAGCCAGGCTTCAGGCACTAAATCAAGCCATTCCCGGCAGCAGGCTGGCTGATGGGGATGGCCTGGCTCTGCCCACATCTGCATGAGCTCTCCCCAGCCTTCCAAACACTCAGGACTGGGCACGGAGGCTGCAAATGTCAGTGCACAAGCAGCTCAGCTGCCCTTTACGTACTGCATGGTGACATTTGCACGTGTGCAGACACTCCCGGTTGTCCGGACTCTCAAACAACAACTAAACACATTACTCCTCCTGCACACCCAGCGTACACCTTCCACTGCCTGAATGTCCACGCAGTCCCCACTGCCTCTTGGTGGTCACAGCGTCAGACCATCGGACGGCACGGAACTTGTGGCTATGGAGTGGCTGACTTTGAAGCTTGTCCTGCACCTCCACCTTCCGCTCCAAACCCCACGGGCTGCCTGCAAATCACTTAAGCTGCACAAATGGCACATCATGTTCGTTAAAATGAATTGCGTGCTTACTGGGTGCCACATGCTGTAAGTACTTTTATACAACATCTTTTTGAATCATTCTGTCTTCATTCGGGTTCCTTCAGAAGCAAACCTGGAAGCAAAAATTTGGGAGCAAGTAGTTGAGTTGGGAGGCGATG
>NW_012144321.1:0-1470 GCF_000956105.1 Propithecus coquereli
CAGTGTATGTTTTTGTCTGCTTTGTCAAAGATTAGGTGGCTATATGAGGATGGTTTTATATCTGGGTTGTCAGTTCTGTTCCACTGGTCAATGGCTCTATTTTTGTGCCAGTATCAAGCTGTTTTGATTACTACAGCCTTATAATAAAGTTTGAAGTCTATTAAGTTGATACCTCCCATTTTGTTTTTATTGTCTAGAATTGTTTTTGATATGCAAGGTCTTCTCCGGTTCCATACAAAGCGTAAAATTAATTTTTCTACATCTGTGAAGAATGATGCTGGTATTTTAATAGGAATTGCATTGAATCTGTAGATCGCTTTGGGTAGTATAGACATCTTAACGATGTTGATTCTGCCGACCCATGAGCATGGTATGGTTTTCCACCTATTTACGTCTTCTGCTATTTCCTTCCTCAATGTTTCATAGTTCTCCCTGTAGAGGTCTTTTACCTGTTTAGTTAAATATATTCCTAGATACTTTATTTTCTTTGTTGCTATTGTGAAGGGAATTGAGTCTCTGATTTGGTTCTTGGTATGATTGCTATTGGTGTATTTGAAAGTCTCTGATTTGTGTGTATTGATTTTATATCCTGAGACTTTACTGAATTCATTTATCAATTCCAGGAGCCTCTTGGTTTAATCCATGGGATTTTCTAGGTATAATATTGTGTCATCAGCAAATAGTGAGAGTTTGATCTCTTCTGTTCCCATTTGTATGCCTTTAATTCCACTCTCTGCCTGATTTCTGTGGCCAGGACTTCCAGCGCTATGTTGAATAGAAGTGGAGATAGTGGGCAACCTTGTCTGGTTGTAATTCTAAGTAGGAATGCTGTCAATTTTTCCCCATTCAGTATGATGTTGGCTATGGGTTTGTCATAAATGGCTTGTATCATTTTTAGGTGAGCCCCATCTATGCCTATTATGTTAAGCGTTCTTATCATAAAAGGGTGTTGAATTTTGTCAAATGCTTTTTCTGCGTCTATTGAGAGAATCATATGGTTTTTTTTTTTTTTGCTTCTATTTATGTGGTGAATTACGTTTATAGATTTGTGTATGTTGAACCATCCCTGCATCTCTGGAATGAAGCCCACTTGGTCATGATGGATTATTTTCTTAATAAGCACCTGGATTCAGTTAGCTAGAATTTTGTTGAGAATTTTTGCATCTATATTCATAAGGGATATTGGTCGGTAGTTTTCCTTTTTTGTTGCGTCCCTTCCTGGCTTTGGTATCAGGGTTATGTTGGCTCCATAAAATGTGTTGGGGAGGAATCCATCCTTCTCGATGCTATGGAATAATTTCTCCAGGATAGGCACCAATTCTTCTTTGTAGGTGTGGTAAAATTCAGGTGTGAAACCATCTGGTCCGGACTTTTCTTTTTTTGGAATGTTTTTTATTGCTGTTTCAATTTCAGTCCTTGATATTGGTCTGTTCAGGAATTCTATTTCTTCCTGGTTGAGCCTAGGGAGGC
>NW_012144322.1:0-1608 GCF_000956105.1 Propithecus coquereli
CCAGCTACTCGGGAGGCTGAGGCAGGAGGATCGCTTGAGCCCAGGAGTTTGAGGTTGCTGTGAGCGAGGATGACGCCACGGCACTCTAGCCCGGGCAAGACAGTGAGACTCTGTCTCAAAAAAAAAAAAAACAAAAAAACATGAGGGTGATGACACTGGGACACTAAAACCTCGTCCCTAGTTTCGGTGGCCAGCTGTTGCAGCCAAAGCGAAGCTCGAGTGAAGGCCAGCAGCCCGCCCTGTGCTAGCAAGAAAGTCTGTGCACGTCAGGCGCTCTGTAACCCGTGGCGTCCAGATGGTTGTTTCCTTCCCGTGCCTGCTGCTGCGTCCTCACCCGTCGCCTTCCCAGTTCATTGGCAGACCTCGGCACGTTCCCGTCCGATGGCCCCAGTTCTGAGAATCTGAGCATCAGTGTTGATTTTCATCCAGAAGAACTGGGTCTGTTGCCCTCTGCACGCCCCCAACAATAGTTCAAGGAAGCACAGGCAAAAATGTCTTCGCCCGACTTTGAACTAATCTGAGGTCATCGCATTTGTAAACGTGGCGCCCCACAGGTGTGCTCAGGAAGCCATTTGAAAACTGAGCAGAGGGTCGAATATGGCTCGGTTTGCGGCCATCTGTCTTAAACTCTCGAAATTGTGCTCACAGCTCGTAAGCTGTTGGAGGGTGAGCAGGTTACGGCCTGGTTACGTCCTGGGGATGGCTCACAGTGTGTGCCTAGCATGACACTTGTCCCAGAATCAGTGCCCAGTATACGCTGATTGGCCGGAGGGACACGCCCTGCTAGCAGCGGCGTTTTTCACTTTGGCGGTGTCACTCCACGGGTGCACGATCTAGGTCTGTAAGATCCGCATCCACCTCCCAGCAGTTCCAGGTTCCCAGCTGGGCACGATTTTGGCGCCCCAGCCTCCCCCAGGGGACATGTGGCAGTATCTGGAGACATTTTTGGTGGTTGAAGCTGAAGAGGAGGGTGCTACTGGCATGTGGTGGTGGCGGCCGGGGTCGCTGCTGACACCCTGCAGTGCCCGGGACAGCCCCACTGTCAGAGCGCCCTGGCCCCAGGTGTCTGTAGTGCCGGGTTGAGAAGCCCTAACTTAAGGCAGATAGCTGGGATCAGAACACTTGTTCTGCCCTACCAGTTAGGAGATCGTCTTCTAACAGGCTTGCTGCTGCGTTAAAATTTAAGTGATTATCTCCAAAATATACTTGCACAGTTTATCAATTGCAGCTTCTTGGCTTTCTGTTGAATTTGCTCATTCTGTGCCTTTTTCCCAAGAAACTGCAGTTGAGGAGGCTTCCACCGAGAGAGGAGAACAGTTCCCAGGTGAAACGGTTTTTGTCAACTTTGGAGAGACCTCAGCTGGAAGCAAGGACCTGGATGGAGACATTACCTGTGAAATGATCTTCAACATGATGGACAAATGATAGAGATTAAGTTTCATAGCCTTTAATTCTTAAAGCAAGGTAGAAATTTTGAGCATCTTCTTTGAAACAGTTAAGTTCATGACAATAGATGGTCACACACATTTTTTCAAAGTCTGAAGTAATGCCTAGAATTGTTTGCCTGTTTTTAACTGGATATTTCAAAAAACATTGAAGGTATTTTAT
>NW_012144323.1:0-822 GCF_000956105.1 Propithecus coquereli
AGGGGAGCGCAGGGCACGTTGGCATGCTTTTCTAGTAGCATTCTGTTTCCTCATAGGGCAATGGTTACAGGGGTGTGTTTTAACATGGTTCTTTGTACTGTGCATTTATGTTTTGCATTTTTCTATATGACTGTTACATTTAACAATACAATTATCTATAAATAAAGGCAGGTTATATGATCTTTGTGAAAGATTTCCCTTAAAAATATTCTTTTAAAATATAGTGCTATTTCTGGTCTTAATATACTTATGAATAGGTCATCTTCTTATTGACACATTAAATAATATCTAAGGAGTTTGACCATATTTATGTATCTAATCTTAACTCCAAATTTCATGTAAATATAAACAAGCTAGTGTTTAAGTTTATAAGATGACTTAATTGTGAACATTTTTATCACTCATAAACCTTTTTCTGGATGAAATAGTTATCTTTAAATTTTCATTTGCAAAGTTTAAACTACTATAAGAGATATATGTTTAATATTCTTTAAAGATATTCAAGTTTATTCAAAGTTTAAGCAACTTTTGTTCATCCATCTATTCATTCATTCAACTATCCATTCACTCATTTATTTATTCAACAAATATTTAACTGGAACTTGAACTATAGCAACCTTGTATTGTAAAATTAAAATGATAGGATCCCTGTTATCATGGAGCCAATCTAGTCAAGGAAGCACTCAAAAAGAATAATAACGCAGTCAAGCAGGGAGATAACATTCTCAGAAATGCATCGTTAGGTTATTTCATCATTGTGCAAACATCATAGAGTGGACTGACACAAACCTAGATAGTATAGCCTACTGCACACCTAGGCTG
>NW_012144323.1:3037-3492 GCF_000956105.1 Propithecus coquereli
ATACTGGAATATAACCATTTGTCATTCATGTCTGAAATTTTGAGTAGGGCATGTTGAAGCATTTAGATTCAAATTCTTCAGTCATGTGGTTCTTTGAGTTGACAGATATTAAAAATAAGAATATTTCATACATAAAACTAGGGACTTTAAATTTTGAAATATTTCTTTGGCCCCACTTCTGTAAAACTGCACGTACTGATTTTGCTTTAGTGTGGTTCCATGATTAGCTCAGTTCCTATTTTTAAGTAAAAAGAATCTCAGATAAATGTAATAATGAAATAATAACACATTCCTCTTCTATTACAATATTTTACTACAAAAAGAAAAAGTTGTTTATATCATAAAACAGTTGCTAGCCAGAAGAGACAAGGATATTTTTAACAATCAAGTTTTACATATAACCTACTAAAATAGCTTTCTAGTAGACTTTTCAAAAGGGAATAACAGCAACTGAG
>NW_012144323.1:5052-6747 GCF_000956105.1 Propithecus coquereli
GGTAAACAGTAAGTTGCCTAAATCTACTAAATGCTTTCAGCATGGCCTGTTTCTTATGGTATTTGCCACCATATTTCTAAATAATGTGCTAAAACTAATATTTCTTGATTTCTCAATTTCAGACACTGTGCAGTGTCTTACTACATAAAGGAGGATTTAGCTTTTTATCTCTCATTTCTTGTACACACACACACACACACACACACATACATGCTTCTGCTCCTCTCAGCCTCCCAATAGAGTTCTACCAAAATTTTAGCTAAGTCAATAGTCAGAGTTCATAGTTTTTCCCTATAAAATATCATTCATAAGTGAATCATGCACAATATTTATGATTTTTACAAAATATAGCTGTTTTGTGTGGATCTTTCAGTTAAGAAGTCTTAGTTTGTTTTGTTTTGTGTGTATGTGTTTTGACTTATTTCTCCATGTACTCACCACTAATTCCTCCCAAACACCGACAGAAATGCAGTTTTACGGTGTGGTCAAAAACTTGAAGTAAAAATCCCTCTACTTCTGACCTGACTGCTTTTAAGGAACGTTGCACAGTGTCACTGGGATCCTTTCACCCTGAGAAATAATTACTTCCACTTCCCTCCTGTGTTGAAGCCCAGTGTCCTCTGTCCTATAGCTTCCTTTTCCTTTGTTTGTTTATTTATTTATTCATTTTTGGCTTGAAACTGTGTTTTTGTGATTTCTTGAGCAATTTGCAGATGAAGTAACATGTTTGAAAACTGGCATATCTGAAAATATCTTCATTCTCTTTTCACACTTAATCAATAGCTTGGCAGAGTATAGAAGTCCAGGTTGGAAATTGTTTTACCTCGTAAGTGTTAGGATATTTTTCCACAGTCACTAGACACCAATATTGTTGTTGAAAGGTCTTATAAACATCAACTTGAAACCTAATCCTTTTCATGGGATCTAATTTTTAATCTGGAAACTTACAGGATTTTCTGTCTATTTCTGATAGTCTAAAATTTTACAACGTAACTATTGTTCTAACTTTGAGAATACACTTTATAATATAAAAAAATATATTCTATTCCTGGATTTATCTGTTTTCTGTAAGTCCATTTATCTACTTGCCTGTTTTATATCTATTTTTAATATTGCAGCTTTTCTCATGTGTATGGTAATTATTAGTTGTTTATCCTTAACGGACAGTAAGGTGCCATAAACACAATGGAAGTGTGGTTGGAGACGGGGCAGGGTGGGGCTATGTAAACTAACGTGAAGTCTTTAAGGAGGGTCTTCACCAGAAGAAATTGGGGTTGAATATGACATTTAGTCTAGAGTAAAAATAAGACTGGTAGTAGGGTAAATTGAGTTGAATTTTGGACAGGTTTTGTTAGGAATGTGTGAGAGAGATCTAGGAGAAGGTAGAACAATGCAGGCAGTTGTAAATAAAGCTCTGGTGTAATTGATATACTAGCGAAAGCTGAAACCAGGTGATGGACCACAACTGCCAAGAAAGGAAAATATATGAAAAAAAATGGTCACTTCAGTCACTGGGAAAAATCCGAACTAAAATCCAAATTACTATTTAGAAAATTCTTTCTGGTTTTTAGACATATCTTCCATGTAAGCAACAGAAGAGCAATCATCAAAAAGAATGTATTGGGTGGGAAAATTATTATATTGTAATTATTCAAACATGTCCACACTTAGGATAAAAACAATTAAGTTAATTGC
>NW_012144323.1:8335-9343 GCF_000956105.1 Propithecus coquereli
AAAAGACAAAATGGTATGACCTGGATATCTTACATATAAATAATAGGAATTCCAGAAGGAAGAGATAAAGACAAGTGTAGGAGATGCATTAACTAAACAATACAGGAAGATTTCCTGAGGTAAAGAAAGAGTTGAGTCTGCAGGTTGAAAGAACAAAACACAGACCAGACTGGATTGATGAGAAAAACTTTCACCTGGATATATCATATGAAAATTACTGAACTGTAAGAGTAGAAAGAAAAGCTTATAGTCTTTGAGGAGAAAGGACAAGATGGCTACAAAATGAAAAAAATCTGATTGGGTTATCCTTTGCTACTTTTGAAGCTAGAAAGCAGTAGCATAGCATCTGTAGTCTCTGAAGGAATCAGAGTTCCAGAACTAGAATCCTATGCTAAGTCATGTAGTCTTCCTATTTGAGAAAAACAAAGTTTTAAAGGTAGAATTTGTACAGTAAAGTAAGCCACACGCTGTATTACTTAAGGAAAGTAATACAGAAGAGTGTAACTAAACAATAAATGGCCTAGAACAGAGACCTCAAAAAAAGCAAAAAAGAAGTAATCACAAACTCTGAGCCTCACATCCCTTCAATAAACACACACGCGTGCGCGCGCGCACACACACACACACACACACACACACACACACACACACTGTGGTGTGTGCCCTAAGAATGTATAGTGTTAAGTCATAAAGAAAAACAGTGAAACAGCAGTATAGACTGCAAAGGAAATTCTAGTAATGGGCCAGAACACAGTATACAACAGACTCCAAGAAAACCTAGATATTGGGTAGGTTTGGGTTGAAAAATAAGACAAAAACCATCCAGTTGTTTCATTTGGTAGAGGGAGTGGGGGAGAGGGGTGAGCAAGAAACAAGTGAACACATCCTTCTGGTCTTTTCTGGCTGAGGTTGAAGTTTGGGGGTAGAATGGGCATAGAGTAGGAAGAAAGTAGGGATTTGATAATCACTGTATATCTGGGGGGAAATATTGTGTTTTAAAAAAAGAGA
>NW_012144323.1:11988-12541 GCF_000956105.1 Propithecus coquereli
GTGTGTGTGTGTGTGTGTGTGTGTGTGTTCTTGTGTTTATGGAAGGTTTTACAAATCTATCACGTAATTGGTCACAAACAAAAACTTAACAACTTTTTTTAAAAGGTGGTTATAAACAACCCAACATATTTACTTCGAAATTAAAGCAACTAGAACAAGATTAAATTGCTCTTGGATGAAAAGGAAATCACTAACTAGCAGGAAATTAATGAAAGGCTAACACTTCCTACCGAAACCGATGAGATACTGTGAAAGCTGTACTAAGAATAATATTTGTGGCCTTAAATGTTTTTCCTATTAAAAAAGAAAGATGAAAAAATAAAACTTAGTACAAATGGAAGAAATTGGAAAGAGAACTACGGATTAACAAAACAAAGAATGTGGAAGAATTAATAAGGTTAAAACCTGAAATTAATGAAAGAAAAAAACCCCAGCAGAATGTATACATAAGTCCTAAAATATGTTTGCAAGATTAAATACTTTGCAAGCCTGATTAACAGAAAAAAAGAAGGGAGCTAAACAGATATATTAGAAATAAGAACAGAGAAATAAG
>NW_012144323.1:15665-16176 GCF_000956105.1 Propithecus coquereli
AGAAAGTATATAAAAAGATATTCAAACATATTGGCTATTGGGTTAAGCCAAATTAAAGTAAAATGAGATATCACTTTCCAGTCATTAGGTAGAAAATAAATTAAAAACTAAAACTTCTGCTGGCAAACATTTGTGAGAAATGTGGTCTCATCATTGTTAATGGAAATGTAAATTATTATTAATACAACCTTTGGGGCAAGCAATTCAGAATACTGTAAGAAAATATTTTCTTCGATTCAACAATTCTAGTTCTGGGAGCATATGTAATGAAAATAAAAGCTCCATATGATATTTGAAAAACATATCAATCACAGCATTGTTCCAAGTAGAAAAAACTGAAGACAAAAATGAATGTCGATGAACAAAGGAAAGGTTCAATAATGTATAGTTTATTCACAGAATGAAATATTATGCAATTATTAAAACCAATGTCAGGCAGTTGACTTGGAAATATTTCTACAATATATTGTTAAAGGAGAAAAGCAAAATGTAAAATCATATATACTATGAT
>NW_012144323.1:16226-16529 GCF_000956105.1 Propithecus coquereli
AATGGATGGTTTCTGTTTCAGATTCTAATATTAACTTAAGAAGAATTAGAACACTTGAGAAGCTCTATTACCAGAATAGAGAGTGGGAAGGAGATAATTATTGATGGCAACCAATCTGAAATATTAGAGAAAATGGATGGTTTCTGTTTCAGATTCTAATATTAACTTGAGAAGAATTAGAACACTTGAGAAGCTCTATTACCAGAACAGAGAGTGGGAAGGAGATTAAATTAAATATATACCATTGAAAAAGTCATTTAGACCAGCTAGATTTACAGATGAGACTGACATAACCCTTAAAAA
>NW_012144323.1:18847-19172 GCF_000956105.1 Propithecus coquereli
CTTAGATAAATCCAGTTATGCCAATTTTATTTCTTAATGGTTTACTATAAGAATTATCATCTGAAAATCAACCTAGAATAAATTTCTTTTTATGTCCAGGTGTGAAGAAAGGGTACTTTGTTGCTAATATATAATTCAAACATAATTTTTCTCTCATCGCACACCTACTAGACTGAGTCTCAATGTTGTGATGAAAGGTAGGAACCGTAACAAGAAAAGGCATCAGCACTGTGACACGGTTTCCTTAGTTGCAAAGCCAGTATTCTGGGAGTTTGTTCCTTTGGGACAAGACCCGGGGTTTTTCATTATAAGTACATTATCAAAA
>NW_012144324.1:0-1080 GCF_000956105.1 Propithecus coquereli
AAAAAAAAAAAAAAAAGATTAGCTAGCAAACTTTATACTGTTACATTTGAGGAGAGAAAATTAAGTTTGGTAAAAATGTTCTGTTTGGTGTTAACAGATTTGCTGGTTAAGTTTTGGTAGGGCAGATGTCCTGATAAATGAAGGAAGTTAAGTACAGAGTTGTGATTTTTTTTTTTTTTTAGGGTTGAACCATCACATATTCAGGCTATAAGTCCTCAATTATTAGAGGGAAAACTGCTTAACATCTTCTGTCTTAAATGTATATGTATGCCTATGGAAAACTTTCTGGTACTGTATCTAGTAAGTAGCTTAATAAATATTTGTTGAATAAATTTTTATGTAAGAGGAAGATGAAACTCAGATAATTAGATAACCGGTACTAGGTTATGTTCTCAGTACACTATTTAACATATACCAAATTTGTTAGGTATATTGATGCAGAATTATTCTTCATATCTCCCGTATGAAGTTATTAACATTTGGACTTTTTTTAAAGAAACAAGATCTCACATGTTGCGCAGACTGATGTCAAATTCCTGGGCTCAAGTGCTCCTGCCTCAGCCTCCCAAGTCTTTGGGACTATAGGCACACACCACAGTGCCTGGCTTAACATTTGAACTGCTGTGCTCTGTAGTTGTAGTTAGACTTTCAGTCACTGAAATCTTGAAATAGTCTCAGACCTGAATCAGGTTATATACTAGGGTAACCATATAGTTTATTGTGTAAACTGGGATACTTTTGAGAAAGGGGGCTCTGTTCAAAATTCAGTTGGGATAGCATATATAAACCTTGCCCATTTTTCTTTTGGTTTATCTCTTCTATTGATTTGGAGTTATTTACATATTCTGGATATTAATCTGTTTTCATTATATATATTACAAATATCTTTTACTCTGGTTTGTGTTTTCTTTTTATCAATAATGTATTAGGATGAACTTAATTTTAGTATCGTCCATTTATCAATATTTTCCTTTTTTTTTTTTTTTTTTTTTTTTGAGATAGGATCTTGCTTTGTTGCCCAGGGCAGGGTAGAGTGCAGTGGCGTGATTACAGCTCCCTGTAGCCTCCAACTCCCAGGCT
>NW_012144325.1:0-1266 GCF_000956105.1 Propithecus coquereli
ACTCAAAATCAAAAAGCAACAAAAGACTGATAAATTTTCACTATGTAAAGGTGAAAAAAACTTGCACATGAAGAACAAGAACAATGCAAAGTCAAAATACAAATGATAAACAGAGAAAATATTTGAAACTTACAGCTAATGAGATAATCTTCCTGATTTATAAAAAGTTCTTAAAAATTGAGAAATATCTTCCAAAAGTTAAACAATCACCATCTGATCCAGCAATTGCACTCTTAGGTGTATACCCAAAAGAACTGAAAGCAGAGACTCAAACAGACACTTGTACACCAAGGCTCATAGCAGCATTATTCACAATAGCTCAAAGGAGGAAAAAACTCAAATATCCATCAAAAGATGAATGGATGAACAAAACGTGGTACATACATCCAGTGGAATATTATTTAGCCTTAAAAAGAAAGAAAACCTGATACATGCTTCAATTTGGACAGACCTTAAAAAACGTCATGCAAAGTGAAATAAGCCAGACATAAAAGACCAAATACTGTATGATTCCGCTCATATGAGGTACCCAGAATAGACAAATTCATAGCAACACAAAGGAGACAGAGGTTACCAGGGGCTGGAGGTGGGAAAATGGAGTTATTGCTTAATGGGTACAGAGTTTCTGTTTGGGATGATGAGTAAGTTCTGCAAGTGGATATGGCGATGGTTGTACAACACTGTCCAACACTGTGAATGTTCTTAATGCTGCTGTATTGTACATTAAAAAATGGTTAAAATGGTAAACTTTATGGTATACATATTTTACCACAATTAAAAAGAAAAAACGAGGATAAAATTGAAAGCAAAAAAAAGTAACTGCTACCTCCCAATGCCATTCAAATGTCATCCTCCATGTGGAAATAAAAACGAAAAATCTTAAAAGCATGAGAAATAAAGCCACCAAAAGTCTAATAGAAAAATAGATCAAAGACATCAATAAACACCTCATAAAAAGAAGTTATACAAATAAAAATATCTCAATTTGACTCATAATAAAAGGAATGCAAATTAAAATTATATTAAAAGACCACTTTTCAGCTATCAAAAAGCCTGGCAACAAAATTTACCAGAGAGACTGTGGGAAACCATTACACATTGCTGGTGCAAAATGGTGTGACCATTTTGGAATGAATTTATTGCAATGCTCAGTGGATTGCAGAAGTTTTTTTTTTTCCTTTAAAGTATATGTATGGTTTCACTAGACAGAAGGATGTAGAAGACCTAGAGAAAGAGCATTAAAGAAACAAAACCACTGTACATTAG
>NW_012144326.1:0-1867 GCF_000956105.1 Propithecus coquereli
TTTGCTATTTCTGGCAAAGAAAACTCCTTTGCATTTTGCCAGCCTGAGAGAGCAGAATCTATTAATCAGTGCCAGCCATGATTTGTTCTCCTAGCATAAAAGCACAGGCCTCTTCCTTGGAATGCTTTTAATTATAATTATCATTTTCCCCGTTTCTGTCTACAAGGTTGCACATTCACATTTATACCACGAACTGTGTCAGAATTTGGTGCCTGTCTGTTAATTTAGTGAGTTAATTATCATGAGTCAGTACATGGCATATTCCTCAGGGGACACACTTCCAAGGCAGTGGTTCTCAAACTTTGGACTGTGTTAGAACACCTTAGAGTGTCCTCATGACGCAAAGGCGGGTTTGTTGAAGTAAACTAGGGCCTACATCTTTGTATTTTTATCCGGTTACAAAGTGATTCTGATACTGAGCAAAGTTCGAGAACCGTTGTTCTATGGCTCATTTTAGCCCTGCCCGTTTCTGGTTCTCAAAACTGAGCCCATGAAGCTTCCCAGATTTAGGTCTTCCTTTTCTGTCTAGTTCCTGAACTGATGCAATGGAGTCAAGCAGAAGCAGCCCTTCCAGATCCAAATGGCCTCTACACTAACTTCTCAGTCACAGCTTCTCTCTGTCCATATGCCCAGCTCCTAGGCCTGAGCTTATTTGATTTCGTTAGTACCCTTGGCAATGATCTGGACATGGGGGCCCTTCTCCACAGTGACAGATTTATGGACAGAGTTACACCTTCTTCTGGCCAGTACTCCTGACTGGGTCCTGAAATATATTCACTGAAATTCATTTCTACCCAAATAGCACCTGGGCAATTTATTCAGCCCTCTTGATTTTTGAATGCCACCTACCTAACACAGTGTTCTCCAACTTTGGTTGGTGCTGTAGGAAGCCTTTAAGATGGCCTCAATGATTGTCTTCTCCTAGAATTCATAATCTTATGTAATTTCTTCATGTTGAAGATTACATGTCGGCTGGACTTACGGAGTCACTTCTAATGAATAGGAAATGGCAGCAGTAACGAGATGACATTTCTGAGATGAAGTTATGAAGAGACCGTGGCTTCCATCTTGGCAACACTTCTTGTCCACTCTCTCCTGGATTGCATAACCTGGAAACATACAGCTGCCATGTCACGAGGCAGGCATTGGAACAGCCCACCTGGCGAGAGACCAACTGCCATAAAACAAGTTGTTGAAAGAAATAAGATAAGCCTTATGTGAGTGTGACAATCTCATTGGACTATTTAAACCAGAAATCAGGGATAACAGGCTCAATAAGAAATACTCACCCCTAGTTCTCGTTTTATAAAAAGAGATATCCTGAAGAACAAACCATACTAAATCTATAGCAACTACCCACAAAACAAATTGTTGGAAGAAGTAAGATAAAACTTTTGTGAGCATAAAAACCTGCTATCTGCATCTGGAAAAACCTCTTCTGACTTGTTTTATAATATATGTTGCCACTTTTCTGATTTTGTATGAAGGGATTCATTATTTAAGAGCAAGAGACAGAGAACAAAAATAGTGCAACTTTGTCTTCTAAGGAGTTATTTAAGTTTGTTTGGAACTCATGAGTCCTGGAACAAGAGAGCAATGTTAAAATCATGACCACACAGAAAGGGCTTTAGAATAAAAATAAAATATAACATATCAGGAATTATAATAATTGAGCCACAAATTTACCAGAGCAGGAAAAGAAGTTCTAATATTGGGATGACATTGCACAGAACCCAACTTGGTTATTCCTAAGAAAAATATTCTATCATTTTTCATATGCAGACAACTTTTTAATCAAGTAATCTCTAAACCCAAAAACACTTCGTATTTTTTAGACTAACATACTATAAATGAAATTAAATTTTTT
>NW_012144327.1:0-1385 GCF_000956105.1 Propithecus coquereli
GATCTGAGGCAAGATGTACCTTCAGTTTCAACTGGTGGTGCTAGACAAATCCCTACTTTTTAAAATTTCCACCCTAATTCCAGAAGCAGCAGAAGATAATCTATGGAAAAATTGTGAAGATAGAAAGGAATGAATGACAGGCCAAGTGACAGACACCTGGACCTCAAGTCTTTTCTGGACTTGTTTATTCTGCATGTCTATCAAAGGAGAATGACCTCTCTATATTAGCAAACTTAAATTAAGTAAAGAGCTCAGTAAACTTCAGGTACTTTAATTGATACAAAATTGCAGTAGTTTCTTGAATGACATGGAAATCAGACTCTTTTTCTTCAATTCTCATGCGTTCTACATTTATTAATATCCATGGTATGCTAGACATTATGTTAATAACTACACATACAAAGATGACTACAACATGGTCCCTGTGAGAGGAGGGGATAATAATGTAGAGAGGTAATGATCAGGCAGAGGCCATATGAACACACAGGCATACTGTGGCTGAGTGAAAATACAATGGAACATGAGCTTCGAGTGGTGGATGAAGTCTCCGTATTAAGGACGTTGAAGGCAATGTAAGTTTGGATTTTTTTTCCTGTACACAATGGATTGATCATGAATAATTAAACATTTTTAAGGCTAGGGGATAGTATCTGAATATTTGAGTTTCAGAAAGATCATTCTAGCAAAACTGCTCAGAGGATCGATGGACATACAAAACTTTGAGATGGGGACCTCTCAAAAATAATTCAGAGAAGATGTCATAAGACTCTTAGAAAATCCAGGGAGGCAAAAGAAAAACTAACAAAATACCAGAAAAATGAGTGTGTTCATATGACAAATGAAAATCCTGTTTAAGTGTGTACTAAAATGTAGCAAATGTTGATCACTAGTGATCTTTGACATAGAAGTTTTAATAGATTATTGGAGGTAAAACTCTGATTACACAAATAGGATTTGAGGAAATACAAACCAGGTGAGGAAAACTTTTAAAAAAATAATACTAAGTCTAGAAAGAGAATGAAATGGAAGGCCATTTAGAGGGGGAAATAGACTTATAGGAAGGACATTTTGCCCTTTCTTTTTATATTGAGGGATAGAATTTGTATGCTAAGGGTCAAAAATCTTACAGAGACAGAGATTGAAAATGGACCAAGAGAGGAAATGTTAACTAAATCAAGATTTCGAAGAAAGGGTACACAAGATGCAAAACAACTTAAGTATTTCTTGTTCAGGAGAAGAAATACGTCTTCTGATGAGGTGGAAAAAATATGGTACAACTTTCAGGATAAATGTACTGTAGGGTTGATAAATTTACCCTCTTAGAGACAAATTTTTCTTTATAAATTCATAATTGATTTAATTACACATAAAGTTTATGTTAAAGT
>NW_012144328.1:0-2481 GCF_000956105.1 Propithecus coquereli
GATTTTCTCTGACAAGCAGCAATAAAAGTAGAGCTGCTGTGTGTATTGGCAGTAAACTACCCATGACATTGAGCTATGCCTTCTGTGTCAGGCTTACTACTCTATCATGTTCCTAAGCTGGCTTGTCAGAAACACCTGTTATAAAAATCAGATTCCTGTCCCCGACTTCAGACCTAATGAATCCAAATCTCCGGGGACCTGGGTTTTCTTTGCTTTTTGTTTTTATTTTTAAGCTCCTCGGCGCTGATTAAGTCTCCCCCCCCCACAATCCCCACCCCGAAAATGTTTCAGGAATAGGATTACATTTATTTCAAGAAAAAGTAATTTAAATAGGTTTTGTGAAAAGCACCAAAGGCAAGAATTCTGCCGGCAATGTTTCACCCCACTTATTTGATTCTTTCTTACAATTTAGTTTTTCTCTTTGAACGAGCTGCGTTTCCCTTTGTGGTTCTAGATCTTTTCATCGCAGCTGCAGGTATAAATGAGAGACTGAGATGAACAGCCTCCAGCTCCTCAGTCAACAAATACTAAGTACCTACTGTAATGCACCGTGTCCCTCAGCAAATATTCAAAGCCTGGCCTACAAGAAGGCCTACAAGAACGGAGAGGGTGCTAAGTAGAATAAAGAAAGCTGAAGGAGGCGGGGGAGAGAATGCAGCAGTGGGAAGATTAGGGACGAAATGGTTGCATTAGTTCATTGACCATCCCTGAGCAACATAAATACAATCATGAATAATTTGCAGCTCCTGCCTCTGAGAAGCATGGGTCTGGGGTAGTAACACTTTCATTCGGACCAACCATTTACACTTCTAGGACCTAGCTGGGAGATAAGAGGTCTGACCTCACAGCGCCGGCGGCGCGCAGTGAGATCGGCGAGGACTGGGGTGGAGGAAAAGAAGGAACGTCCCTTCCTCTGCAACTTATCTAAGGGCTTGCTCGGACCCGGGTCATCACAGTAAGAACTACCCCCTCACTTTACCCGCCTTTCCCTGCCCCACCCAATGGCTCCCACGTCGCATCCTCTGGGAGTGGGGAGGGGCGGGGCGCAGCGGAAAAGGCGGGGCCAGGCTCTCAACACCCACTAACCGCCCCTGGTTGCCGCGACCACCCTACCGCGAGAGTACGGAGTCCCACGGACGGCGCAGGCGCAGACCTGTCACGTCTGCGCCTCGGGCCCCGCCCTCCGGTAGCGGACGCTTGGAATGTTTGGCGTTACCATGGAGCCTGGAAAGGCCAGCGAACGCGGCTTGTCGCCAGGGCAACCGGAGAGGACGAAGCTGGACCGTGGTGGCCTGGACCGTACCGGCTGCAATGGTGTCCAACCCAGTCCATGGACTGCCTTTTCTCCCGGGCACGTCCTTTAGGGACTCCACGGTGAGGATTTATCTACCCAACCCCAACCTGTCCCCACCTCCGGGCACCCCCGGAGCGGTCGAGGATCAGTGCACCTGGTTTCTACTCCACTCAACTTTCTTCCTTCAAACCCGTCCTCTTCCCTGGCCCTGTTCTTTCTTTTCTACCGGACTTTTATCGTCTTTCCCCTGCCAGCCTCATTTTTTTTCCCCATCCTTTAACTTCCGCCTTATTCCTCTCGTTAGTTTTTCCGCTCCATCTTAGCAGTGTTGGCCCTGTCTTCGTTCTCATCCCCCGAGCCGCGCCACGTTCTCGCTTGCTGCTCTGCTCCTCCAACCCCCTACCTCTTCTCCTTCTAGATCACTGTTTCCCCCAGCCCACTCCCAGGCTCTCTAGACCATCTCCCTAGCTGATTCCCCCACACCATACACGGTCTGCCGAGCTCTATCCTTAATCCCTCCAGCCTCTCTTAACCTTCATCCTCATTCCCACAGCCTCATCTTACCCACTTTCCCAAGGTTCATTATTCTCGCCCTGTCTCCTTCCTCTTCTGAATCCTGGACCCGGTAATCTTTTCCCACTCCCACCTCCATTTCCTGTCTTGTATGTATGTCGTTTCCACTCATCCACCGGGTCATTTTCCGCAGTCTGTGTTCTTCTGTGTGCTTCTGCCCAATCCCATCCCTTTTCTTTCCACTTTTGCCTTTTCTACGGTTTAGTCCCACGCTCTCCCCATTCTTGTTTGGTTTTTTTTTTTCTCCATTGCGGTTTCTCTTTGAAACTTGCCCATCTTCCTCCCAAACCATCTTTCCCTGCTTTGTAGGAGATACTCCATTTCAGTTCCCTCAACCACAATTTAGTTGCTGTTTTCTCTTCCCCTAGGCTTATTCTTTTTAGTCTAACATTTTTGTAAAAGATTCTCGTTTAGATTTTATTTTGCTCCTTCTCCCAACCTTAATTGTTTTTAGTCGCATTTTCTAAACAAAATTAAAGCAGCAGCAAGAGCTTGGGTTCTTTTTTTCTCCCGACATAGTTTAGTTCTTAAAATTATTTAGTATTTGTTTTAATACTAACAGGGTTACTGAAGTATATATTCTGGGAAATCAATAATGAGATTCAGTAGACTAA
>NW_012144329.1:0-1118 GCF_000956105.1 Propithecus coquereli
ATTTTATTAAAATTGTATAATCTCAAGTAGACTATGAAACCCACTTAATTCATGGTGGGCTTTTAGAATGCTGTCAATTATCAGAACTTAGGGATATTTATTTTGTGGCTTTGCCCTAAACACGTATTTCTCCATGTTATTTCCTCACCTACCAGAAAAAAAGAATGTAAAGAAGGAAAGAAAGGAGGACAATAGTGGGAGAGAGAGAGGCAAGCAGTCAGGGATATTTTCTAAGGACATTTGCCTTAAGTACTCTATAACCACTTCTAAATAGTCACAGGCTAAGATTAACAAATGTGAGCTTTTGAGCATGTACTATGTACAAGGAACTGAGTTCTTAGATGTAGTAGTAGATTCAGTGTGGAAAAAGATAGGATTCCTGGCCTCGAGTGTACCAGCTTATTTCTAGCTGGTCATTTCAGCTAAATGAAATATATGAAGAGTCCAGCTACTTTCAATTGTGAATGTAATTTTTAGGGTTTCCTTTATTAGATCATGATTTTCTGCCCAGCCTACTAAGAGTTGGATGCTCTGTTCTTGGACTAGAATCCCTTTTCCTGGCCTCCCGCAAAAATGAGTTTGTACCTTGTAAACTAAATTCTCTCTTGGTTTCTTTTCTTCTTTGTCTAGATCCTAACAGAACTCTCCTCGTCCCTCAAATTCAGACTCTAGTCCCCCTTTTTCTTTGTATTGAAATGTAGACCAAAATGATATAATTTCTGCCAAAGAATATAGGTATTTATTGCTTAACAATAATTAGTCAATTCTCCAGTCATCATACCATCACATATAAATCATAAAAATATCTACCCAAAGGAAATATAACTTTTACTTACCAATACATGGTCCATTGACTATGTAGATTTATTTTTCAATATTTCATCTGCCTTACCACTCCACTATTTAGATGTCCTTTTAGGATATGTGTTGTTGTTATGCTTAAGGGATTAATTCTGGAAATCCAACAGAAATGGATTCATGTCTCATCTCTACCACTTACTAGCTCTGTGATTTGATGAGGTTATTTAGCTTGTCTATCCCTCAGAATTCTCATCTCTAAAATGAGAATAATAATAGAACACTTAGAAGTTTTTATACCCTTTAGATTCCATAAACTA
>NW_012144330.1:0-1123 GCF_000956105.1 Propithecus coquereli
CTTCTTTTTTTCTAGTTCCTTAAGGTCCAGTTAGGTCAATCATTTGAGATTATTCTTTTTTTTATGCAATCATTTATTTCTATACATTTCTCTCTTAATACTTCTTTTTCTTCATCCCACAAGTTTTGGTATGTTACAGTTTCATTTTCACTTGTTACAAGATATTTTATGATTTACCTTTTGATTTCTTCTTTGACATATTGATTGTTTAGTAGTATGTTGTTTAATTTCTACGTATTTGTGAATTTTCCAATTTTCCTTCTGTTATTGATTTCTAGTTTTATTTCATTGTAGTAGGAGAAGATACTTAGTATGATTTCAATCTTCTTAAGTTATCCTGAAGAATGTACCTTGTGCACTTGAGAAGAATATGTATTATTGCTTTTGACAAAGTTTCTGTATACGTTTGTTAGGTCCATTTGGCCTATAGTGTTGTTCAAGTCTGCCGTTTCCTTACTGATTTTCTGTCTGGATGGTCTGTCCATTACTTAAACCAGGGTATTGAAATTTCTTACTATTATTGTATTGCTGTCTATATCTCCCTTCAGTTCTATCACTGTTTGCTTTATATATTTAGGTGGCTCTGATATTTGATGCATATATATTTATAATTACTATATCTGCATGATGAATTGATCCTCTTATCATTATATTATGTACTGCTTTGTCTCTTATAACAGTTTTTGACTAAATATTTATTTTGTCTAATATGAATATAGCCATCTATGCTGCCTTTTGTTTATCATTTTCATGGAATACCTTTTTTCATCCCTTCACCCTCAGTTTATGTGTGTCCTCAAATCTAAAGTGAGTCTCTTATAGAAAGAATATAATTGAGTCTTATTTTTTAATCATTCCATTACTCTCTTTTGATTGGGTTTAACTAATTTACATTTAAAGCAATTATTGATAGGGAAGACTCACTATTGCCATTTTGTTGTTTTCTATCTTGTACTTTTTTTCTCTTGTTTTTTCTCTTGTTGTTTTCCTTTGTGTTTATTTTATTTATTTATTTAATTTTTAACCCCTGATATTTCCTCTTGGTATTCCTTTATGTTTCATTGGTTTTTTTTGTAGTGACATTTTTCATTCCTATTTTTTCTTTTGTATATCTTCTATAGGT
>NW_012144331.1:0-1234 GCF_000956105.1 Propithecus coquereli
GAGTGCCGTGGCGTCAGCCTAGCTCACAGCAACCTCAAACTCCTGGGCTCAAGCAAATCTCCTGCCTCAGCCTCCCGAGTAGCTGGGACTACAGGTGCACGCCACCACCCCTGGCTAATTTTTCTATTTTTAGTAGAGAGTCTCACTCTTGCTCAGGCTAGAGAGAATCTTTAAGAATCAAAATCTGGTTTAAAGGTCACATTGCCAGAAATAATGACAAAAAAACCCAAATCACATTGCTGAACAGTCCAGTGAAGATATTATCGTGGCTGCTCCCTCCGCTGCTGGGGAAGTGTGCTGCTGGGGAAGTGTGCTGCAGCATGCATGGCTGACCCCGAACAGAGGCCACTGCTAGAGCTACCACCACCACTGCCCATCACAGAATGAATTCTTTGCTGCCTCTTCTTGAAAGTCAAATCAAAGTTTGAGATAGGTGCTTCTGTTGGTAGAGACTAGGTCAAGTGCTCACAACCCTAGCTGCGATGAAAATGAGGTGGAATGTAGATGGAGGTAAGTCTAAAGAGGTAGACGAGGGTCAAATTATGGAGTACCTGTCCTGTTCGTTGATAAGTGTGGAACATATACCATTAGCGGTTGAAGGACAAAGACCAAAATGTAAAACTATTGAAATGAAAGTATATTAGAAAAATAGCACAAGCCTGAGATTTCATTGTTTATTATAGGGGCAGGCTATGTTTTAAAAGTATGAAACTATAAAGCCAATTTAAAGAAAAACACCAGGACCTTGCATGATGGTTTACACCTGTAATCTCAGCACTTTGGGAGGTTGAGGCATGAGGATCACAAAGGCCAGGAGTTTTGAGATTAGCCCGGGCAACATAGTAAGACCCCATTTCCATAAAAAGTTTTTAAAAATCAGCCAAGCATGGTGGGGAGCACCTGTAGTCCCAGCTACTGGGGAGACTGAGGTGGAAGGGCTACTTGAGCCCAGGAGTTGGAGGTTGCAATGAGCTATGATTGAGACACTACACTCTAGCCTGGGTGACAAAGTGAGTCTCCGTCTCTAAAAAAATGTAAAATAACCTAGCACCATGGGAGGCTGAGGCAGGAAGATCACTTGAGGGCAGCAGTTCAAGACCAGTCTGAGCAAGAGTGAGACCATGGCTCTAGTGAAAATAGAAAAATTAGCCGGGCATGGCGGTGCACACCTATAGTCCCAGCTACTTGGGAAGCTGAGGCAGGAGGATCACTTGAGCCCAGGAGTTTGAGGTTG
>NW_012144332.1:0-1077 GCF_000956105.1 Propithecus coquereli
CATTTTATACATGTGAATGTATGTGATGATTTCTGACCTGTCGCAGAGTACTACCAATTTTAAAATTTTGATTACTTTGTAAAAAAAAAAAAAAAGGGTTATTTCCTCCTAACTTTGGGAGTCTATCTTGAAGAACATAAAAGTTTAATGAAGCTGCCTTTCTCTTTTTTGGGGGGAAGTTGACAAATAAGAATAGTGAATTTAAAATGTTTAAAAAGTCTTTGAGTTATTGAGTTATTTTAGTTACCAGAATGATTAATGATTATTTTGCTTTGATAAGAAATAGTACTCTCAAAGTAAGATCCAGAGTTTTTGAATTGTTATTAAAAAACAGTAAATGTATATCTGTTGTGGTTATAATATCTCGTGACTTCTTAGTATTATGGTTCTTGGATAGAAAATATTTATTGGGCCTGCTTTATATTAATCTTAAAAATACCAACTTCTTTATTTAAAAGATGCTTATTATCACAGTCATTCTATAAAATAATTTTCACTTAACATCTTTAATGTAGAGAAAAATTAGATACTTAAGTTGCTTCTCTTGTGGGACAAAAGAAAAGAAATTCTGTAAGCAGGTTTTCCCTTCCTTAATTAGTGCTTATTATTATTAACTGAGGATACAGCTACCCTCAGAATATTTAACCTCAGAAATGAAACTTATTAGTGTTCTCTGAAATTTTTATTGAACTTATGTATAAGGTTCTGATCTTTAATTATGTTGTTTTCATTTTTTCTGTTGATAATTATCAAATTCTAATTTCCAGCAAGGAGGAGGAGCTTGACAATCAGGGGATTAAAGAGATCTAACTGATTAGTCTGGTGTCCCCACTGATAGCTGCTGGCAAGTGAAATTTACCTGGTGGTATCAAGTCCCTCCTACCCTTGTAACTGATTAGAACTTCTTAAAGTTGCTTGTTGGATCAATTGCAGTATAAATGTTAAGATTACTTAATAAGATTTAGTAGTGGTCTTATGTTTACATTTCTTAAACAAAGAAATTAATTTTGATATTCTGTGCATCAATTTTTTAGACCTCCTTAGCTACGTGTTTTGCTCAAGAAACTTTTGGGAAAC
>NW_012144333.1:0-2638 GCF_000956105.1 Propithecus coquereli
AGTGTCCCCTCTCCCCGGCACCATCGATGCCCATATACGGCTCACTCCAGGACCTGCGGGCAGTCCAGTGTGACCCTGGAGCTGGCCTTGGGGCGCCCGGGCGACTCTGCCCCTGCCTCCGCTCCAAGTTCCCATTTAGCAGTGAAGACACACCATAAAAACCCACTACTGACACCATAAAAATGTGATTTATCATCCTCTCCTAGGTCCAAATCAAGAGAAAAAGATAATGGGGGTCCCGCACGTTCTTATCTTCTAGGTAAAATAGAACACTTTATCACTTTCCTGTAAAGGCTGCCGCAGGCTTGGGAGTCCCCCAAACCAATGCTGCTCCAGCCTTGACTTGTAGACGGAGAAGTTTTCATTCATTAACTTCATAAACAGTTTTAACAGCATTTTATTTTTAAAGATATTATAACATTAAAGAATAATTTCAAACTTCAAAGACAATTCTCTGCAATTCCTATAAAAGCTTTCATTTTTGCATGCTACCATCCCCAGATATACATATTTACATCTTTCTGACCATTGTGTAGATACTTTTACTCTATTTTCACCCAGCCTATCAAATGGTTCCCATTTTTCTACAGTTTCTATAATTTCTGTTGCAATAGTTCCGTATTATTCCACCTCCGTAACATTAAGTTTCATTTGTCAGTATGTCCATGCACCACGGTTTAATAAACCATTTCTTCTGAAACTAGACAATTAAGCTGTTTCCAGGTTTGAACTATTTTAAGTAGTGCTGCAGGAAACATCCCATATAGATCACTGTTCGCTTCTGATGTATCTCCTCGATGGTACATTTCGAGGAATGGAATCACTGAGCAGTGATGTGCCGCCTTCCAAGGTGGTCGCGTAGCTGTACAGAGCCACCCCTGTATCACCACAAGACAATCAGCATGGGGAATTATTTTCAGGGGGTTTTGTTTTATTTTACTTATTTTTTGCTATATTAGTTGGGTATAAGATGATATAATGAAGTTATTTTAATTGGTCTTGTAGAGAAGTATTCTATTATTCTGAGAAAGCAAAAGAGCCCCTTGAGAACACATTTAAAACTGTTCTCTCCTTGCTCGATTCCCCTGCTTTTGCGGATGGCGGGTGCTGGTGTTTCCCAGCTGCTGGGAAGGCACCGGGCCTTGCCAAGGGGCAGCGCCGTGGACACAGGCCATCCCTGCAGAGAGAAACTTAGTTCCAGTAAAGAACAGCGTGCGTTGGCTCGGAGCTCCTCTCTCCGAATCCTTAGCCCTTACACCTGCGTCCCCTTCCCTGCACTTTTTAGAGTCACTGTGTCCCTTTAGGTTAGGACTTAGTCACCAGACTTAGTGCACTCTGGGGAGAGCATCAGAACGTTCCTGTCAGATCCCCTGCTTTCCTCTATTCATTCAGGCAGTTTCCATTTCCCAGGGTGACCCAAATCTTCTGTGGGTCATACCCAGAAACTTGCCAGCACCATCTGGTTGGGGCCATGTTAGGATCCATTGAGGACAAACAGGAGCCTGTGGCAGAACTTTTAATTGCTGTGACCAGGCAAAGTGACAGCCTTGAAAAATGACCCTCAGCCTCACTGACCCAAATGAGTGAGCAGTGTCTCTGTCCTGAGGGTGGTTTTCCTCTCGGTAAGCCAGGCAAGTCACGCCCCAGACCGCCACCTCCACACCCTCCGGCTGACTGCAAGGGGTGGCAGCACACGTGAGCACAGAGGACCTCGGGCCAGGCTTACGGGCTGCCTCTGGGGCAGCTGTGATAGAATCCACACCGCAGCCAGCAGCAATGGGCCCGGGGCTACCAGCGTGCCTGGTGGGCTGCCTCGGCCCCTTGGGAATGCGTCCAGAGACAGCAAGGCCTCTGGCCAGATCTGGACACACAGCCATTCACTATTCAGGCCCGGCCCCAAGGCACCTGTTGGGTATGAGCCAGTCGAATGGACTTGAGAAATTCCATCTTTGTAATCATGGCCTGGCCTCCCTCCTTCCCAGTTTAGTTCAGGGCATGTGCGCTCCTGAGCCCGCACCGTGATGGCTGCCCACCTTGAGCACACAGGAGAAGGCTTTGGAGAGCTTGCAAAAACCTGGATTCAGGGACCCTACCCCTAGAGTTTCTGGTTCAGTAGGTCTGGAGTAGGACCTAAGAATTTGCATTTCTCACAAGCTCCGTGACACTGCCAAGGCACTGGCCCAGACACCACGCGTCGCCAACAGTGCCTGTGCAGGTTAACGCAGGGAGCACAAAGGACCTGAACGCTGCTGGGCTCTGTGGCTTATGGTAAAGGGCCTGTTGATCTCCCCAGCAGAGCCCCAAGGCCAGGAAAGGGACGCGGCTGAGAGGCCAGCCGTGGACACATGTGCACACCCCTATCCCCACAGACCTGGGAACCACTGACTCAGTCTGAATCTCTCTTTTCCTCATCTGGGGCCCAGCAGTAAAAGGGAAGGTGGGGGATCTCCTCCCAGGTAGCTGGATTGAGGGTCCCTCCCATAACCCATGGGTCTGTCTCCTGTCCCCAGGCCTTGTATGGACACACACAGGCTGTCACGTGTCTGGCAGCGTCGGTCACCTACAGCCTCCTGGTGAGTGGCTCCCAGGACAGCACCTGCATCCTGTGGGACCTGGACCACCTCACCCACGTGACCCG
>NW_012144334.1:0-393 GCF_000956105.1 Propithecus coquereli
TGCTTGCAGATAGCTGTATCAATTGAGTAAACTCCTCTTTTCTCTAGGTCTCAGAGTAACTTGAAGTTTCTGCACCTGTCAGAAAGTGACACTCTACTTACCACAGATCTGGAAAAGTTGTAGATGAATTATCAGGCCATTTTTTTCAAAGGTCTTTTTATTGGTCCTGTAAGTTGACTTTAATTCCTCAAAGCAGTCTGAGCATCTCTGAACATATCCAATTCCAGTCAAAACCTTAATAAAATAACTGGTGTCTCTAATTATGTCCTGTTATAAAAGAAAACAGATTCTTACTAAATTTATGAAAATTATTACATTGCCATAAAATAAGAACACTTACAAATAGTTTCCAAATTTTGAGGAAATCAAGTAGAGAGAAAAATAAATGCTTTA
>NW_012144334.1:2128-2424 GCF_000956105.1 Propithecus coquereli
CTAAACCTCAAAATTTGAAGGCTCAAAACTAAAGACAAGCTCAGAGTAAGATGTTCACAAGGCTTTGGAGGAGCCAACAGTCACCCCTTAAATCTTTAACTCACAGACAAATTAAACAAGTATTAAAAGTACTATAGAAGCAACAGTTTTATGACTTTAAACCGTCCAGCAGAAATAGCCTAAACCAGTAGGTTCAGGTAAAAATGTCTAAATTAAATTTCAAAGACATTTTTATTTTGTTTCACCAACAATTTTAAGTTATGCTTATTTACCAAAGATTATTAAAGTTGCATGAA
>NW_012144334.1:4167-5358 GCF_000956105.1 Propithecus coquereli
ATTAATGAAAATGAGGCAATTGTTTAGAATTAGGAGAGCTCTAAAATCTAAAAAAATGTAGGAGTCTTTTTAATTTAAAGGATCTATCTTTCGGCCATGAATTTTCAGTGATGTACTTACTCCAAAGTGACTTAATCCAATAGCCTCTTCAGAGAAGAAACAACCTCAAGGATCCCCTCATTCTCTCACAAATAGGCTGATAGATGACAAAAGCCCCTTATGAATGACATTTCTTATGACAAACACTCCCAAGAGCTTGCCATTTTCAGAACAAAAACATCTTGGGTTCTCAGTCATTATTATGCTGACCACCAAAAGCAACTCAAAAATTGCATCCCCTGGATGGTGGAGACTAAGAGGGAGGCTCCCACGTGGCTACAAAACAAATTCTCAAGGACATAAGACAAGATGAGAGGGAAATTTACCTAGTACCTCTCATTATGACAGAACAACACATAGACTAAGCAACAAAGGAAAACAGTACTTCTGGGAGGAAAGTGATCAGACAATATGAATTCATGTCACAAAGTACCAAAACTACATCAGAGTTGCTGTGCCAAAACTAGCCACACAAATCCTTTTTCTCCCATCAACGAAAACACACAAATAGGGATTTTTACCATCTGTTCAACCAAATTGTACAGAGAGAGATGCCAAGAGTCTGGATCATAAGAAATTCTGTCCCATTTTGCCGGCTGTGTCAGGTTCCTGGTTTCTCTTTACTGCAGCTTTCCAGAAGAACAGGGTGGTTTTGGTCATCCTGTTCACAGCACCAAACTATAGGGATCACAACCCCTGGCCCCCCAAAGGTTTGCTAAACCCCAGGGAGAAAAGGCCCTGGCCCCACAAAGCTTTGCTGAAAAACCACTGACATTAGGCAGATTGATTAATAGGAGGAAAAAGATACAAATTTATTTAATGTGTATAGATGGGAACACTCAGAATGAAGATTCAACTCCCCAGCGGGGTTTAGAAGCTTACATGCCTTTCTGGTAAAATGGATTATGGGGAGGAGGAGGAATTCTGTTGAGGGGCAATAAGGGATTGCTAGGGAGGATGAATGGATGGGGAACAGAGATTAAGAGGTAAATAGTTCTCTTTGGAATTTGAATAAGTCTGGGAGATGGAACATTATCTTCTTAAAGAGTCTGTTCAGGTATGGTCAGTCACATTTCTCACATTTCTGGTCTT
>NW_012144334.1:6467-7921 GCF_000956105.1 Propithecus coquereli
CTGTACAGGGAACCCACATGTCGGAACCCACCCTTTCAATGATTGGAAAATTGATTTCACTCAGATGCCTAAACTTGTATTAGTAGATACCTTCTCGGGCTGGGTAAGGGTTTATCATACTTGAATGGAGAGACTCTCTGAAGTTACCAGAAACCTTCTGAAAGAACTCATTCTGAGGTATGGGCTCATTTCTTCCAAACAGAGTGATAATGGACCCTCCTTTATATTGGAGGTAACTCAGTAAGTAAGCAAAGTTGTACATCTAGAATGTAAATTGCATGAAGCCCATCTAAAGTGGGATAGGATATTGCTGCTTGCCCTCCTCCAGATAAGGGTAATCCCTAGAGGCAGGCTTAAATTGAGACCCAATGAAATAGTTTATCAGACACCTTTCCTAGCACTCTAAGGTAAGTATGGTAATGTAACCATGAGCAAAAGAAAGCATATTAAAAGCAGTATGTGAAAGGAGTACATGCTAACCTCTATGCATGAGTTTGCCTCTTTCACATCCTGCCCTGGAAGCACCCCTCTACCCTTTAAACCAGGAGTTGCTTAAAGCCTGGAAAGAAGAAGAACCCAAACAACCACTGGTAGAGAAGTGGAAGGGTCCCTATGAAGTGCCTCTAACAACTCACATTTCATTGACATTATCAAGAATAAAACCTCGGGTCCATCATATGAGAGTAAAGAGGTGTCCCATGGAGGAAGAGGACCTAAGCCCCTAGTCGATGGGTCAGAGTTCGAGCAATCTAAAGTATCTGTTTAAGAAGAAGGAAAACCAAAATGCTGATATCCTTTTTTTCTATTCTTTCTTTGGTTATTTGTTCTGTCTATAGGATAGAAACACAACTGCTTCATGAGGATTTCCTCTTCTGATCTGTCTTGCTGCTGGGTTTGTAAAATTCCTGTATATAATTTACATTCCTACCCTCTGAATTTGCAGAAGGCGGTCTCTCGGATCACCTACAGGGTACGACTAATATTAATAGCTTTGTACTCAGAGGTCCCATGTTTCTTTCTTGCCCAACCCTGTATCAGACAGTCCTACCAGTGTCTTAGAAACCAAGTGGGATAAAATCTCTCTTATCAAGTGTCCTGCATTTTGCCTTGTCAATCCTCATGGTTATGGTTATTGCTTATGCCCTTTTTCACCAGGTAATCTGTTGCATTCTTTATTTTTGTAAATCTACTGCCAAAGCTCTGTAATAACATAAATAAGTATAAACCTTCCATCTAAAACATCACCCCAATTCAGCAGGAAGTAGGTCGATGACTACATCACCCCTCCTCCCATAGATATGGAAGGGTAAAATTGACAGTAGGGAATATGTAACAGAATTAAGGGCCTGAAAAAGGGCAAAATGTATTACAAGGTCCCTCTTTACCCTGCCCTCTTTTTGGGAATAAAAACCTGCATTCCTGCCTGAGGCCAGTTATCAGAGGGGCAGGGGAGT
>NW_012144334.1:7971-8642 GCF_000956105.1 Propithecus coquereli
ATTACAAGGTCCCTCTTTACCCTGCCCTCTTTTTGGGAATAAAAACCTGCATTCCTGCCTGAGGCCAGTTATCAGAGGGGCAGGGGAGTGTCCTTTGTTCTTTGTAGCATGGGAGAGGGCTCAATGGAATTGTCCAGGCAGAAGTCACAAGATCGTCTTCACCAGAGATGCTATAGCTAGACATCAATAGCCCAAAGCTGAAAAGTCTCTTTAAAAGCTCTGCATTTCTTCACTTAGAATAATGGTCTCCAGTTCCATCCAAATTGTTGCAAAATGCATTAAGTCATCCTTCTTCATGGCTGAGTAGTATTCCATGGTAAATGGAAAAACAAATACCATATATATTCACTATTAAATTGTAACTAATTGATGAGCACACATGTGCATAAAGGGAAGTAAAATTCAATGGAAAGCAAGCAGAGGGGTAGGGGAGGATGGGATGGGTGAAAACCTGCCTAATGGGTACAATGAACCCTGGGTGATGGGCACACTTATAACCATGACTCAAGCGTTATTAAAGTGATCCATGTAACCAAAATATTTGTACTCCTATAAAACTTTGAAATATTAAAAAACAAACAAACAAACTGTATTTTTGCTTAAAGGGAGGACAATGGTACTTTAAGACAAGATTCTGCCATCTTCCTCATTTGCTGGCAAATTGATAAACT
>NW_012144334.1:13923-14618 GCF_000956105.1 Propithecus coquereli
TTAAATACTTACAATGCTTAGCAGCACTGCTCTGTTCTATCATTCTTTTGTTTTTGTTTTTTTTTTGGAACTGACAAATTTAGTTTTTAAATGTACACCATAGTTTAAATACATGTGCAAGGTACTATGGTGGATAAAGCATAATAACAGTTAAATAATTGTAGGGCAAAGTGCCTAAACAATCTTTCACTGTATGGTAATGAAGGAGTTCAAGAAATTTCACCCCAAAATATGACTCCTTGTTATAAAGAGTCATATAAAGGGGCTTTCCCTCTAACTGCATAAACTGGCAGATGAAAAGATCAAAGGGGCTTGCCTTTCTCTTCCTGTTATTTCAATATATTGCAGGAAGGAGGATCAAGAACCAGAACTGGCCCTAATCAATTACATACAATACCTGTCTCTCGGGTTAATTTAAAAGTCAATCTGTTTCCCCCATCCATTTATCCTCCCTAACATCATTTGTTCCCCTTAAACGGAATTACCTATATTCCTCATCTTTCCCCCTCCCCTCTAAAAGGCATGTATAAAAATATCTGGATCCCATTGGGATATCGAGTAATCACTCTGTGATTCTCCCCATGCACATGGTAAATAAACCTTTCTTTTATTAATTTCCCTTAATTGTGAGTTGATCTTTCAGTGAACTTTTGAGGGAAAGGACAAGTTTCCCCTCACCTCTACAGTAAATATCC
>NW_012144334.1:14668-15354 GCF_000956105.1 Propithecus coquereli
ACTCATTTTACGACGCCAGTATCGCCTTGATACCAAAGCCAGGAAAGGACACAACAAAAAAGAAAACTACAGATCAATATCCCTTATGAATATAGTTGAAAAAAT
The DNA here is from genome assembly GCF_000956105.1 of Propithecus coquereli. NCBI lineage: Eukaryota > Metazoa > Chordata > Mammalia > Primates > Indriidae > Propithecus > Propithecus coquereli. Next base: position 14,774 of record NW_012144334.1, read on the forward strand.
CCTCAACAAAATACTAGCAAACTTAATTCAACAGCACATCAAGAAACTAACCCCCCATGACCAAGTGGGCTTCATCTCAGTGATGCAAGAATGATTCAACATACATAAACTGATAAATGTGACTCACCACTTAAACAGAAGCAAAAACAAAGATCATATGATCATCTCAATAGATGCAGAAAAAGCATTAGACAAAATTCAGCACTCTTTCATGATAAAACTCTGCAACAAACTTGGCATAAAAGGAACATATCTCAGAATCATAAAACATATATATATGACAAATCCACAGCCAACATCATACTGAATGGAGAAAAGTTGAAAGCATTCCCACTAAGAACTGGAATGAGACAAGGATACCCATTGTCACCACTTCTATTCAACATAGTTATGGAAGTCCTAGCCAGAGCAATAAGGCAAGAGAAAGAAATTAATGATATCCAAAAAAGGAAAGAGGAGGTTAAACTATCACTTTTCATTGATGATATGATCTTATGTCTATAAAACCCCAAAGATTCCACCAGGATACTCCTGGAATTGATAAATAAATTTAGTAGAGTCTCAGGTTACAAAATCAATGT
>NW_012144334.1:16919-17338 GCF_000956105.1 Propithecus coquereli
CAGGAAAGGACACAACAAAAAAGAAAACTACAGACCAATATCCCTTATGAATATAGTTGAAAAAATCCTCAACAAAATACTAGCAAACTTAATTCAACAGCACATCAAGAAACTAACCACCCATGACCAAGTGGGCTTCATCCCAGTGATGCAAGAATGATTCAACATACATAAACTGATAAATGTGACTCACCACTTAAACAGAAGCAAAAACAAAGATCATATTATCATCTCAATAGACGCAGAAAAAGCATTAGACAAAATTCAGCACTCTTTCATAATAAAACCCCACAACAAACTTGGCATAAAAGGAACATATCTCAAAATCATAAAACATATATATATGACAAATCCACAGCCAACATCATACTGAATGGAGAAAAGTTGAAAGCATTCCCACTAAGAACTGGAATGAGACA
>NW_012144335.1:0-2442 GCF_000956105.1 Propithecus coquereli
TGGTTAAGTCTTTAACTTCTGTGCTTCTTGGTTTCCAAATTTATAAAGGATAAAAACATCTCACAGGATTGTTGAAAAGACTAAATAAAGAATAATGTACGTGAATGTGTATGTAGCATGTACTATAAAAAACTACACAAACTCTAAGTTATTTTCTATGAAGAAAATTCTGCATTATTTTTTTTTTCCATCTTTCCCTGGGAATAATCGTCTTCTTAATGCATTTAATGAGGGTAAGGCAAGTGAAAGAATCACAGTCACCGGTAAGTGATTAGCTGGGCTTTGGCCTGGTTTGGCAAGGGAAGAGGATGAGACGGCAGCAGACAAGTTTTTCTCTAGAGGTTCCACAGCGGGCGCTGTACGGGCAGAGCGAGCAGGGGTCAGGGAGAAAGGAGTAGGGTTCCAGCCATTCCTCAGGCAGGAAGTCAATCACAGACACGGTGAATAGTCTCCCCTGTTCAAAATTAATAGATGCTCTTCCCAAAACAAACCCTGCCAAAGGAGATCACAATATATAACTCCCCAAGTAAACTTTTGGGCCTCTGCCTGATGGAAAGGAAATGACATGAGTCCTGGGTCATTGCTGTGATTGTGAAGACACTAACCGTTTGACAGAAGAACGCTTAGGTGTTCAATAAACTTATTCATCTAGAGTGAGTTGCCTTGCAGAGTCACACAGCAGCACTAGTCAGTTGCCACAGTCACAGAGTCACGCCTACTCATAGTAATCTTCCAGAAGCATCTTCCACACAGTGAATGAACTGTGCATGAGGGGCTATGCCTCCCCTGCCCATTACCCAGACTCCTCCTAGGATGCCCATTACTTCCTGCTTTGCAGAGTTTCAAGAGCTTCACTGCCAACATGGTGGCCACTAGCCACATGTGGCTAAAGTTCAATTTAAATTTGAATTATTATTGAATAAAATTTAAAATGCAGACCCTCAGACAGACTAGTCTCATTTCAAGTGCTCAATAGCCATGTGTGCTAGTGGCTACTGGATTGGCCAGTACAGATGGAGAATACTTATATCTCTGCAGAAAGTTCTATTGTATAGCACTGTTCTAGAACACTCACCACCTCCCCCCCAGCTCCCACCAACTTCCCTGGCTTTTATCAAATTGTTTCTCATCATCACAGCTCTCCTTGATCCTTCCCTCTCTCCCATATAACCTTAGTCGCAAACTCCAATTTTCCCATTGCTTGTGGTACATGTCTCTTGCTATATGGTATGAATGTCCCCTCTGAAACTCATGTTGAAGTTCAATCGCCAACATGGGCTCTGCCCTCGTGCGTGAATGGATTAATCCACGTATGCTTTAATGGATTAATGGGTTATTATGGGAGGGGAACTGTGGCTTTACAAGAGGAAGAGAGACCTGAGCTAGCATGTTAGCATGCTCAGCCCCCCAACCATATGATAGCCTGCACTGCCTCAAAACTCTTCAGAGAGTTCCCACCAGCAAGAAGGCTCTCACCAGATGTGGCCCCTCGACCCTGGACTTCTCAGCCTCCATAACTGTAAGAAATTTCTCTTCTTTATAAATTCCCCGGTTTCAGGTATTCTGTTAAAGGCAACAGAAAAGGGACTAATACATTTCTCTTTTAACACTTACCACATTGTGTCATGATGATGTGTATGCACACATGATCCACTGATGAGGCTCTGAAATTTCCCCAAAGAACAACTTTTTCTTTCTCATCATCACATGTGCAGCAAGAGAATCTGGTACGTGGCAAGTGCACAATGAACGCTAAATGCAGGGATGGATGAAGGATTGAACTTGGAGTAAACAAGCAACACATGTGGTTAGGAGCTCAGGGTGTCACTCGTGCTCCTCCCCTTGAAGTTTTGACAGATTATACACACGGAAAACAGAAAAAAAAAATTAGAAACAAAATACAGTTTTATTAATCTGGGCAGACACCTGGTACCGCCAAAGCAGAGCTGCGGTAAAAGCTGGGATAGGGAACTCAGGAAGGCCTCCTGCTTTCTCTATACCTCCTGCTCCTGGTCTATGCCCAACCTCTTGGGGGGCTCTTACCATTAGAATCTGAGGAAAAACTAAGAGACAGTACTCCCATATACTCCAGAGAAAAGGGAATGAGACAGACAGCAAGAAGGAGCACACATGCCCCAGGACACAATGCCTCACTCAGTGTAGGGGCTCACCCTAATATGGTACCCATGTGGTTTATTTCAGAGCAAAGTTTTTCTCCAAAGTGTCTTGGATTCTTACCAAGAGAGAAAAAAAATTTTTGCATGACAGAGTACCCCTAATCTATGGGGACTAGAGATATCTCTAGGTCTTCTTCTATAATGTTGACAGATATGCTTTGGTGATTGTTCCTGCCAACCAGTTGCTTTCCCTGACAGGAACTTCCCCCCTAAGATGGCACCAGCTTCTGGGTCAACAGCTATCCACGCAGTTTCTCTCAGAGCA
>NW_012144336.1:0-1365 GCF_000956105.1 Propithecus coquereli
AGCCCAGGAGGCAATGGGAATGGCATATTTGAAGTGCTGGGGGGAAATACCTGTCAAGCAACAATTCTATTTCCAACAAAAATAAAGACAAAATAAAAACATTCACACATAAACAAAAACTTTGAATTCATTACTAGTAGACCTGCCCTAACAAGAAATACTGAAGGAAGTCCTTCAGGCTAAAAGGAAATGAGACCACACAGGAAGGAATGAAGAGCACCATGAACAGTAAATATTAATATATGTGAATAAATATAAAAAATTGTATGTAAAATATTATAAATTGATAAATTTATAGAAAGCAATTTGTAAATGTGTTAAAGGAACCCTTAAAGTACTTATACTCTTTAAGAAAATGTTTCCAATTTGGGGACCTAGAAAAAACATTTAAAACATGGAAATGCTATAAACATTCTTTAAAAGAGTAAAGACCATAAAATAACCTAAATCTCCAAAAATAAAGAACCAGTTAGGTGATGCAATGAGATACCATATATCTATTAAAAACAATAACAATGTTAAAATGTAAAAGTATTCAAATGCCTACCAGCCAGAAAATGGCAGGGTACTATATATTAAGAACATTTGAAATGTTCATACCCTTTGACATAGGATTTTCACTTTAAGAATCCACCCTAACACAATTATTTAAGATACCTATAAAGATCTATGTACAATGATGTTCATCACAGTGTTTCCAAAAATAGAAAAGCATTCCCCAAAGACAAATGGTTAAATAAACTATGGTCCAGTCCCATGATGGAAATAGCATAGTAGTCAATTTTTCAAATGTAAAGACATTTAATAACATAAAGATATGCTAACATCATATTTTTAAAAGACTATAAAACTACTTATGTGAAATGATTCAGATTTGTCAAAAAATAAATTTTAAAGTAAAATGTGTATTCTAGAAAGTACTAGAAAATATATAGCAAAGTGGTAAAACTTTTTATTTTTCTTCTTTATCCTTAATTCTACCTGTTTTCTAAGTAGGATTTGACTGAAAAGAGGAGGGAAAGATGGGTATTATGACAAAAGGAAAAATCTGTAAAAAGATATGGAAAAGTTGGCCAGGCATGGTGGCTCTTGCCTATAATCCTAGCACTCTAGGAGGCGGAGGCAGGAGGATTGCTTGAGCTCAGGAGTTTGAGACCAGCCTGAGCAAGAGCGAGACCCTGTCTCTACTAAACATAGAAAAATCAGCAGGGCATCGTGGCATGCCAGTATTCCCAGGTATTCGGGAGGGTGAAGCAGGAGGATTGCTTGAGCCTATGAGTTTGAGATTGCAGGGAGCTATTAATATGATGATGCCAATGGCACTCTACCTGGGGTGACAGAGCAAGACTCTGTCTCAAAAAAAAA
>NW_012144337.1:0-1141 GCF_000956105.1 Propithecus coquereli
CAGTTCCCTGGGGACGGAGATGCACGTGTTATTTTGACCCTTTTTGTTCAACTCTTTGCGAAAGAAGCCTCTGTCTATTGAATATTCTATGTATCTAGTGAGAATTTAAGATATAAAGCAAGATTTCCTCAAAAGCAAGTCACTGTTTTGTGATTGCTATACAGCATAAACTTGAATAGATGAAATCAAACATTCCTCGCGAGATTTTAAAATCCTTTTCTTTTTATATTGTTGCTGCTGCTGTTGTTTCTTCCTTTATGGGTTCCCTTGGTGATAGTAATAATAATAGCTAACACTTACAGAGCACTTGTTTCCTGTTGTACTCCATTCTAAGAGCTTTAAACAGATCGATTTATTTAATGATGAAAAACCCAACAAGATGGGCACAATTTTATCTCTGTTTTGCAGGTGAGGGCATTAAATAACCATACGGCAAGCAGTGGCAGAGCGGGGACTTGAACCCAAGCAGCCTAGCTCCAGAGCCCCCTCTCAGCCACTTACCTGCCCTCACACCATTTAACATGCCCAGGACAGCCCAGCATCTAGCAGCAGTGCACCCCAAAATACAGGCAGGTTCTTTACCTAGGAGCATATATGCAAGGTTTTGTGTACGTGTGCATATTTCTGGAGAGGGAGTCTAGCTCTTGGCACCTTCTTGATGCCAACAGGTTAAGAACCTACAGCAGTCAGGAGCTCTGGGATCTAGCCCTGGCTCTATCACTAAGTACCATTTGTGACCTTGGAGAAGCTGCTTCATTTCCGTGCCTCAGTTTCCTCATCTTTAGAATGGAGGTGGGGCAGTAAACTATGTGACTTCCTCCAGATCTAATATTCTATAGCTCTGAGTTTTGATAAATGTCCGAGCCCCTAACCCTGCATGAGCCATGATGCTTTGCTAGGCCCTGGGGCTGCAAGGAGGAGTAAGATCAGCCTGCACCTCCAAGGAGCTTGCTTTCCCTTACAGGAAAATGGCCACTAGGTCCAGTCTCCCTTGAGGACAGCTGGGGGCTGGGAGAAGAAACAGCACTGTGATGTTGGGACAGCACCCTGGGGTGATGATGAAGGCAGAGCCCCTCTTAGGGTAATGGTCGTCACAAAGCCTGCAAGTGGTAGAGACCTCTGCCCCAGGCTGCTGTGAGCT
>NW_012144338.1:0-1395 GCF_000956105.1 Propithecus coquereli
GAATCTTCTTTTCTTTCACAGTGATAGCAGCCTCTGATTCATTCTCCAGAGGCCAAATACATTAAGTCTAGCCAAACTAATCTATTAACTAAGAGAAAGTGTCCTAGAAAAGAAAAAAAAGAGTATCCTGGAAAGAGGTAGTGAAATTTGTTTTAACAGTGAACTTAGAAACAGATACATCTTGTTACTCATTGTCTTAAAGGCCATCATAAAATATTTTGTATTTTTGTTTTTCATCTGGAACTGGTTCCATGGTTTTAAATTCCAGTTTTTAGACTCTTGGTGTTTCTTATTAATTCTTCCCTGTGGTGCTTGCTCATCTAATTATCTCACCCTCGCTCTGGTGTTCCAGTTTCTAATAAGTTCCCTTTTCACAGCTCACTAGATATCCAAAAGTTGCTAGCAGTAAGAATTGGGCTTACCCTAAAAGTGTACTTGAACTGCAAGGGATTCAAAGATTTGGAATTGCAACCACCTCATTCTACAGATGGCAAATACTGAGGTTTAAAGATGGGAAAAGTTTTGTCTAATGTCATTAAATAAGGGGTGGGTGATGAAGAACCAGATACGGGGCCAACCAGGAATCATCAGCAGAGCCCTGTTAGCAGCATGCAGCCTCCACTGGCTTTTCCCCCCTTGGTCTCTTTGTTCCTCAGTGAACACGGCCATGAATGTTATATTTGCTGAGGACTTCTCCAATACTAACATTCAAAAGACACAAACTCCTTCCAATTCACTCTGAAGAAAAATTTTGACTTTTACTTCTCAATAGGTAAAAGTGATTGGAAGGTTATGACTATAAACAAAAACAGTGGCATAAGTTTCCTATGTGTGACTTCAGTTATTACTTTTTTTTTTTTTACTCATTTTTACCCTCCCTATTTACTAATGCCATCCTCCAGTGAGCCAGCTCAAACTATTCTAGAACTGTTTCTTCTTCCTTTTAATTCATAATACAGAGGGTAGCCTTTACTACTAAATTGACAGTGAAGTAAGATATTTTTTCTCCTTCTGAATGGCTTTTCAGTTTCTTCTGTGATTTTCCCTTGACTTTTGTATCAGTAGACTGTATATTTCTTTGAGCCAGAAACCATGTCATATATATAGCATCCATTTCCCATAACTCATGAATGGAATAAGCTTATAATGTTGAATTCTTTTAATGCACCACTTACTCTGCCAAGAATTTTATGCATACCGTTCCACTTAATCCTTATGAAAAATCTCTTAAGGTAGGTAGGGCTTGTTACTCCCATTTCACATAGGAGAAAAACTGAAGTGCAAACACCAGTAGAATTTCTCCAAGAACTAAAATTTAGTGAATAGCAAAACAGGCAATTAAAACAAGATCACTTGTCTCCCAACAGTGCCCTTTCCACTAAATAATGTTGGCTG
>NW_012144339.1:0-1423 GCF_000956105.1 Propithecus coquereli
ATACTCATAGACTCAAGGTCAAGAAATGGAAAAAGATATTCCATGCAAATGGAAACCAAAAGCAAGCAGGAGTAGCTATTCTCATATAGAATAAAATAGACTTTAAATTAACAATGGTAAAAAAAAAAAAAAAAGACAAAGACAGTCATTATATAATGATAAAGGGAGCAATTCAGCAAAAAGATATAATAATCCCAAATATATATGCACCTAACAGAGGAGATTCCCAAATTCATAAATAAAATACTGCTACGTCTAAGCAAAGAAATAAACAGCTGCACAAAACTGGTGGGAACTTCAAAACTCTACTGACAGAACTGGACAAATCGTTGAGGTATAAGATCAACAAAGGAACACAGGACTTCAACAGACTCTAGAACAAATGGACCTAAAGATATCTACAGAACATTTTACCAAAAAACTGCAGAATATAAATTCTTCTCATCAGCACATGGGACATTTTCCAAGATAGTTCATATGTTAGCCCGCAAAACAAGTCTCAGTAAAATCAGAAAAATTGAAGTCATTCCACATATCTTCTCAGATCACAGTAGAATAAAACTAGAAATCAACTCCAAGAGAAAATCCCAAATCTACACACATACATGGAAATTAAACGACCAGCTGCTGAACAATCCTTTGGTCAATGATGAAATTAAGATTCTTCAAATTGAATGACAATCATGATATAAGCACCGAAAATCTATGCGATACAGCAAAAGCAATCTTAAGAGGGAAATTAAAAGCCTTAAACGCTTACATCAAAAAGACTCAAAGACCACAAATTAACAACCTAATGTCACACTTCAAGGAACTATGAAAAGAAGAACAACCCAAATGCAAAGATAGCAGAAGAAAAGAAATAACAAAGCTCACAGAACAACTAACCTGTCAAAAAGAGCAATAAAAAGGACCAACAAAACAAAAAGTTGGCTCTCTGAAAAGATAAACGAAAGTGATAGACCACCAAGTAGATTAACCAGAAATAGAAGAGAAAGGACCCAAATAAGAAATGCAATTAGAAATGAAAAAAGGAGACATTGCAACTGATATCACAGAAATACAAAAATCATCATCAATACTATGAAAATTTCTATGCACACAAACCAGAAAACATAGAGGAAATGGACAAATTACTGGAAACACACAACCTCCCAATCCTGAATTAGGAAGAATGGAAATCCTGAATAGGCCAATAATGAGCAGCAAGACTGAAGCAGTAATAAAAACTCTCCCAACCAAAAAAAAGCCCCAGACCAGATGGATACACAGCTGAATTGTACTAGACCTGCAAAAAATAACTGGCAACTATTTTATAGAAATTATTCCATAATATAAAGAAGGACAGAATCCTACCTATCTCATTCTATGAGCCAGTATCACCTTGATATCAAAGCCAGGAGACAATAAAACAAAAAAAGAA
>NW_012144340.1:0-1569 GCF_000956105.1 Propithecus coquereli
TGGAACTATAGTGGCTTTCACATATTTTTAAACTTTACTCACCCCCCAAAAAATCTTATAACTTAGACAAGTATATACTCACATATATACAACAGAAACAAAAGTTTCATGAAACAATCCTTAGTTTTTTTTTTTTTTGGTAGATTAAAGATACTCACAAATTTTTAGACATTCTTCCTGGAATTTCATTCCTGGAGAGATAAGGTCTATATTCCCTCTCCTTGAATCTTTGTTGGCTCTGTGACTGCTCTGACCAATAGAATGTGGTAGAAGCGATACTTTGCCAGTTTTCTGGCACAGTCCTTGGGAGACTAGCAGATTCTATTTCATGGATCTTGGAATATATGCCCTTGGACCCTTCTGCTGCCATATATCCCAAAGCCACCAAGCTGTGAGGAAGCCCAAGCTAGCTATGTGAAGAGTCCAAGTGGGCAGGCAGGGAGGGAGGGAGGGGAGGGAAAAAGGGAGAAGACAGAGACAGAGACAGAGAAAGAGAGAGATATGCTTGACCAGTTCCCAGTTATTCCAATCTCTATCCATTCATCAGCCATGTGAGGCATCCCAGCTCCCAGATTATTTGAAGCAGAAACAATTCTTACCCAGGGTTTTCTGTCTGAATATTCTAGATTCACAAAATCAATAAAATACTAATGACTTTTTAATGACTAAATTTTAGAGTAGCTTGTTATACAAAACATAAGACTAAAGTCTTATTATGTAATTGAAACTCTATTAATCTCAAAAAACATTGGTCTTGAACTACTAAATAGATTTCACAACCTATTGAAGGATTTCAATATATAGTTTGAAAAACACTGCTATGGACTTTGTAATGAACAAAGCAGAAACATGTAACTTTAAGTTGACTTTAAATTATTTGTTTTTATGGAGTATTTGAAAATGGAAAAAAGCATGAAATTCTAAATCCTAAATCTAGTGTAATTTAGTGGACAGTACATAGGCTTTTATTGCTAAGAAAATCTGGCTTTAGTCCTGTCAATTTCTTGTCAAAATTCCTTTACTTCTATTACATTTCATTATCTTTTTTTGTGTGTTATAAGAAGAATAATTCTTATATAAAATGTGTTATAAACATGAAGTGATATAGAAAATTAAAAAGCATCTTATGCCACAAATTAGTATGAAAACATGTACATTAGTTGCCCTAATCACCCCGTTTACAAATAATGATAATAAAAAACAAAGTTATTACATTTTAACAATTCTCTGCTAACACCACCACCACCAAAGGCTCAAAATAAGCCTGTGTTGTTTTAGAAGTAAAATAAATTATAAATAGTTCTAGATTTATTGTTGAAAATCTCATGATTCAATGAAAATTATCTTACTAGTCTTTTTGGTCTCCAATTAGGGACACAGTTTCAGGTAAACAAGAATAAAATTAGATTAAGATAAGCTTAACTTTAGCTTCTTCGAATTGGATTTCTTTGCTTTTTTTTTCTTCCAAGCTACAGTTTCTCTCTTCACTTTTAGATGACCCTCTATTTGTACTTACTGAGTAACTGATCACACCTGGGTGGGAGTACACATGGCGTGATGCATTCCTCC
>NW_012144341.1:0-1545 GCF_000956105.1 Propithecus coquereli
AAAAAAAAAAAACTCTTTAAAAAAAAAAAAAAACCAAAGCCAAACCTACACAAAAAACCCAGCATACACTTAAGGTCTTAATTTCTGTGGGTCAGGAGTCTGGACATGGCGTAGCTGGGTCTTCTGCTTGGGGTCTCACAAGGTTGCAATCAGGGTATCTTCTAGGTTGTGCTCCCTTCTGGAGCTTGGAATCCTCTTCCAAGCTCATGTAGTTGGTAGCTCACAGTTGGTAGCAGAATTTAATTCTCCGTGTGGTTGTAGAATCGAGGTCCCCATTTTCTTACTGGTTGTTGGCTGGGGGTCACTCAGCTCCTAGAGGCCATTCACAGTTCCCTACCATGTGCCCCTCTCACAGGACTTCTCGTAGACCCCCTCTCAATATGGTGGCTTAATTCTTAAAGTCAGCAGAAGAGTGTCTTGCTTAAGTCTGCTAAAATGGAGACTTGTATAGCATAATGTAATCATAGGACTGACTATCCTGTCACATTTGCCATAGTCTTTTAGCTAGGAGCAAGGCACAGATTTTGCCCAAATTTAAGGGGGAAGTGATTACACAAAGGCCTTACTCACTGGGATCACCTTAGCATGTGTCCACCACAGCTACTCAGCCTCCCTGTGTACCCTCTATACACATTTAGAGTCCCAGACAACAAAATGATTCACCTTTCCATCTAACGAGACATAGCCATCCTCCTTACAGTGAAGAAGTTCTTACCCTTTCCCCAAAACGAGGAAGTACCATCCTGACAGCAATTGTATCTACCGCTAGTTATATTAATTGCTTTTCAATCTGTCACAGTCTTAATGAATATCCTGTTATCTAAAGGCTAAATTGTAAAATTTAACTTTGAGAATTTGTATATACAACACAAATGAAAAGAAAGAGAAGAATACAGTAGTTAGCTTATACAAACAAGCACATATGTATAACAAGTAAAGAGAGCATATGCTGAGCTACTACAGTTCCTGATTCTGTAATTGGCCATGAGATCATAGTTGGTAGCTATGGCTTTCTTCTTCCACTATCATTTTGTATTTCCCTTGCTCTTGGATAGAACATCAGTTAATTGGGATTCTTTATTTGACGAAGTTACCCAAGCCTTCCTTCTTGAAGGGCCTAAGTCCTTGATTAGTCTGTCTTTTTTTTTTTTTTTGGTTGCTATAGTTTTGTCTTAATGTTTATTATTGGGCTTGGACACACCAAGAGGCGAACCAGAGAATTCACTGCACTAGAGACATAGTTCCATTCTGTTGCAGCAATCCAACTTCCTCTTAGTAATAAGGATCAATCATTCCAACCAATAGAATAACACTTTTTCTGCTTATTGATTCAACAGCATAAAGACCCCAAATAGCCAAATGACAGTCTCACCTTCCAATTCAGTGGAATCATCCTTGTGTTCTCTGGTCGAAGCACTTCTGCCTTGGGGACTAATGTGCTTCTCAACATCTTAGTCAAGGGAATGTCTTCTGGGCCTTCCCATGGAAGTTGGTTTGTAAGTGGGTGAGCAGGTTGCAAGTGGTAAATCCAGTCAAACCTTCTGA
>NW_012144342.1:0-2597 GCF_000956105.1 Propithecus coquereli
TCTTTCTAATTTTAGTAGAGACGGGGTCTCGCTCTTGCTCAGGCTGGTCTCGAACTCCTGAGCTCAAACAATCCGCCCGCCTCGGCCTCCCAGTGCTAGGATTACAGGCGTGAGCCACCGTGCCTGGCCTGTCAACCACATTTTATAGAACAAGAGTTCTCATCTTTCTGATCATTTTCAATGTAAGATGGAACTTGAGGACAGTGGTCAATATCCACTTTAAAACTTCAAGAAATACAGATGAGAATGGAAGCTGCAAGGGTCACGAGGCTCCTTTATAAGCCAAGTTAAACCTCTCAGGATTCACATTTCACTTTAATTCTTTTCCATGTCCCGATTTAAGAATCCAATCAATGACTCAATCAACAATATTAAAGATCCACTATGTGTCTAGCATTATTTTTAGCAACTATAGGCACATCCATCTTAAGGAATGTCTACATCAGCAATGAAAGCATTTTCAGTTGCACAGCAATAAAATATTTGTCAATAATATCTAAATAAATAGCAGTATTGAGTGAAATTTAAATTAAACCCATGTAAAGTGGAGTGTCAGATTGCAGTAAATATAAAGTTGAAGGGCAAAATCATTTATATATGATGTGTCATCTCATTGGAACATTTACTTTTTACCAAGAGATCCAAAAATGCAATCACACTTCAATCACACATCTGAAAAAAATTTCAAATGTATTTTAAAGCACTCTGTAATATCTTAACACCTTATATAATGAAAATACTTTACTATGAAGGAAATACTAATTACAAAAGGAAACATGATATTTTTAAATCATCTGTACATTACCTATAGGCTTCAACTAACAGTACACACAACATTTAAATATCCATGTGCCAAAACCACTTTTTCCTTAAACTGAAATGGACACTATACAACGTATTAAACACACACACACACAAAAGAATTTAAATAGCATTTCCAATGTTTCAGCCGGTAACCTATATATTTTTTCCAACATTCTATGTCACCTGAGTAATTGTCCAAATAGTGTCATTGTGCTTCTAACCAAGTTGAAAAATACTAATTACCTGATATCCATTTGGCTTCCCAGCCCTCCCAAAAGTTGGGACTTTTCTCTTACTGTTTCTACAGTTCTGTGATTTCTCTGTTGGGCACTGAGTTAGCAATTTTTGGTGCAGAGTGCAATCTATCAGCTGCTTTAGTGTATCACGTTACAATTTAAGTTCTCTTTTGTCAGTTTTGCAACAGTATTTTGAATTCTGCTGGGGAATGTGATATCTCAAGACAATTCTGTACTTTCCCAAGCTATCTCTCCACTTTAAAAGTGTTGTCAGAGGAAGTATTATTTGGAAAAGTCAGTCTGAATTATGCTGCTGCAAATTCATGCTGACTGCTTAATTCAATATAATTTCCTATTTCTATTTATTATTTATAATATTAATACATTAAAAATTATGTTATGTAACTAGATTTCCATCATTACTATGGATTTAAATCTAAATCAGGAGAAGATAATTTCCAGTTTGCAAGACAGCTCTGAACTTAGTTTCACCCAGTTCAGCAGACGGCTACCATAAATTCCTAATCCCATTATGTCTTTCTATTACCTGAATGTGTGTGTCCTCCCAAAATGTATTTGTTAAAACTTAATCACCAATATGATGGCACTAGGACATGGAGCCTTTTGGAGGTGATTAGGGCATGAGGGTGGATCTCTAATGAATGGACTAAGTGATCTTATAAAAGAATCCCAACCAAGCCCCCTTGCCCTTTCCACATGTGAGGACACAGCTAGAAGGCACCATCTATAAACCAGACACTGAATCTGGTTGGTGCTTTGAGCTTGGACTTGGCAGCCTTCAGAACTGTGAGAAATAAATTTCTGTTTATGAGCTACCCAATTTATGGAATATTTTATGGCAGTCCAAATGGACTAAGACATGTATCCAATTGAAAAAAAAAGTGTACCATTTTAATAACCATAACAGATCATATCCCAGGAATTATTTTACCTTGACAGCTCATGTATTTCTCTTCTTTTGACTGTTTGTTTTTTTCTATAAAGGCCTCTATTTATCTTGTTGACTATATTCCTCTGACTTCTGTTCTCTTATAATTAGTTTCTCTTTTGTAATGCAAGATAAATGTATGTGTGCTATTGGAAAATATAGTAAGTTGTCTATTCCAAAAGGTAAAAACACAGAAATAACTACTTAATTCTTCTCTTTAAAGCAGCAAAACGATTTTTTCTTCCTGAAATTCAAATATTTTCCCCAATGCTAAAATCATTCTTGATAGGCAATAAAGCCTAATCACCATCATTCATTGCTCAAAATATGAATCATGTGCTTTAAATAAAAAATAATATAAAAATTATCCAGCTATGTATTGATAGCATGATTTTTAAGGTGATCCAGTATGGGGCTATAGAAGAAAGTAGGATAAAATCTTTACTTTAGATGGAAGCAGAAAAATAATTGTCAACCACATTTTTTTTGTTGTTGTTGTTTTTTGAAATAGAGTCTCACTGTGTTGCCCAGGCTGGAGTGCCGTGGCGTCATCCTAGCTCACAGCAACCTCAAACTCCTGGGCTCAAGCGATCCTCCTGCCTCAGCCT
>NW_012144343.1:0-1120 GCF_000956105.1 Propithecus coquereli
AATCCAATTAAGATGAGTATTTGAGAATGAATCTTAGTTTTTTTGCCTCTTATTCACATGAATTATTATTAATATTTTCTACCTAAAAGTGAAGAGATAATTAGAGGAAAATATATAAACCAATTCCTCATCTATTACTCTTGTGGCCAGAAAAAAATAACGCTCTCAGTTTATTGTTAGGAGAATTTTCAAATTGGAAAGATGAGGCTCAGTTCTAATCCTCTAGACATGAAGACTTTTTCCTTAACCATGGAAGACTGTTTCTTTTATTTCTAGCATCATAAGAAGTCTAAATGTCATGTAAAATATATTCAATATTCAGATATTTTTAAGGATTATTATGTTGGAATTATAGGATCCTAGATTTTTAGAGCATAAACATTATACAAACTGGAAGATAAAGGTATACTTCAGTTCTATTTGTCCATTTTTTTCTATCAATTATTTTGGTATTTTAAATATTAATGTCTATAAGCATTAATACTACATTTAATTCAGTTTTACAAAAATCCTATAAATGTGAATCTAGTGGGCCATTTGGTAAGTCTTCTCTAATTCCTAACAGTAAGAGACATTAATCATTTCTTAGTCATGTTGAGAATCATGTGGATGGGGCATTGTGTTCTGAGTATTGTGGTTGATAACTGTGATCTATTTACTCTGTTCATGTGGAATGTAAATACATTGTTAGTAAATGCTCCTAACATTAAGCACTGCTGCTCAGTAAGGAAGTAAATGAAAATAAACCTTATCTTTGCAATCATTTAACCAATGTTTGAGAAACTTAGTAATTGTGGATGTTCAGATGATATTTGACATAAAAATTAATAGAAATTAATCTGAAATCATTTATATTACTGATTAACTCCTTAAAATAAATCAATGAATAAATACAGTATTTTCAAATTTTAAGGACAACCATTCAACTTATACTTCTAATGCAAAACAGTTTTAGAGACGTCATGAGTTATCAAAAAGAGATTTATTCTATATTCAAAGAATTCAACTTTGGGCCGGGCGTGGTGGCTCATACCTGTAATCCTAGCTCTCTGGGAGGCCGAGGCGGGCGGATTGTTTGAGCTCAGGAGTTCGAAACCAGCCTGAGCAAGAGCGAGACCCC
>NW_012144344.1:0-1692 GCF_000956105.1 Propithecus coquereli
TTTCTTTCCTTCTTTCTTTCTTTCTTTCTTTCTTTCTTTCTTTCTTTCTTTCTTTCTTTCTTTCTTTCTTTCTTTCTTTCCTTCCTTCTTTTATTTCTCTCTCTCTCTCTCTCTTTCTTTCCTTCTTCCTTTCTTTTCCTGTACACCTGTTGTCTTAAATTTCAAACTATTAAGGGAGTACTGATGTTTTTGACACATGGTTTGAACCAGGATTATAAATGTGTCCATCATCCAAATAGTGTTCATTGTACCCGTTTGGTGGGTTTTTGCCTTTCTTCTCAGCCAGCTTGATTTTCAATGAATTTTACTTTCCTCTGTGCACTTGTGTGGCCATCACTTAGTTCCAATATATTAGAGAGTACATGCAGTATTTGTTTTTCTATTCTTTACATACTTTGCTTAGAATAATAGTTTCCAGTTCCTTCCAAATTGCTGCAAAAGGGAGAATAGTTAAGAAAATTCTGCATTTTATTTAGGTGGAAGATGATGACTGTGAGCTCTAGGACTCTAGGCATAGAGATGGAGAGGGTTGCCAATATATTTTGAAGGTATTTTCTATGGCTTTCTGGATGATTAGAGATTATGTTTTTAAAATAGATTAATTTGGCAAGAGTTGACATTATTAAACCAGAGACTCATGACATTTAAAAAAATAATAAATATGGTCTTTGACACCAAAGTCTATAAATAATCCTTTAGGATACTCGGGAAAGACCTGTTTTTGCAGAGAAATATCATTTTTAAGGTTGAATTGGACCCTAACTCACTGGTCCTTCAAACCATGTTCATAAACATATTTCTCTTCAATTAGATTAAGGCTTAAAAAGAAACAGACACATTTATATTCATCCTCCAGTAGCTACATGGGGATATTTATGGAGAAAGACCAGAGAGAAGGTCTCAGTATCTTTCCAATTATCTCGAGCACTGAATATATATTGACCTACGTAAGCAGTTAATTTCTGCCAAAGCCAGACAAGCAGGCTGCATCTTTATTTTCTACCATCTATTAATAGTTCATTCTTGATAATGTAGAGAGGTTTACTGACGTTCTCTATGTAAAGCCTTAACTTCAGGCTTAATTTTTGTCTGGAGAATTATGTCCATAAATTCATGAGATAGAGCACTGTTCTCTAATCTCCTGACCTCTTGGCTCCAAAACAAGAGAAGATGCATATTCAGCTTTTCCCCAGGGGGCTAGTGACCTGCAGAAACACATGGAGACAATGATCGCGGAGTCAAGTTGAAGGTTTTAACAAGTCATGTCCACAAAGCACAGGACAGTGAAGTATGGAATATAAAACATTCAGTTCTCAGGAATTGAGTTTTCATTACGGATGTTGTGAAGAGATAAAGTTCCTCCCTGATGGTACATTCCTGTCATTGTGGGAGAAATATGAAAATGATATTAAAGCATCTCTAGAACTTTATATTATTTCTATGGAGGAAGGGGAAATCTCATGTTTCATTCTTTGAAATAAATTGGTTCCTTTAATTTTCTTTTCTGCCAGTAGTGACAGATTATTACAAATTTGATCACACATACCATGGGCTGACTTTAAATTATAGCATTGCAAGGAAAATAGAAATGCATTCTTTTTCTTCCCCCAAGGCAATGTTAGAAAACAAATCATTGGCAGGAGTTCACTAATTTTATAGAGAAATGCTAACATTTTTCAATTAAATTACACC
>NW_012144345.1:0-1197 GCF_000956105.1 Propithecus coquereli
GTCCCAGCTACTCCTATAGTCCCAGCTTCTCCTGTCGTAGCTTCTCCAGCTACTCGGGAGGCTGAGGCAGGAGGATCGCTTGAGCCCAGGAGTTGGAGGTTGCTGTGAGCAAGATTCTGCCTCGAAAAAAAAATTTCTTTAAATAAAAATAAAATAGGATTTCCTACACGTGGCAGCGCAGAAAAACATCTGAATGTTCTTTGCCAGACAGACACAGCCACCCGGTGGGAGAGCGGAGCAGGGAGGAAAACAGAGACATGGAAGACGGTCCTCTCCCTCCCCCACTGCCCGGCCCAGCCGGCCGCTCTGCCCTGTCGCCCAGTCGAGGAAGCCACGCCCGCTGCCGCCCCTGCCTGTCATCTGCACCTCGACAGACGGGCCAGGACACCGGGCCTGCCGCCAGCACGGTGGCCCGCCCATCCCTCAACTGCTTCTCATTAGCTGGAACATTCCGCGTCCGACAAGCAAGGGCGCCTCTGAGGGCGGCCCTTGTGCCCATGGCTGGTGGGTGCACGCACCGAACAAAGGCTGCCCTATTCCAGCGCGGTCTGGTGACACCTCGCGGCTCCGCCCTCTGCGCATGGCGGTGGCCGGCAGTGGGGCAGGGACGGGGGGGGGGGCCTCAGTCCAGGCGCTCGGGGGGGCAGCCCTGCCCACTTGGGGCGACTCTGGAGCTCTGGTCCCTTCTTCCCAGACGGAGGTCACAGCAGCCCCTGCTTTGCAGGGCTGTCTAGGGTGCTGCCACGTGGGGTCTTCCCTTCTTTCTCCCGCTGTCTTGGAATGTTCTAGAATGTCCCAGAATGTTCTAGAATGTCCCAGAATGTTCTAGAATGTGCCAGAATGTTCTAGAATGTTCCAGAAGGTCTCCTGATGGCCGCAGCCAATCCATCGGAGGTGGAGATGGGAAGAAATCCTTCTGCATCCCTTGTACCAACTCCCGGAGGGACGTCAACGCTGGTGGGCGCCACCTACAGGCCCGGCGCTGTGCCAAGTGCCGGGGACTCCGAGACAGAGAGGTCAGCAGGAGGGGACACCGGGCCGGGATACGGACGAGGACGGCCCAACTCCGGCCTCAGGACACACGAGCCCCCCAGGAGGAGCAGGACCTGAGAACTGGACTAGGGAGGATTTCTGGAAGATTCTGGAAGTTTCTCAGACGGTCGGGGCCGGCGAGGGCAGCCGTGCAGACCAAGCCAC
>NW_012144345.1:1247-1817 GCF_000956105.1 Propithecus coquereli
TCGGGAGGCTGAGGCAGGAGGATCGCTCAAGGTCAGGAGTTCAAGACCAGCCTGGGCAACATAGCGAGACCCCGTCTCTACTAAAAATAGAAAGAAATTATCTGGACAACTAAAAACATATAGAAAAAATTAGCCGGGCATGGTGAGGCATGCCTGTAGTCCCAGCTACTCGGGAAGCTGAGGCAGGAGGATCGCTTGAGCCCAGGAGTTGGAGGTTGCTGTGAGCGAGGCTGACGCCGTGGCACTCTAGCCCGGGCGACAGAGTGAGACTCTGTCTCAAAAAAAGAAAAAGAGAGACTAAGAAGTACTTTGAAAGGATCACATTATGTGAATTAAGTGAGATAATGCGGGTAAAACGAGGAGCCCAAGCCTCGTCTTAGCCAATAGGGGTTTTTAACGACCCATTTCACAGATGGGGAAAACTGAGGTTCAGACGCATTTCGGTTTGAAACGAAGCTACCGTGTATTGTCAACAAGAATCATATCTAGCAACAAAGCGAGACTCTGTCTCAAAAAAAAAAAAAATCATATCTAAAACGAAATGACCCAGAAATGTAAAAAAAAAAAAAA
>NW_012144345.1:1867-2131 GCF_000956105.1 Propithecus coquereli
CGGGGCGGCCAGTGGACAGGGAACCGGACTAGCTCTGGGGCCCTGGAAACTCCCACGTGTGGTGACAGCCAGTCACGACACTGGCGGCTTCGGACTGTGCTCCCAAGGCCACGAGGCCACCGTGGGGCTTTAAGTGGGAAATCGTGGCCTTGCTCTAAGAGCTGGAGCTAGAATCTTCTCTTTTTACTTTTTTATTTATTTTGGGACAGAGTCTCACTCTGTCACTCGGGCTAGAGTGCCGTGGCGTCAGCCTCGCTCACAGCA
>NW_012144345.1:4644-5153 GCF_000956105.1 Propithecus coquereli
TTGCACCCACGGCCGTGCGTGTCCCCAAGCCTGCCTGTCCCGTCAATCCAGTTGGAGGGGCTGCAAGGCCGGGGCTGGGGGGCCATGGAGCCCCCCACGCTAGACTGTGCCCCATCGGGCTTGCTTTGCGACCAGCCCCCTTTGCATTTGCATTTGCATGCAAGAGCATGCATGGGCTGAGGAAGGTTCCAGAACTTTCTGGGTTTCCCAAAACCTACCACGTGCTGGGGCAGCCAGCCCCCCACGCTAGACTGTGCCCCATTGGGCTTGCTTTGCGACCGGCCCCATTTGCATTTGCATTTGCATTTGCATTTGCATGCAAGAGCATGCATGGGCTGAGGAAGGTTCCAGAACTTGCTGGGTTTCCCAAAACCTACCACGTGCTGGGGCAGCCAGCTCCCCAGCTGCCTAGACAAGAAGCCAGCACAGAACCATGCGACTGTCCCCAAGCTTGGGTCCTCCTCCATCTTAGTAGCCCAATCACAGCCCCAAGGAAGATTAAAATAATA
>NW_012144345.1:6843-7172 GCF_000956105.1 Propithecus coquereli
TATAGTTTTAGAGATTTATAAAGATCACAGGCAAAGCCGGGACTCGGTGGGGGGGCCTTGGGTCTCTCTGTCAATCACAAAAGGCCAAGAGTGAAGTTTTCCCTGGGAATTTACAGCTAACGGTGAGCGGTTACCAGGGGTAGCAGATTTGCATAACGACAGGTAGTTCCTCTTAGGTGAAAAGGTTTTCAAAATGATTCTTTGGATCCTTCGCTAATTCTAATCCGCGTGAATGCATGGTTGCAAAACCTTCCAAAGACTAGAGATCCCTTCGCTAATTTTAATCCGCGTGAACGCATGGTTGCAAAACCTTCCAAAGACTAGAGATC
>NW_012144345.1:7433-7657 GCF_000956105.1 Propithecus coquereli
GGGCATGGTGGTGCATGCCTGTCGTCCCAGCTACTCATATAGTCCCAGCTACTCGGGAGGCTGAGGCAGGTGGATCGCTGGAGGTCAGGAGTTTGAGACCAGCCTGGGCAACATAGCGAGACACCGTCTCTACTAAAACAATAGAAACAAATTAGCTGGATAACTAAAAATAGATAGAAAAAATTAGCCGGGCATGGTGGCGCATGCCTGTAGTCCCAGCTACT
>NW_012144345.1:9845-10788 GCF_000956105.1 Propithecus coquereli
AGCCACGGACCCCCAGAGACAGCCACAGACCCCCAGAGACAGCCAAGGAACCCCAGAGAAAGCCACGGAACCCCCGAGAAAGCCATGGAACCCCAGAGAAAGCCACGGAACCCCCAGAGAAAGCCACAGAACCCCAGAGACAGCCACGGACCCCCCGAGAAAGCCATGGAACCCCATAGAAAGCCACGGAACCCCCAAAGCCACGGACCCCCCCGAGAAAGCCACAGAACCCCAGAGAAAGCCACGGACCCCCGAGAAAGCCACGGAACCCCAGAGAAAGCCACGGAACCCCAGAGACAGCCAAGGAACCCCAGAGACAGCCACGGACCCCCCAGAGAAAGCCACGGACCCCCAGAGAAAGCCACGGACCCCCAGAAAAAGCCAGGGACCCCCAGAGACAGCCATGGACCCCCAGAGAAAGCCACGGCCCGGAGCAGGGATGGTCTCAAAGGTGGCCGGTGCCAGGGTCACCCTGAGCCCCCAAAGCTGTGCGCAAGTCGCCGGGCTGCCACGCCCGACAGGTGACAGCGCCCGGTTTCTCCCCGCGTGGAAGCCAGCGAGCGCTGGCGCCGAGATGCGGCTCGTTAGCGGGGTGAGTCCCCGGAGAAAAGGGGCGACCTCCCCAGACCCCACCCCGAGCCGTGCGCACCCCGGGGCCCCAGATCGTTCTCTGCACGTGGCCGACCGCGCCGGGACGACCCCGCCTGGCCAACAAAAGCGGACCCAAAATAACCTCTGGTGGGCGGTGTGTTTTGAAAAGACAGAGAAGGTTCCAGAGAACCGGCCAGAGAGCTGCTTGAGCAAACAAACTCGGTGGAGCAAATATCCGCGCCGTGCGTGGACCGAGGCCGGCTGCAGGGAAGGATTCCCAGCCCGGAACAGACGGGCCGCTTCCAGATGCTTCCAGATGTTTCCAGATGCTTCCAGATCCTTCCAGATGCTT
>NW_012144345.1:16369-16584 GCF_000956105.1 Propithecus coquereli
AGCACTCTGGGAGGCCGAGGCGGGAGGATCGCTCGAGGTCAAGAGTTCGAGACCAGCCTGGGCAACATAGCGAGACCCCGTCTCAACTAAAAATAGAAAGAAATTAGCTGGACAACTAAAAATATGTAGAAAAAATTAGCCAGGCACAGTGGCGCATGTCTGTAGTCCCAGCTACTCGGGAGGCTGAGGCAGGAGGATCGCTCGAGGTCAGGAGT
>NW_012144346.1:0-1836 GCF_000956105.1 Propithecus coquereli
TTTTTTTGTTTCATTAATATTAATGCTTTTAATGTTTTAAAAGGGGGATCCAGAAGCCATTCTGAAGGCAGAATGGAGGGATTCAATATGTGCAGCAGAGGAAAGAGGGGCAGGTTAAAAACATTTAAACAAGCTAAGTCTGGACAACTAGCAGAGTAATGCTACCAGAATCAGAGATCACCAAGAATTAGAAGTGCTGGCTCTAACATTTTAGAAATATTGGATTTGAGATCTTGGAAAGGCAGCTGGAAATATTGGAGATGAGCTCAGGAGAGCATGTGGGCTGGGAGTGCCCCTTTCAAGCCCATTCCCCTAACTCCCTGTCCTGCATGGTCACAGTGCATATGTGATATCCCACCAGAAGTATCAGCAGTGCTCCCTTTACCCTCATACGTGGCCCAGTTTGGACTTCATGTGATCACTCTATCTATAATCATTTCTCTACACAGCAACAATGTCCTCAGTACCTGGCACAGTGTCCTGTCCACAGTTGCCATGGGATGCAAGGATGGTTCAACATACCCAAATCAATAAATGTGATTCACTACATAAACAGAATTAAAAAAAAAACATATGATCATATCAATAGAAGAAAAAAGAGCATTCAACAAAATCCAGCACTCCTTCATGATAAAAATCCTCAAAAACTAGGCATACAGGAACATACCTCAAAATAATACAAGCCCTATAGGACAAACTCACAGCCAACATGATACTGAATGGGGAAGAGTTGAAAGCATTCCCCCTAAGAACTGGATCAAGACAAGAATGTCCACTTTTACCATTTCTATTCAACATAGTACTGGAAGTCCTAGCCAGAGCAACCAGGTAAGAGAAAGAAATAAAGGGCATCCAAATTGGGAAAGAGGAGGTCAAACTATCCCTGTCTGCCAATGATATGATATTATATCTAGAAAATCCTAAAGACTCTTCCAAAAGACTCCTAGATTTGATAAATGAATTTAGCAAAGTCTCAGGTAACAAAATTAATGTATAAAAATCAGTAGCATTTCTATATGCTAATAACAACCAAGCTGAGAATCAAATCAAGGACCCCATACCATTTACAATAGCTACAAAAAAAAAAAAATCTAGGAATACACTTAACCAAGGAGGTGAAAGTTTTCTACATGAACTACAAAACACTGATGAAAGAAATTGTAGATGACACAAACAAATGGAAAAAACATTCCTTGCTCATGGATTGGAAGAATCAACATTGTTAAAATGTCCATATTGCCCAAAGTAATTTACACATTCAATGCAATTGCCACCAAAATACCAATATCATTTTTCACAGAATTAGAAAAAATAATCTTACATTTCATGTGGAACCAAAAAAGAGACTGAATAGCCAAAGCAATCCTGAGCAAAAAGAACAAATCTGGAGGCATTACATTACTCAACTTCAAATTATACTATAAGGCTATCATAACCAAAATAGTATGGTGCTGGTATAAAAGTAGACATATAGGTCAATGGAGCAGAATAGGGAATCTAGAAATATAACCAACTGATATTTGACAAAGCAAACGAAAACATACACTGGGGAAAGGACACCCTATTTAATAAATAGTTTGGGAAAAACCGGACAGCCACATGTAGAAGAATGAAACTGGATCCCTATCTCTCACCATATGCAAAAACTAACTCAAAATGGATTAAAGACTTAAATGTAAGATCTGAAACCATAAAAATTCTAGAAGAAAACCTAGGAAAAACTCTTGCCTATTGATCTAGGCAAAGTTTTTTTTTTTTTGAGACAGAGTCTCACTCTCTTGCCTGGGGCGAGTGCCGTGGCGTCAGCCTAGCTCACAGCAACCTCAAACTCCTGGG
>NW_012144347.1:0-3361 GCF_000956105.1 Propithecus coquereli
CCACCCTGCAGGGGCCACTCTGTAAGAGACTGTGAGGTTGCATCGGTCCCGCCTTGTCACAGAATCTGATCTCATCGCCTTGATCCTGATTCTATCGTTACAAGTGACAAATTGGGCGGAAAGTAAATGAGCTTTTGGAAATGAAACCCATCCCGCCACGTGCTAATGCCCCAGACAAAGCAAGAGGACGTAGCTCCTCTGTCATTATGGGGACAGATTAGATGTCTCCTGAGCTATCCTCACATATGCACACTGGTCAGATTTGGGACGTCTGCGTAGCATTGTCACTCTGCCTGGGAGAAGAGGGTTAAGCAAGGAAGGGGGTGGAGTTTGACCTTTTGGAAGGGTGGTTAAAGTTCTCAACAGAGAGCCTTTACCACAGCATAATTCTGCGATGATGTTGTTCATTTTTTGCTTTATAATGACTTCGTTTATTTTCAGGATGAGAGAGGAAAAGAGATCAGAAAGTGGTTCACCAGCTGAAGTATCACACCCCTTTTGTGTTGAGTATGTCCCCAAAAAGAGAAACCCCGACCCCAGTGCGAGAAGCCTTGTGATGTCCACCGAGATCGACAGTTGGGAGAAAGGTCTGTGACTTGTGGAGGCGACAAGGAGGCTGGGTGCCCTGGCAGCTGGGATCCACGGTCGGTCTGGCCTTGCCTGATCTGGTCAGCGCCCTGCTTGCCTCTGGGCTTGAGAATGTTCCTGATGGGGCAGAAGGAAGACGGCAAGACCTCCGCTCAGCTCTTCCCTTCTCTCCCCTCCGTCTCTGTGAGCCTCACTTCTGCAGGCTTTTCATGTGGGCGAAGCCCAACTCAGCCGTCCCTTGACAGTAGATCCCTGGTGCAGAAACGGGCCCTTCCTTCCTCCTTCCTTCCTTCCTTCCTTCGTTTCTCTCTCTCCCCCTCCCTCTCTTTCTCTCTTTCTTTCTTTTATAGACTCTTGCTCTGTCACCTGGGCTAGAGTGCCATGGCACCATCATAGCTCACTGCAACCTCAAACTCCTGGGCTCAAGTGATCCTCCTGCCTCAGCCTTCAGAGGAGCTGGGACTATAGGCATGCACCACCACACCTGGCTAACTTTTTTATTTTTAGTAGAGACGGGGTCTGGATCTTGCTCAGGCTGGTCTCGAACTCCTGACCTCAAGCCATCCTCCCGCCTCAGCCTCCCAGAGTGCTAGGATTATAGGTGTGAATCACCATGTGAGGCTGAGAAGGGTTTTTTGACAACCCCTTAAGGGATTGTTACAGCCTGGGCACAATACAATGAAGAACAGCGCGGAGTGTACGAGGGTGTAAGGTTGCCTGCAGGTTTTTTTTTGGAGGACTACGCTTTGCTCCAAAATTGGTCTTTTTTACTTTGGTTTTTAGAATTGTCTTCCTTTACGAGATAAAAATATATGGTAGGTTTCTTAAAAAATTCCCTTTAGTTATCCAAATAAAAAGTTGGCAGCTCTATCATTTTCAACACCACCATTGAAATATTTTTTAATAGATAAGTGATATACAAAAGATAGGGAACTGATTTGTAGGGACAGATTAGGTATCTGAGGAGTCCTCACCCTTGCCTCACTTTGATTTCTGTGAGGATGACACTTTGCCACATGTGTGCCTGGCTTTCCTTAGCTGCGAGTTGGGGACAGACACTGGGCTGTTTGACCCCATATAGACCCATGGAGAGAAGTGATTAGAAAAAGAAAATCTCATGGGAATTGTGGTAGGCCGAAAAAAAAAAGGATTTCACAGACGTGACTAAGTTAAGACTCTCGAGATGGGAGATTGTCCTCGATTATCCCAGAGGGCCCCAGATGAAACCACACGTGTCCTTACAAAAGGGAGGAAGAGGGAGATTTTACACACGGAGGAGAAGGTGACATGAAAACAGAGCAGAGACGTGAAGATACCGGCCTCGAAGGTGCAGCCACAAGCCATGAACGCAGGGGCTGCCAGATTGTCCCAGCACCTCTGGAGAGAGCGCGGCCCCGCCGACCCCTTGATTTCAGCCCAAGGTGCTGATTTTGGACTTCTGACTTCCAGACTGTGAAAGAACAAGTTTCTGTCATTTGAAGCCACCAAGTTTGTGGTCATTTGCTACAGTGGCCACAGGAAACTAGCACAGGAGCCCAGACCGTGAGCTCCCTTAGGGCAGGGACTAAGCTTGTACGTCTTTATTTCCCCAACGACACCTGTCCTTCGCTCGGAGCTGCCCGTAGCTGTAGATGGAGATGTCTTAGCACGTCTCTGCTCATTTAACGTAAATCTTCTGAGCCTTCTCTTGTAGGGCCTGCAGGTATTTCTTGTTAACTAGGGTGTCAGGGGACACCTAAGCATGGCTCTTTCTCGGTGTCATCTCTGAAAGCATCAGACTGTGTCCTCGACCTCACGCAGAAAGGGATGCTCTTTCCAAGCCACTGTTTAGGACTTCACGGAGGCGGATTTTTCAGCAATGAGCTGAGAGATGGGAGTCCACGCCACGGGCCCCTTCCACACCACGACGGAATACGTTTTTCTTTTTTGCTCCGGTCCCTTCTGTGTAGGAATTTTGTCCCTGGTTTGCTTTCTGACCTCATAAGTGGCTGTTCTAGGTTGAATCACGTCCCTCTTCCAAATTCATACGTTGAAGCCCTAACCCCCAGTACCTCGGAATGTGATCTTATCTGGAATAGGGTGGCTGAAGATATAATTAACTAAGATGAAGTCATTAGGATGGGCCCTGACCTAGTATGACTGGTATCCTTATAAATAGGTAAAATTTGGACAAAGACACGCACACAGGGAAAAGCATCCTGAGAAGATGAAGGCAGAGACCAAGGGGACGTGTCTATAAGCCAAGGACCCCCACGGATGGTCAGCAAACCACCAGAAGCCAGAGGAGAGAGACCCGGGATAGGTTCTCCCTCACGACCCTCAGGAGGAACCAGCCCTGCCCACTCCTTGACCTTGAACTTCTGGCCTCCCAGACGATGAGACAGTACATTTCCGTAGCTCAAGGCGCCCGGTCTGTGGTGCGTGGTACTGTCCAGCCGCGCAGATGAATCTGGTGGCACTGACCTGTGCGCTCCGTGTCCTGTCTGCAGCTTGCAGTGAGCAGACGAGTGAGAGAGAAAGGCGGGTGCAGGGCCGGGGCCTCTTTGGAAGGGCAGTCTCGGTCTGAGCAGGGATCCTTGGACGTCCTGCCAGTCGTCTGGTGCCTGCCACGAGAGGATCGGTGGAGTGCGTCTCCAAGCCACCTCCCTGTCCCGGTCCCTCCCCAGGGACCCAACTTTTCCCTCTAGATAGGGCCGGCTAGAGAAGTACCATTGCAATCACACCATGCAAGCTGCCCTCCTTCCCTTCCTGCTTGGTCTCTCCCCTCCCCCCC
>NW_012144348.1:0-1038 GCF_000956105.1 Propithecus coquereli
ACATTGCTAATGCACTAGGTGCCACTGAATTGTACCCTTTAAAAAAGAGTTAACTGAGTGTTATGTAAATTTCACCTCAACTAAAAAAATAGTCTCAGGGCCTTCATTCTTCTTGTATCTTGTAGTGTAAACATCTTGCCAAAATTGCCATCTTTGGTGTGATTTTAGTATTAAAGATGCATTTTCTGCCCTATACTTAATGTAACCTCTACACAGAAGCAAACAGATTTATATAGTATTCAGCCAAAGAAAGAGCAATTCTTACAAGGATAGAAGGAAAGTAGCTATATTGGACTAAGTGATAGAATAAAGAAGGTCCTGATGAGAAAGTTAAGGAATTATGGATTGATATGTTTTACTATTTATTTTGAAATACTTTAGATTTGCAGAAAGGTAGCCAAAATAATACAAAAAGGTCCCATATGCTTTTCAACCCACTTCCTTTAATGTTATTAGCATCATACATAACTATGGTACAATTGTCCGAAACAAAACCTTAACATTGGTTCAGTAATATTAAAAACCTACACCTTTATTTGGATTTGACCAGTTTTTCCACTAATGTCCTTTTTTTTTTTTTTCCCTATTTCAGGATCCCATCCAGAATACAACATTGCGTTTGGTTTTTATGTCTCTTTAATCTCTTCTAGTCTGTGACATTTTCCTAGGCTTTCCTTACTTTTTGTAACCTGACAAGGTTACCAAAACAATCTTGAAGAGTACTTGTCATGCATTTTGTATAATGTCTCTTAATTTGTGTTTGCCTGACATTTTCTCAAGATTAAACTAATGGAGTCTAATGGGATTTGAGGAAGAATAAAATAGATACGAAGTCACATTTTCTTCACATTATGTGAGGGTATACATAGTATCACAATGCCTTAACACTAGAGATATTATTGATTACTTGTTAAGGTGATGCTTCAGTACAAAGCTATTGTTCTTCTCTGCACTGTATTCTTTATAAGCAAGTCACTCCCTGCCCATACTCAAAGGGAGGGAAATTAGTCTTCACCATCTGGATGAGTGCGTATGTGC
>NW_012144349.1:0-1043 GCF_000956105.1 Propithecus coquereli
TATATATGTCACGATTCATGCCTTGCATATACATTGATGAGTGGCAAAGAAAATGCATACTTACACCTATAAGAGGTGAATCTTTAAATAAACAAAATATGTCAGGCATACAGAATATAATTGATAATTTCTAATGACCCAGTTTTGCCTTGAACAGATAAATTGCTTTTCTTACATTCTATACAATTTGTGTTTAACAAGAAGATAATACATGCCCTCAGATACATGTATTTTGTATCTCCAAAATAATGCAGAAACTATTACTGGGAACATTACATGAGTATAAAATGTACCCTGAAGATAACAAACTCATAAATATACACTAAACAGTAGAATGAATGGAATGAATTTTCATTGGTGTCAGATAGAATCTTACTCCAACATTTTCCATGTTCTGAAAATGACAATTACATAGCAGACAACATCTCTGTAAACCCAGATAAAGGAGCATATTTTAATCCCAATCTGTAAGTGCTCAGAATTATAGAATGCACCAATTATTTGACACCAGATTTTAAATGGATCCTAATTCATTTTTTTCTTTATCTTCACGTCTTTTATGTGAAAGTAAATGGACATTGTTTTAATTATGGCATAAAATATATTCCATTTTTAATTTCAAAGATGATCTACATATCATAAATTTGTCATAGGAATAAAACAGGAAATTATTCCACTAGATGTTCTCTTTCTTTAGTTTCAAATAAATCAGTACCCAACTTAAACATTGGGGCAGCAAATATTTTTTCCAAAAAATATTCTTCCTGAATTTTGGTCTAAATTCCATTGTACTACTATTCATGGGTAGTAGTTTGAGGTTTTTGTTGCCTTGTAGTTTCATGATAGAATTTCCCCACATATGTATGTGGGGGAAAATTCTATTTTATCATACACTTTTTACCTGTCATATACTTTTCATACGTATATTTTTTTCTCTTTTTCTTCTAACTTTTCCTCTGCTTTTATATAGCTGTGCTGTGTGTGTGTGTGTGTGTGTGTGTATGTAGGAAAACACTATGTCTCATAAATATAGTAAAGAGCAA
>NW_012144350.1:0-1494 GCF_000956105.1 Propithecus coquereli
GTCTCGCTCTCTTTCCCTGGGTAGAGTGCAGTGGCATCATCATAGCTCATTGTGGCCTCAAACTCCTGGGCTCAAGCGATTCTCCTGCCTCAGCCTCCCAAGTAGCTGGGACTACAGGCTCATGACACCATGCCCAGCTAATTTTTCTATTTTTTGTAGAGATGGGGATGGGGGTTGTGTCACAATATTGCCCAGGCTGGTCTCGAGCTCCTGGCCTCAAGCAATCCTCCTGCCTTTGCCTCCCAACGTGCTAGGATTACAGGTGTGAGCCACCATGCCTGACCAGGACCCTTAATCATAATAAAACATGACACAAATTTCAGTTCTCCATACACACCGATTTTCCTCCCTCCCTCTGCAGTGAGGATGCCGTGTCCCAGTGCAGGCAGGGGAGTAAGGTAGAGTGAGCAGTCCCCGTGCTGTAGGAACCTCTTTCTGCTTTTATTTTCAGTTCCCCTCTCCGCACTCCAAGGGCAGAGCACAGGGCATAGGACTTCCGCATGCCCTTGGAACATCCCTTGGAAGGTGTTCTCATCCTTCCTACTGGTAAAATGGCATCAAGGGTCCCCATCGGTCCAAGATGGGGACCTTGACTGTATGGTGACGAAGACAGGGGCAGCCGGGCAGTAGAAGATAGCCTTTGCCCTCCTCTGCAGCAGGTTGGCACTCGGGCTCCAGGAGGCACGGAAAGTCGGCGCTCTGGTGGACATGGCCGGAATCGCTGTGGGCCAGGGACAGGCGGTGGGAAGCCGGGTATGTGACAGGGCAGGTGCTGGTGAACTTGCACTCGTCCTCCCCTGTGGCCACATGGTCCTGTGACGGGAAGAAGCCAGGGACTCCCAAGTCCTTGGCAGTCATGTGGATTCTTTCGAGGGCAGGGTACCCATCCACTAGCTTAGGGTTGGGGTTGGGGATGGGCCTATAGAACTCTTTCTGCCGCAGCTGAGCCTCGAGCTTCGCCTGCTGTGGAAACAAATCACACATGAATGCAGGGCTGAGAGAGGGGACAGACACTGTAGCTTTTTTTGGAAACATCCAAGACAGAGCACAACTTTATTTTCTAAACCTTTAAATTAGTCTTTGAATGCTAATATATGCAGCAGAGGGAAATACTGAAATAAGACAAAAGGGTTTATAGTAAAGTCTCTTTCCCACTCTCCTCCTCCCTGGAATCCCATTTGCAGGGGCAACCACTGTTATCAGTGTTTTCTGTAACTTTCTAGAAATATTTTATGTACATATAAACATACGTGTATATCTCCTTCCCCTGGTTTGTACACAAATGATGCACATTATTACATTTCCTTCTGCACTTTGCTTCCATTAAATGATGTATCTTAGAAATTGCCCTATCTTTCTTTGTATAGATCTTTTTATTTTTAGTGGGGATACTGCAGGATAGGAAAAGATTCCTTGGACTTGAAAAGAGCAAATGATAAAGGAAAAGACTGATAAATCTGACAATGTTAAAAATAAGAACTTATTTATTTATTT
>NW_012144351.1:0-1346 GCF_000956105.1 Propithecus coquereli
ATGGTGTGAACAAAATGATTCTTTTTTACTGATATATAATAATTTTACATTTTTATGAGCTACATGTGATATTTTGATACATGTGTACAATGCATAATGGTCAAATCAGGGTAATTAGGATATCCATCATTTAAAGATTTTACCATTTGTGTGGGAACATATCGAATCATCTCTTCTAGAGTGCAATGCGCACCACCCGAAGGATGGACATATTTGAAACTCGGACTTGCGGGGGGCAAGGGTAACATACGTAACCTAAACATCTGTACCCCCATAATATGCTGAAATAAAAAAAATCATCTCTTCTAGCTATTTTGCAATATACAATAAGTTATTGTTACCTGCAGTCACTCTACTGTGCTATTGAACACTAGAACTTATTCCTTCTATCTAACCATATGTTTGTACTCGTTAACCAAGCTCTCTTCATTCCCCCACAACCCTTCCCAGTCTCTGCTAACCATCATTCTACTTTCTACCTCCATGTGATCAACTTTTTTTAGCTCCTACATATGAGTGAGAACATGTGATATTTGTCTTTCTGTGCCTGGCTTATTTCACTTAACAGAATGACCTCCTGTTCCATCCATGTTGCTGTAAATGACAGAATTTCACTCTTTCTATGGCTGGATAGTATTCAATTGTGTAGACATACCACATTTTCTTTATCCATTTATCCACTGATGGACACTTAGATTGATTCCATGTCTTGGCTACTGTGAACAGTGCTACAGTAAACATGTTGGTGCAGGTATCCCTTTGATATGCTGACTTCCTTTCCTTTGGATAAATACCCCCAGCAGTGAGATTACTGGACTCCGTGGTAGTGCTATTTTTACTTTTTTGAGAAATTTCCGTACTATTTTCCATAATGACCGTACTAATTTACATTCCCACCAACAGTGTAGGAGTTCCTTTTTCTCTGCATCTTCATCAGCATTTGTTATTTGTGTATTTTTGATAATAGCCATTCTAACTGGGGTGAGATGTAATCGCATTATGGTTTTCATTTGTATTTCCCTGATGATTAGTGATGTTGAGCATCTCTTCATATATCTCTTGGCCATTTGTATGTCTTCTTTTGAGAAATGGCTGTTCAGATCCTTTGACCACTTTTCTACGGGAATATTCGTTTTTATACTGTTGAGTTCGAATTCCTTCTCGATAGTAGTACGTTGTCGGATAAAAAGTTTGCAGCTATTTTCTCTCATCCTATAGATTGTCTCTTCATTCAGTTGATTGTTGTATAGAAGCTTTTTAGTTTAATATAGTCCCATTTTCTATTTTCGTTTTTTGTTGTCTGTGCTTTTTAAGTCTTAGCCATAAAATCTTTGCCTGGACCAATG
>NW_012144352.1:0-1482 GCF_000956105.1 Propithecus coquereli
TTATGCTAAAGCCAAGAGAAGAAATAATAGACAATTAAAAACATATTTATAAAGTATTTATTGTGTTTTTTTCCTGATTACAAAAGTTATATAGGTTTGTTGAAGAAAGTTTAGAAAGTACAGGAAAACACAATAAAAATAAATAAATTATCCATAATCTTGGTACCCCTAAGATGACCTTTATCAAAATGGAGGTATACCTTCCTGGTAATTTTTATGCATCTGCAAATGTGGGTGCACATATATACTGACACATGATGACATATGACACACTGACATAGGCATGTTTATTCGTTGAATTAGGGCAATAATCTTCTTATTGGCTCCTTGTTTGTTATTTAGCCTGGATACCAACGTGTTGTGGTACATTGCTTTGAACATTCTCAGTGTTCCAAGTATTTTTCTTTAAGGGGATGGATTTTAGTTTTGGAAATAGCCATTTAGAGCCAAGTCTAGGTATCTCCACTATCAAACTAACTAATACGTTTTGGGAAAACAAACAAACTCATGTGAGAAGAGTAATAAATTTAGTTTTCTTAGGTGGATCCATCTGACTTAATGTTACATCCAAGAGCAGAGTTCCACGAATGTTCTAAGCCACAGTAAATCATGGGCTTAAGTGTATGGATTTCAAAGGTGAGTAATTTGAAGGAGAAGACACTCTTTTAGACATAAAACTTTATACACAAGGAGTGCAATGCGCACCACCCGAAGGATGGACATATTTGAAACTGGGACTTGGCGGGGGGGGGACCAAAGGCAACATACGTAACCTAAACATCTGTACCCCCATAATATGCTGAAATAAAAAAAATTGATAAAATAAAATAAAAAAAAACTTCTGGACTTAAAGGAACATGTACCACTTACTGTTAAGCAAGGCAGGATATTTTCTCTAATAGTCTTGGAGCTTCTGTGTTTTAAGTGGTATGGTGACCAGGTAGCATCCTCACCTTTTTGAAACCATCTTTTGCAGGATCATGAACCTTTCTTAGCCTGGCAAGGATGTTAGTCTGATAGGTAAGTTTGCTCCTTACTTCGTGAATGTTAGCTGGGGTCAGTTCTCTTCTACTTTGTGTAGAGATCTGGCGTTCCTTGCCCTGAGACAGTCAAAAAGATGGGCTGAGGCGGGCTGCAGTTTTCAAAATAGTACCAGTTAAGTACTTTACCATTTATCCATTCTAAAATCATGAACTTGCCAATAGATTAATTAGTATGCATTAATAATTAAATACAACTAGATTTACTTTATAAAAGAAGATAGAATCCATCAATCAGGACCCTGGACGTTACCTTCCTGTGACCATCCACCAGTCAGAGTCTGTTCCACTGTGCTGGTCTCCTTGCTGGCCTCCTGGAAAGGTCCTGAGACCCTAGCAGGCAAGACAGGGCTTTATTAATGCAAACATATTGGCAGCCTCCTGAATATCATGAATGGTGATTTAACACCAGAAATTAATATTATGGTCCCCAACCTTGCCA
>NW_012144353.1:0-1261 GCF_000956105.1 Propithecus coquereli
GTAAGATCTGAAACTATAAAAATACTAGAAGAAAACCTAGGAAAAACTCTTGTGGACATTGGTCTAGCCAAAAAATTCATGACTAAGACCTCAAAAGCACAGGTAACAAAAACAAAAATAAACAAATGGGGCTTAATTGAGCTACAAAGATTCTAGAAGAAAACCTAGGAAAAACTCTTGTGGACATTGGTCTAGGCAAAAAATTCATGACTAAGACCTCAAAAGCACAGGTAACAAAAACAAAGATAAACAAATGGGGCTTAATTGAGCTACAAAGATTCTGCACAGCAAAAGAAATCATCAACAGAATGAACAGACAATCTACAGAATGGGAGAAAACATTTGCACACTATCCATCTGACAGGAGACTAATATCTAGAATATACAAGGAACTCAAACAACTCAACAACAACAACAAAACAATTAACCCTGTTTAAAAGTGGGCTAAAGACATGAATAGATATTTCAAAAGAAGACAAACAAATGGCCAAAAAGCATATGACAAAATGTTTGACAATACTAATTGTCAGAGAAATGCAAATTAAAACCACAATGAGATATTATCATACACCAATCAGGATGACTATTACTTATTAAAAAGACGAAAAATAACATATTAGTGGGAATGCAGAGAAAAGGGAACTCTTATATACTGATGATGGGAATGTAATTGGTACAACCCCTACGGAAGACAGTATGGAGATTTCTCAAAAACTAAAAATAGAACTACCATTCTATCCAGCAATCCTACTACTGGGTATCCACCCAATGAAAATGAAATCAATATATAAAAAAGGCAGCTGCACTCATATGCTTATTGCAGCACTATTAACAATAGCAAAGATATGGAATCAACCTAAGTGTCCATCAATAGAGGATTGAATAAAGAAAATGTGGTGTATACATACATAATGGAATATTATTCAGCTGTAAAAAAGAATGAAATCATGTCTTTTGCAGCAACGTGGATGGAACTGGAGGCCATTATCTTAAGTGAAACAACTCAGTCACAGAAAGACAAATACCACATGTTCTCACTTATAAATGGGAGCTAAATAATGTGCACACTTAGAAGCAGAGTGTGGAACAATGAATAATAGAGACTTAGAGTAGTGGGGGGTGTGAGGGCGGTGGATGATAGGAGGTTGCTTGGTGCATACAATGCGTGTTGTTTCAATGATGTATGCACTGAAGGTCCTGACTTCAGAGAATGTGATATATCAATGTAACAAGATTATACTTATACCCCATAAATGTATAC
>NW_012144354.1:0-1787 GCF_000956105.1 Propithecus coquereli
GCTGGCCATTATTCTGTCTTCTTTTGTAATGTTTTTGTCTATGTCCTTTTCCCATTTATTGATGGAGTTGTTTGATTACTTCTTGTTTATTTTCTTAATTTCTACCTAGATTATTGTTATCAGCCCTTTATCGAATGTGTAGAAAGCAAATATTTTTTCCCATTCTGTAGGCTGTCTATTCGTTCTAGTGATAGTTTCCTTGCTTGTGCAGAAGTTTTGTTTCATTTTTTTAAAATTTGATCAGGTCCCATTTATTTATTTTTGTTTCGACTGTGATTCCTTTGGAGGTCTTCTTCATAAATTCTTTACCTCGGCCAATGTCTATAAGAGTTTTTTCAACACTAGTTTCTAGAATTCTTAAGGTTTTAGGCCTTAGGTTTAAGTCTGCTTTTCATTGTGGTTGACTTTTGTGAGAGATGAGGATCCAGTTTCAATCTTTTGCATGTGCTTATCCAGTTTTCCCAGCACTATTTATTGAATAGTGAATCTTTTCCCCAATGTGTATTTTTGTCGGGTTTGTTTAAGATTAGATGACAATATGAGGATGGTTTTATATCTGGGTTCCCGGTCCTGTTCCAAAGGTCTATATCTCTGTTCTTGTGCCAGTACCATGCTGTTTTGGTTACTGTACCCTTGTAGTAAAGCTTAAAGTCTGGCAGACTGATGCCTCCCAATTTGCATTTTTGCTTAAGATTTCTCTGGCTATACAAAGTCTTCTCTGCTTCCACATGAAACATAAAATTATTTTTTTTTCTAGATCTGTAAAGATATATGAGGGTATTTTGATTGTGATTGCATTAATTCTGTAGATCACTTTAGGTAGTATGGACATTTTAACAATATTGATTCTGCCAATCCATGAGCATGGCAGGGATTTCTATATGTTTGTATCTTCTACAATTTCTTTTCTCAGTGTTTTTTACTTCTCCCTATATAGGTCTCTTACCTCCTTCTTTAAATATATTCCTAAATATTTAATTTTCTTTATGCTATTGTGAAAGTTGTTGCATCTTTCATTTTATTTTTGGCTTGACTGCTATTGGTGCATATGAATACCACTGATTTCTGTGCATTAATTTTGTATCCTGAGACTTTACTGAATTTATTTATGAATTCCAGGAGTCTTTTGGTTGAATTGTTAGGATTTTCTAGATATAATATCATATCATCAGCAAAGAGTGACAGTTTGACCTCTTCAGCCCCCATTTGGACACCCTTAATTCCCCTCTCCAGTGTGATTGCTCTGGCAAGGACTTCCAGCACTATACAAAACATGTGGAAAGCCATAATAATAGGATGGATCACACAGAGGAAAAAAATTCAGAGCTCGAAATAATGCCTATGTGCTAAACAAATCAGATAAAGAAAAAGAACACAGAAGAAAGAGACAAGAACAAAAGATACAAGAAATGTTGGATTATGTAATGAAACAAAATATAACAATTTATAGGCATCCAGAGAGAGAAGAAGAAAATACACAAGGGCTTGGAAATTCATTTCTTGGAATACTGAAGGAAAACCTTCCTGGCCTGGCGAGAAGTCTAGATATCCAGGTACAGGAAGCACACTGTACTCCTGGGAGTCTCAGTGCGAAAAGGCATCAAGCAAGGCAATCTCGAGCCATTTTGGAAACCAGGTTCTAGACTTTAACTATTGGGTGATTTTACTTTGGTAGGTGTCTACTATGATGTTCAGTGTATAATACAGGTCTGAGTACTTCCTGCAGGATAGGTCTGGTCTTTGCAAATTCCATCAGTGATTGTTTGTTTGGGAAAATCTTTATTTCT
>NW_012144355.1:0-1447 GCF_000956105.1 Propithecus coquereli
GTTGCTGTGAGCTAGGCTGACGCCACGGCACTCACTCTAGCCCAGGCAAAAGAGTGAGACTCTGTCTCAAAAAAAAAAAAAAAAAAGAGAGAGCCAGGAGATTGATTGAGGAACACAGCTGTGCATCTGTAGGTCTCCGTGTTTGAGGTAAACTAGGATCGCCTGGAGGGCTTGGGCTGGAGTGGGGCCTGAGCAGTTATGTACCTAGCAAGTCCCCAGGTGGTGATGCTCTGTATTGGGGACTGGGAATGTAACTGTCCCTGATCAAGTCTGGGCTTATGCCCCCAGGTAGCTTGCAGGGAACTTATTACATATTCTTTAGCGGCTAGTATATGCCTGGCATTGTTCTAAGCACCTGCAGATGCTCCTTTGTTTAATTCACTCAACAATCTTCTCATCTTATAGATGAGGAAACTGATTTTTTTATTTTTTGACTAGACAAATGTAGTAGTGAGGAGGAAAGCAGTAGAACGAGTTCAATCTGTAACTGACTGTGAACAACCAAGTGAGATAACTCACTACCTTTGGACCAGCTGGAAACTGATTTTTTTAGAAAGGGCATTTAATTGATTTTGCCAATGTCCCAAAACTAGTAAGTGGCAGAGTTGGTATTATTTTACTTTTTTTTTTCTTTTTTAAATAAGCTCAAGTTCCTTCAGCAAGTGTTGGTATTCTTACCATGGTCTTGCACTAGAAAGTTCTGGCTTTAACAACTGAGGTGTTATTGCTTCTAAATCCAGGCAGGAGAGCCAAAGAGCCCGCAAGTAAGCAAAGAAAACAATGACAGAAGTGGATAATTGGCAATGAAAGAAACAGGCCGGGCGTGGTGGCTCACGCCTGTAACCCTAGCACTCTGGGAGGCCAAGGCAGGAGGATCTCTTGAGCTCAGGAGTTCGAGACCAACCTGAGAAAGAAGGAAACCCCATCTCTACTAAAAATAGAAAAATTAGCCGGGTGTGGTGGCACATGCCTGTAGTCCCAGCTGCTCGGGAGGCTGAGGCAGGAGGATGGCTTGAACCTGGGAGTTTGAGGTTGCTGTGAGCTAGGCTAACGCCACGGCACTCTAGCCTGGGCAACAGAGTGAGACTCTGTCTCAAAAAAAACACAATAAGTCTTCCTCGTGGCCAGCATCCCCCCTTCTACAAAATGGATTGTGCTTTTCTTCATTCTGTTCCGTGGAAGAGCCACAGGAAGTTGTTTGCTTCTTTGGAGTGTTTTCCAACAGTACAGATCTCATGAGCCAGATCCTCCATGCAGATGGCGCCACGTCTGCCTAGAGAGTGAGCAGTAAAGGTGTCACCCGTGAAAGCAATTCGCTCCTTACTGACCTGCCATAACCAAGCCTATAGATGAGCTCATTTAGGGACTTCAAGTTCAGTGCCCACGTGGAGCGCTGTGTACTGTTCACAGCCCTCAGCTTGTCAACCGAAGCCTTAATCAGTTTAAC
>NW_012144356.1:0-2148 GCF_000956105.1 Propithecus coquereli
TGCCCAGGGTCAGCACAGCTAGTAATGGGATGCAGACCCAGGGAGTTTCATTCCAGAACTACTCTCTATTTCAACAACTACTCTCTACTGCTAGGCCTTCCGAATTGAGGACCCTGACTTCTTATTGTCAATCCATCCTCCAATCCTCAATGACTGGCACCCCATGCTTGACACCAAAGCAGTGGCTACTTGACAGAACACACCCTGACTCTGCCTTTTGTCTTCTTGAGTAGGCGAATACGGCTCACTCCTACTTTCTCCATCGCTATGTTCTATCTGTCCAAGGAACACACACCCATTACTCTTGTGGGACCTCCCTGATGAAAAGTGCTGTACTGAATAGTTCCCCATAATACATTCTGTCCTGTTAACCATATGCCATGCTCTGCATTCCAGACAGGACTTTCTCCTTGCAACTTCAGCTAAATCTGTCCCCTCAGTCTCTTCTCCATTCCTATGAGGATTCTGGTGCCACTTCTGTGCCCACCCTGTCTGTCCTTTCCTGCTGTCTTAAGCAGTTTGTACTTACCCCTGCTCATGTATATGGCGCTGTGGGGAGTCCTGGGGATGCAGAGAGCATGAGACCTGGTCCCTGCATGCAAAGGGCTTGCAATCTCATTGGCAGACAGACTATAGAAAAAAGAAATGCAAGGTAGTGCCCACTGAACAATGGTAGAGTAGCACAAACATTTATTATGCAACAAAGGCCTAGCATTAGGGAGAGAACAGAGAATAATGATCAAGACACAACCTAAACAGTCCCTGATTATCATCTGCACCAAGCCCTGTATCCCAGTATTAAAAGGATCCCATAGTGGTACAAATTGAGCTTACCAAAAACATGGCAAAGCAGCTCTGTGGAATATTCCTTCAATGTCTGGTTCACAGCATGTAATAGCAGTAGCAGGATCTTGTTTCTGCTTCTTACTGCACATGACCCCTAAGCCTTTTATCCACACATCAGGAGTCCAGTGACCATAATTTAAGTTCCCCCAAGCACCTAGCCTGGCTGAGTCATGGTAAATTGCAACCTAAAAGGCTGCATTTTGTTTTCATCAGACCCATACAAACAACACATTTTCTGGCAATTTTTTTTCTGCCTCCCTTTTGCTGGCTGAGCCTCAGTTATCTGCAGCCATTAAGTCTATCCACAGGCAGGTATCAGGCATGACCAGGAAATCAATATGAGCCAGTGAAACAAGATATTTCCTCCCTCCTTTGCTGGTCGAAATGAGGAAAGCATCCAGTGATGATCAGAGAGCAGCCCGCTTCTCAACGCCCTTTTCTCCCTCCGTGCATGAGAAACACAGAAGCAATTTTTTGCCAAGAATATGGGCCAAGGCTAAACTCAAAGACTTTAGTAATATGGTGAAATCCCCATCACATTTTGGAAGCAATTATGGAATCTGTTCTGGAAAAAAGTGGGAAGGAGAAATCAGAGATTCACTGGGTAGAGATGTACAAAATGATCAGGCTTTCTATTAATATTTCCAGACAGGACTACATTGAAACCACCCATCCACATTTACCTCTAAAAATTCTCAGAAACCTTTATTTCCGAATCCTGTACCAAAGACTTGTATCCGTATACACTGGGACTTCTTTGCTTAGTCCAGTGTTTATTCATCTAAGATAATGCATTATTAACGTTAGCCTTTTATCCTGATCCTCTGTTGTTCAGTAAGACTTTGGAACTTAGCAGCCCTATGACTAAACAGCAGACCACATGCACAATCACTGGTAGAAGCAGATATTGGACAAGATTTAAGAAGAAAGTAGTGGTCAAGGCACTTGTCTTAGTCTGCCATAAAAAAATATCATAGGCCGAGTGGCTTTAAAAACAGAAATTTATTTTCTCACCGTTCTGGAGGCTAGAAGTCCAAGATCAAGGTGCCAGCATGGTGGGTTTCTGGTAAGGGCTTTCTCCTTGGGTTTCAGATGGCTGCCACCTTGCTGTGCACTCACACGACCTCTTTTTCTTGTACATGTTGGGGGAGAGAGAGAGTACAAGCTGTCTGTTGCCCCTTCTTATGAGGGTACAAACCCTGAGGTCCCACCTGCATAATTTCATCTAAACTTAATCATCTTCCAAAGTCCACTTATCTAAAGAGGTTAAATTCATAAAAGCAGAAAGTAGACTGGTGATTA
>NW_012144356.1:2198-2562 GCF_000956105.1 Propithecus coquereli
CATGGAGGGCTAATTTTTCTATTTTTTGTAGAGATGGGGTCTCACTCTTGCTCAGGCTGGTCTTGAACTCCTAGCCTCCAGCAATCCTCCCACCTTGGCCTCCAAAAGTGCGAGGATTACAGGCATGAGCCACCGTGCCCGGCCTTTTCTGTATTCTTGAAATTACAACATAATATATATATCCACATGTATTGTTCTTGCATTCATTTTGCCTGATGTTTTTTGGGTCTTGTCATTGTAAAGATTCAAGTCTTTTTTAGCTTGGGGAAAGAACCTTCTATTTTGGTATTGTTTCTGTTCTAAAATTTTGATCTTTTTAATTTGAATTTTTGTTATATGTATTTTATATTCTCTTGATGAGTAA
>NW_012144356.1:2612-3519 GCF_000956105.1 Propithecus coquereli
TCTAAACTTAATCATCTTCCAAAGTCCACTTATCTAAAGAGGTTAAATTCATAAAAGCAGAAAGTAGACTGGTGATTACTGAGGGGCCGGGGAGACAGGGAGGTTGGAAGCTGTTTAATGTGTATAGAGTCTCAGTTTTCCAAGACAAAAAGTTCTGAAGATCTGTTGCACAACACTGTGAGTATATTTAACACAACTGAACTGTACACTTAAATATAGTTAGGATGGTAAAGTTCATGATATGTGGTTTTTTGTTTTTTTTTTTTGAGACAGAGTCTCACTGTGTTGCCCAGGCTAGAGTGTCGTGGCATTAGCCTAGCTCGCAGCAACCTCAAACTCCTGGGCTCAAGTGATCCTCCTGCCTCAGCCTCCCGAGTAGCTGGGACTACAGGCATGCGCCACCATGCCTGGCTAATTTTTTCTATATATTTTTAGTTCTCCAATTAATTTTCATTTCTTTCTATTTTTAGTAGAGACGGGGTCTCGCTCTTGCTCAGGCTGGTTTCGAACTCCTGAGCTCAAACAATCCGCCCGCCTCGGCCTCCCAGAGAGCTAGGATTACAGGCGTGAGCCACCGCGCCCGGCCCTCATGATATGTGTTTTTTACCACAATTAAAAAAGAAAAAGACATAGGTTTCAAGACCAACCTCAAGCAATTGCTAGCAATGAGATAGTCATTTAAACTTTGTAAGCTTCAGTTCCTTCATATGTAAAATAGGTGGTAATAATACCTATGTCTCAGAGTTACAGTGGAATATAAATAAGATAAAGTAGGTGGCAGGGTTGTGGACAATTTAGTGCGATACAGAAGGAATGTGCTGATACTGTTGCTAAAAATCACTCTGCCACAATTCCAATAATATTAAATGCATTAGTTACCTAGAAGCGTTTTCATTTTGGCCTCGTA
>NW_012144356.1:4738-5063 GCF_000956105.1 Propithecus coquereli
AGTTTCTCATGCAAGGGAAACACATGCATATCATACATATTTCTAGACCTGAAGCTGATTAATTTTCTAAACATTATATATAGTACACCTACCATCGTAAAGAAACTAATGACACTTATGCCTTATATCCAAATATCATGTCCAAGCTTGAGCAACATTGTGAGATCCTGTCTCTACAAAAAAAAAAAGAAAAGAAAAGAAAGAAAAATTATCCAAGTGTGGTGGTTCACACCTATGGTCCCAGCTACTTGGGAGGCTGAGGCAGGAGGATCACTTGAGCCCAGGAGTTTGAGGTTGCTGTGAGGTATGATGACACCACTGCACT
>NW_012144356.1:6654-7841 GCF_000956105.1 Propithecus coquereli
TCAGAAAAGGGAGGATACTGCATCTATAAAATAAGAACAGAAGGCTATTTGAAAAAAAAACTTCAGAAAACAGGAAAAAGTGCTTGAGAAACAAAGACGTGGTAGCTTTGGTAGCTAGCCTCCACAGATGGACCCTGATGAGCCACTCTCCCCAGTATCTGTGCCCTGGTATAGTCCCCTCCCGCATGGAGTCTGGTTTGGTCTCATGATTCACTCTAACCAACAGAGGGAGAGTGGTTCTATGCCAGCTTTTGGCCTAAGTCTTAGGAATACCTTGCAGCTCTGCGTTTGTTCTTTTGAAAGCCCTGAGTTG
The DNA here is from genome assembly GCF_000956105.1 of Propithecus coquereli. Lineage (NCBI taxonomy): Eukaryota > Metazoa > Chordata > Mammalia > Primates > Indriidae > Propithecus > Propithecus coquereli. Next base: position 6,968 of record NW_012144356.1, read on the forward strand.
CCACATGAAAAGTCTAGGTGCCCTGCTGGAGAGACCGCAAGGAGAGACCACATTGAAACGTCATAAGAAAAGAGAGAGAGAGAAAGAGAGAGAGAGAGAGAGAGAGAGAGAAAGAGAGAGAGAGAGAGAGAGAGAGACCCTGGGACTACATGGAGAAAAAGAGAGGCTTAGCCACCCCAGTGACCTGGCTGGGCCCAGTCTTCCAGCCACCGGCCAAGGCGCCAGACATGTAAGTGAAGCCATGCTGGGTATTGCAGTCCCATCTGCCCTCTGACTGAGAGGGAGGCCACGTGAGAGGCCGCAGGTGAAACAAATGAGTCCCAATCAACCCACAGAATCATGAAAAAGAATAAAAAGGTTGCTGTTTAAAACCCCTAAGTTACAGATAGCATGTTATACATCAATTAGTAATGAACACAATTGCCAAAATAAAGGAAAAAAAATGAACCTGCATGGCATCAGACTTCATAACAACACCAAAAGCCAGAAGACAGTGGAGCAATAGCTCGAAAAGCTGGGGCAGTAGATGGGTAGCATTACTTCGATCTACAGTTTTATGCTCAGTAAAATCAGCAATCGAACAGAAGGTTAGAATAAAGATTTCAGATATACAAGGTCTCAAAAAAATTACATTCTATACGACCTTTCTCAGGAAGTTCTTGTCAGATGTAATTCACTAAAATGAAGGGTTGAACTGGAAATTCCCAACTGGGGGGCCATTTTGCCCTCCAAGGACATTTGGCAATTTCTGGAGACTTGGTTGTCACAAGGTGGGGAGTGACAGCTAATGGCATTTAGTGGGATGCTGCAAAATACTACAATATACAGGATGATGCTCCACGACAGAGGATTATCTGACCCAAAATGCCAATAG
>NW_012144356.1:15986-18588 GCF_000956105.1 Propithecus coquereli
AGAGTCATAAGGCATGAGAGAGCTTTCATCATTGTAAACCTTGTAGTACTATTTTGCTTTAAAATTATGTGCCTGTATTACTTTGACAAAATAATTTAATTTAAAATTTTAGTAACTCATCAGCTTAGGATTGTTGAGGCTTATCTTGCCTGGAAACATAAGCATAATCTAATGATTCATAAGGTGGCCTTCTATGCTGAGGACCATGGAAACAGGAATACTTAAGTTCAGGGAATGGTCCAAGTTGATTTCGTACGTAAGACAGGAAAACCACTCAGAGTAGAGACACTTGTCTTGAGCCACCTACGACTCTAAAGGATCCATATGAGTCTAGAAGCATCTATACTTCCCTGTGTGATATCCAACAGAACTCCTTTATGGAGAAAAACATGGAGTATCTCAGGTGGGAAGGGGTCTTCTCCAGGGGAAGTGGAAGATTGATAAACTCCATCCCTAGATACAAAACATGCAGGTAAATTGTGCGAGGGAAGGAGGATTGTGTGAGAAAGTCAGGACAAACTTCACTTACATTTCAAGTGAGGATTAAATACAAATACAAAAAGACTTCTTTTTTTTAGATGTCTTGAAAAATAAGTCAATTTCTAGTGACTTATTTTTAAACTTTTTACTCTTGCTTTTCGACAACCTCAGATACCTCTTCTGCAGCACTTAACACCCTCTTAGCTTTACCATCTCTGAGGGCTTGGAATGCTTATACCCGTTCTACTCATTGTAACGAACTCTTCTCAACTGAACAAGTCGTGCAGGCACAGTTGACACTGTCTCACCTCATGCCTGCGAGGGTACCACTTAGCCTGTCCAGGAGATTCCTGGTTGACACTAAATCGAGACACCACTGGACCAGTTGGGCACTTACACATGAGCCACTCTGAAGTGTGGGAAAAATTAACCCCATGTGACACACTCTGGCCCATAGAAAATGGACACCAGTAGATAAATTCTTCTCTCTTCCTCCCCCAGAAAACTTTCCCAAGAAACAGTCATTTTTAGCATGGGAAATCCTGTGAAATCCAGCAGCTAGTCCTGCTTCGTGTCAACTTAGTACTGCATCCTAGTGCTGGTTCTTCCTCCTCCCCTGCCCCACGTCCTTTCCCCTCGGTCCCATCCCCTGGGATTACACAACTAACCAAGTAATAACCCATAAACTTTTGCCTCAAGTCCCGCTTTCTGGTGAACTCAGATTCTGGACTTCATAAATGTCAAAGTCCTCACCCAGTATAAATAGGTAATCTGAATTGTCCTAAACTATGAAAGAAATTGAATCCATAATTCAAAAGCTTCCAAAAGAGAACTCTTCAGGCCAAGATATTTTCACTGGAGAATTCTACCAAACATCTAGAAAAGAATTAGCACCATCAATTCTACACAATCTCATCCAGAAACTAGAAGAGGAGAAAGCACTTCCCAACTCATTTTATGAGACCAGTATTACCCAAATCCCCAAACCAGACAAATACTATAATAATTGAATAAATAATTACATAAATAAACCTAGAGACTAATATTTGCCATGAACTTAGATACAAAAATACTAAAAAAGAAAATGCTATCCTATCAAATTCAGCAATGTATACAAAGAATATATACCACAACCAAGTGGGGTAAGAACTGGAATAAACCAGCAGGGCTGATTCAATATTTTTTTTCTTTTTTCACTCCTAGAGGAACAGAGTGACATCAATATTTGAAAATCAGGCAATTTATACAGCATAGGCATTTGACAAAATTCAATATCTATTTAGGATAAAAATTCTCAGCAAATTAGGAATAGAGGGAAACTTCTTCAACTTAATAAAAAGCATCTATAAAAATCCATAGCTAGCATCATACTTAATCAGAGACTGAATGCTTTCCTCCTAAGGTTAGAAACTAAGCAAGGATGTCCATTCTCACTGCTCTTATTCAGTTGGTAGCAGAAGTCCTAATGAGAGCAATAAGAAAAGAAAAGAAAAGAAAAGGCATACCTATTGGAAAGGAAGAAATAAAACTGTCTGAATTTGCAGAAGAAAAGATTTACTATGTAGAAAATCCCAAGGAATCAACAAAAACTTCACAGAACTTTATGTTCAGCAAGTTCATAGGATACAATATCGACACACAAAAATCAGTCATATTCTATATACTAGCAATGAATATTTGGAAAACAAAAACTAAAAATGCAATACCATTTGCAATTGCTCCCTCAAAAGGAAATACCCAGGTATAAATCTAACAAAACATGTATAGGTCTATATGATTAAAAATACAAAATGCTGATGAAAGAAATCAAAGAAGATCTAAATAAATGGAGAGACATATAATATTCAAAGATTGGCTAGGTGCAGTTGCTAACACCTGTAATCCTAACACTTTGAAAAGCCAAGATGGGAGGTTCACCTGAGGCCAGGAGTTCAAGACCAGCCTGGCAACACAGTGAGACCCTGTCTCTATAAAGAAAATTTTAAATTATCTGGGCCTGCTGATACACACCTGTAGTCCCAGCTACTTGGGAGGCTGAGCTAGGAGGATCACTTGAGCCCAGGAATTCAAAATTGCAGGGGACTATAGTTGTACCACTGTATTCTAGCCTGGGTAACAGAGC
>NW_012144356.1:18638-21421 GCF_000956105.1 Propithecus coquereli
ACTTGGTTGTCACAAGGTGGGGAGTGACAGCTAATGGCATTTAGTGGGATGCTGCAAAATACTACAATATACAGGATGATGCTCCACGACAGAGGATTATCTGACCCAAAATGCCAATAGCACAGAGGCTGAGAAGCCCTCGATTAACCCAAGAAAGAAGATATATTGGGGAATAAAATTTCTAACACTGCAGATTTGCAAAGTGAAGCCTCGAGACTGTGGCTGTATTACAAGCTTAGAGAACAGCCAATCCAAATTAAAAAAGGATCATAAAAGATTCCAGGAGTGATATATCTAGGAGGAAAAGAAAAAAGGATGAAACTGGAATAATACTTGATTATCTGACTATACGGAAACTGTTTTGGGAAGGGAATTTGTAGTTCTTTTGAAAAGTGGGAAGATTTAGTGGTATAGTCATGAAAAAGTAAACAAATTTTAAAAGCAGGCAATTGTTAACTTGAGAAGAAATAAAAATGGTACAAAAAGGAAATATAATTATCACATTCTCTTGGCTCAGCAAGAGGGTCTTACCTATTAATAATTATAAAATAATGATAATAGCAAACATATGTGGCTTACTATAGCACTACTAAGTACTTTACCTATATTTACTCAATTAACCTTCATTAAAATGTTATGAGGTAGCTACTATTATTATCCCCAGAAAAGGCAGAAAGACATTAAATAATTTGCCTGAGATGGCACATCTAAAAGTGGCAGAAGCAGGATTTGAACCTAGGAAGTCTGGCTCCAGAATCTGAGCATTTACCTACCATCTTAGGCTATTTACTGATTTAAACAGCCCAAAAAAGTGATGTTCATTCTATATGCACTGGCGGACAGGCAGCCTATAACTTTTGTGCACATTCTGGAATGTCGCCTCTGGAACCACAGTGGCAAAATGGAGAAGGCAAAGTCAGAGTATGAATGTGCTAAACCCTCATCTTCTTCTGAAATAGAAAATCGATAAATATGTCTAAAATTGAAATAAATAAAATAAAGATATAGCAGTATGATCATATTGTTTTGAAATAATGGAGGAAAATATCAAAAGAAACAGCTAAAAGGAATTAAAGTGGTTGCCCCAAAGGGATGGGATTTGAGAGTACAGAGTCATAAGGCATGGGAGAGCTTTCATCATTGTAAACCTTGTAGTACTATTTTGCTTTAAAATTATGTGCCTGTATTACTTTGACAAAATAATTTAATTTAAAATTTTAGTAACTCATCAGCTTAGGATTGTTGAGGCTTATCTTGCCTGGAAACATAAGCATAATCTAATGATTCATAAGGTGGCCTTCTATGCTGAGGACCATGGAAACAGGAATACTTAAGTTCAGGGAATGGTCCAAGTTGATTTCGTACGTAAGACAGGAAAACCACTCAGAGTAGAGACACTTGTCTTGAGCCACCTACGACTCTAAAGGATCCATATGAGTCTAGAAGCATCTATACTTCCCTGTGTGATATCCAACAGAACTCCTTTATGGAGAAAAACATGGAGTATCTCAGGTGGGAAGGGGTCTTCTCCAGGGGAAGTGGAAGATTGATAAACTCCATCCCTAGATACAAAACATGCAGGTAAATTGTGCGAGGGAAGGAGGATTGTGTGAGAAAGTCAGGACAAACTTCACTTACATTTCAAGTGAGGATTAAATACAAATACAAAAAGACTTCTTTTTTTTAGATGTCTTGAAAAATAAGTCAATTTCTAGTGACTTATTTTTAAACTTTTTACTCTTGCTTTTCGACAACCTCAGATACCTCTTCTGCAGCACTTAACACCCTCTTAGCTTTACCATCTCTGAGGGCTTGGAATGCTTATACCCGTTCTACTCATTGTAACGAACTCTTCTCAACTGAACAAGTCGTGCAGGCACAGTTGACACTGTCTCACCTCATGCCTGCGAGGGTACCACTTAGCCTGTCCAGGAGATTCCTGGTTGACACTAAATCGAGACACCACTGGACCAGTTGGGCACTTACACATGAGCCACTCTGAAGTGTGGGAAAAATTAACCCCATGTGACACACTCTGGCCCATAGAAAATGGACACCAGTAGATAAATTCTTCTCTCTTCCTCCCCCAGAAAACTTTCCCAAGAAACAGTCATTTTTAGCATGGGAAATCCTGTGAAATCCAGCAGCTAGTCCTGCTTCGTGTCAACTTAGTACTGCATCCTAGTGCTGGTTCTTCCTCCTCCCCTGCCCCACGTCCTTTCCCCTCGGTCCCATCCCCTGGGATTACACAACTAACCAAGTAATAACCCATAAACTTTTGCCTCAAGTCCCGCTTTCTGGTGAACTCAGATTCTGGACTTCATAAATGTCAAAGTCCTCACCCAGTATAAATAGGTAATCTGAATTGTCCTAAACTATGAAAGAAATTGAATCCATAATTCAAAAGCTTCCAAAAGAGAACTCTTCAGGCCAAGATATTTTCACTGGAGAATTCTACCAAACATCTAGAAAAGAATTAGCACCATCAATTCTACACAATCTCATCCAGAAACTAGAAGAGGAGAAAGCACTTCCCAACTCATTTTATGAGACCAGTATTACCCAAATCCCCAAACCAGACAAATACTATAATAATTGAATAAATAATTACATAAATAAACCTAGAGACTAATATTTGCCATGAACTTAGATACAAAAATACTAAAAAAGAAAATGCTATCCTATCAAATTCAGCAATGTATACAAAGAATATATACCACAACCAAGTGGGGTAAGAACTGGAATAAACCAGCAGGGCTGATTCAATATTTTTTTTCTTTTTT
>NW_012144356.1:23935-24296 GCF_000956105.1 Propithecus coquereli
AAAAAAAAAAAAAAAACCAATGCACAAAAAACACAAAGATTGGGAGACTCAAATAGTAAGGATGTTAACAAGGTTATTATAAAATTTATATGGAAAGGCAAAGAAATAAAATAGCTTAAACAGTTTTAATAAAAGAAAAATAAAGTAGGAAGAATCACTCTACCTGATGCTAAGACTTATTATGTAGACAAAGTAATCAAGATAATGTGGTATTGATGGAAGAATAGACACATAGATCAATGGAACAGAATAGAGAACCCAGAAACAGACCAACAAAAATATGCCCAATTGATTTTTGACAGGGGTGAAAGTAATTTAATGGAAGAAGGATAGTCTTTTCAACAAATGGTAATGAAACCAT
>NW_012144357.1:0-2883 GCF_000956105.1 Propithecus coquereli
GCCCCTGTTTTTCATTATGGAACGGCCCCAGAACACAATCCTTCACCTTTAAGTCTGGAAAGTATTCAGGGTCAGTATTATTCCCACTTTACTCATGAGGAAAAAAGGAGCCATTCAGGAAAAGTCTCGTGGTGTGGTGTGCTCAATCTGATGCCATTCAAATGGGGTGGGGACGCGGGGCTGGAGCCCTGGCTGCGGCATTCCAAGGCACTGGGCAAGGATGTTCACACGCAGAGACAGGAGGATCTGTGGAGCACCTACGGTTTGCCTGGGGCTCTGCTGAGCGCTGGTGGGTGGCGAGGAAGGTGGATTTGGTTCCCTGGCTACCTGTCTTGAAGGGAATAGCTAGTGCATTCCTGAGAGGACACCACTGTGATTTGACCTATCAAAACACACCAAGAAAGGTGTCCTGGGAGGGAAACTTCTAAACTGGAAGCTTAGAAGGGGTGCGCAGAATCGGGCTGGGCTGGGGGCTCTGGGTGCAAGGAAGGTGGCTCAGGCAGAGGCTTAGAAGGGGCCGCAGTTTGAAGAGGGGCGAAAGAGAACCTTCAGCAGCCCCAGTGGAAGAAGAGACAGACCGCAGGCAGGGAAGAGGAGGCGGGGACCTACATGAGACATGGCTGGAAAGAAAAAACCAAAGAGAGCTCACAGAGCTCTGTGGGCAGTTCGAAAGTTCATCTGTCCCAAAGAACCACTGGGGAGTTAAAAGGGTGCAACGTGGACAAATGTGTGCTTCAAAAAAAATGATATTTTTTCTTTGCTTCCCTCCTTCCCCCATCCTTCCCTCCCTCCCTCCCTTCTTTTCTTTTTTCTCTGTTTCTCTCATCCTTCTTTTTTATTTCTTTTCCTCCCTCTTTCTTCCTTCCTTCCTTACCTCCTTCCCTCCTTCCTTCCTCTCTCTCTCCCTCCCTTCCTTCTTTCTTTCCTTCCTTCCTCTCTCTCTCCCTCTCTCCCTTCCTTTCTTCGTTCGTTCGTTCGTTCCTTCCTTCCTTCTTTCTTTGACTTACTTATCTTTGCCAAGATGCTGATAAAAGACTGTCCCGCTGAGAAACTTTTCTTTATTATGGGGGATTCACGCCCTAGCTAAGAGTTTGACAAGGTAAGCATAAAACAACGATTCCTAACCTTGCTGGGCTCACACAGGTGGTATTTATTTTAGAAACCTGTTTCCACAGGTTTCTAAGGACACCCTTGGTGAAGACACCCTTGGTCCCTGGAGCCAATAGAGAAGCCTCCGCCTAAGGACCTTGCCAGGCTGAGTTCTAAACAATTCATGCTCCCTAAGAAAACCAGTATCTGTGTGTCCCCCATAATCTCCAGGTGACTCCAGGCTCATAGCGTCACCTGGTTAAAGGACACAGCTCCATTTCCTTTCCTTGGTCTTTCCAGTGCCAGGTTGTCAGGAGTACACACAGGACAATGGGTGGGAAGGTTGCCAGGGCAAAGGATGCACACGTGATCATTCCTGCCCCTCACCTTGGCTATCTGGTACCCCAGGTCTGGACTACCCTTCCCTCAGCTGCGCCCCATCACAGACCTGCTCACCTGCCTGCTCCTGGATGCAGACACAGCACCCCCTGGACTGTCTGTGGAGTGCCATTTGATACGTGAAGAGCCACCTCCCCAGCTGGAGGGACCTGAGATAGTCACAAGCAACTGTGTGAGGCAGGAGCTTCCCAGGAGGGAGCACACCTTAGTACATGGGAATTGTCCAGCTCTGCCACTTAGGAAGGGAACAGATTGTCCCTCTGCTGGCCAACCGTTCCCCTGGGGCTTACTGAACACCTGAGGGAAGTAATGCAGATCCAGAAAAAAAAAAATAATAATAAGTGGCAGTTCTTGCCCCCTCTTGCACTAGCCGTGGTGTCAGGGAAGGTCCCTTGGGGAAGGAGACACCTATGCTGGAAAGAAAGAGAGAGAGAACATATAGGACATAAGGAGCAGCTTCAGACTCCTGGTTGTGGGGCCGCAGGTGGAAAGGACATTCACAGTGCTATGCAGCCATCATGCCACCGACTCATTCACTTTGAAATGGTTAATTTCATGTTATATGAATTTCACTTCAATTTTCAAACGCCCATTTTCTGGGTGAAGATAATTTTTAAAAGGCACAAGGAAGGCAGAGAAAAGGGTGTCTGTGGAGGTAGGGTGGAGACAGGGGGTGCCTGGCTTTGGGGGTTCACCCATCTGTGGGACACTCCCTCCGTGCCCCTTACTCCTGCCACACAAATGTGTCTGCTGAGTTCAGGTGGCCTCTGAGCTCACAGCCGCTGCATTTCCTTCCCATGTGTCTCTGATCCCATCGCCTTGACACGTTTGCCCAACAGAACCCACATGTTCCTCACTTTCCTCCTGTGGAGCCAACTGAGTGAGTCTTTAGACAAGTTGGCTACTTTCAGGATCCACACCAGCTCGGCATGAGGGAAACCTGTGCAGTGTCACAGGCTGTGCCTTCCAGCCAAGCGCTGTGGTCCATCTTGCCCTCCATGGCTGGAGCTGGCCCTGGAATTCTGCCTGGTATAGTCCCTTGTGCTCCAACTATGTCATCCCACGTCTCCTTGGGTATAAACTGCTGTGAACAACCTCCAGCCTCCCTTGTGTCTTCCCAGCCTGAGACAGCCCAGCCTCTGGGACCTCCCACATGGACCATATGTCACGTCTGGTTTGCACCGGTCTCATCGATCCACGCTCTGGACTTGGCAAGTGGCCCCTTCCATTCCTTCCAATGTTGGCATTGTCATCTCTTAAAGTGGTTACTGGGGTAACCTGCAGGCAAGAACTCATCCCAGGAAGCACCCAGGGATGATGCGGCCCTGAAGCAAGGAGAACCGGCAGCTGGATTGAGACATGTGGGAGAGGAACCCCAGATGTTTGAGTACCTAT
>NW_012144358.1:0-1342 GCF_000956105.1 Propithecus coquereli
CTTCTCCCCACTTAAAGAATGCTCTTGGTAAAGTGTAGCAATTATCTTTCATTTGATTGTCTCAATCCTGTTAAGACTATCTACTCTTGATCTTTATACTAAATCTTTTAATCTCAACATTGGAAAAAAAAAAAAACAACTCTGATTTACCAGTAGAGATCTTGAGCAAGGAATTGAGATGCTCTCATTAAAATCAATTTAATAACAAACTTCAACAAAGAATGTAGAGGATTTTAAAATATGCCTTCACATAGTTCAAAATCAAAGTTTACTCAATGTCCTTATTTTACCCTCATCCAAAGGGATTTATTTACCTGTTACATGAAGCTCAGGGGTTTAGGTCGATCTTGCAAAACTGATTTGTTTTAAAAACACATGATGTGTTAGTGTCTACTACCTTCATTTTCTGACCAATCTGTTGACAAAGACTCCTTCCTTAACTAAATTTCAGTCAGGCTCCTCTGAGCTGTCTTCTCAACCAGGCCTGCTGAACTCAGTTTTAGAAAAGAATCCTGCCAAGTCATTTTGGCAAGAATCCTCCCACCTTGATATCTGATCAACTTCCCCACGCCTCCCACCCCTTTTGATCTTTAAGTCCCTGGCCTATGTTTAGCAAGAATCCTTTTAGGCCAATTTAGCAAGAATCCCTCTACTCTTAATATCTTCTTTTAGTAATTTTTTATCCACTAACCCCTTTACTATGCCTGTTATAAATCCTCACTTGTCCCTGTTGTATTCAGAGTAGAACTCAGTCCTATACTGATGTCTCTCTCCCTTACTGCAGTAACTTGCATGGAGTCTGTCTTGTCATTTTTTATATTTATGCAAATTTATGGGGCACACGAGAAATTTTCTTACATTTCTTGCCATTTTTAACAAGTATCCAATGCAAAATTTTACCTTTACACATGTACTTTTCTGGTTTTGTCTCCTAGGTAAGAAGCTTATGTGTCTTTTTGTGTTGTTTTGTTTTCTAGTTTGGAGACATCATGTCATCCATGAAAATTCAATGTGTTACCAACTCATCAATTGCTTAAAGACCTATAAAGTCCTCATTAATTCTGTAGACTTTTAGTAAATGTATTATAGGAAAAAACTATCAAAACCTTGAAAATATTTAGAAACCACCTTTGTGTATCCTGTTTAATATTTAAAGGTAGCTGAGTAACTATACAGTGAATTCCAGAGTTTTTGATCCTCCAGACCAGTAAAATAAAAATAATAGCAATAATACAATGTTAAAAAGTACCCAATCTTTTGTTTCCCAAGTAAGAACATTAAAACAATACCTTAGTACCTCTGTTTTCATTGTTATTCTTCAAAGAAAGTATATCATAACAAT
>NW_012144359.1:0-2573 GCF_000956105.1 Propithecus coquereli
TTTGTACCCCCTTAATATTTTGAAATAAAAATAAAATAAAAATGCTATTTAATTTTCAAATATTTAGGAAACATATCATATGAGATTTAGATTCTGTAATATTTAATGAGACTTAGTTCATGGCCCAGCATTTGATCTATCTTGATGAATGTTCTGAGTGTATTAAAAATATATATATTCTGCAGTTGTTGGGAGAGTGTTCTAAAATGTTACTTGGGTCAAATTAGTTGATAGTTTTTTAAATCTTCTGTATTTTTTTCTCTATTTGCCGTATGAGTTACTGAGAGGAGGCTATTAAAATATCTAGATATGATTTGTGAATTTATAATTTCCTCCTTTAGTTTTGTCAGTTTTTCTTCATATATTCCACTGCTCAGTTATTAATAATTTTATCTTACTGTTTTCTTATTTTATTTTTTCTTATTTATTTTTTTATAACTTACTTTGTAATAAGTTAGCAAACTTAATTTGTTCTCTTTTTGTAACTTCTTAAACTAGAAGCTTATATTTGATTTTGCATTTTTCTTTTTTTCATACACTAGTCTACCCTTTTCTGTAGAGGATACATTCCAAGATCTCCAGTAGATGACTAAAACCTCAGATAGTACTGAACCTTTTATATACTACATTTTTCAATCTGATAACAGAGATGGCTACTCTACTCAGAGATGACTAACAGTGGGTAGTGTTTATAGCGTGGGCCATGCTGGACAAAGAGATGATTCACATCCTAGGTGGGACAGAGTAGGACGGCATGACATTTCACATGCTACTCAAAATAGTGCACAATTGGAAACTTTTTAAAATTTTTTTTTGTTTCAGCATATTTCGGGGGTACAAATGTTTAGGTTTCATATACTGCCTTTGCTCCACCTGCGTTGAAGCTTCAAGCGTGTCTGTCTTCCAGACTGTGTGCACAGCACCCATTAGGTGTGTACATACCCATCCCCTTCTCTCCCCTCCCATCTGCCTGACAATTTGAAACTTATGATTCATTTATTTCTGGAATTTTCCATTTAATATTTTCAAATTGTGGTTGATTGTGGGTAATCGAAACAACAGACAGCAAAACCATAGATAAGGAGGGACTACTGTACAGGCATTTAAAGCTATAAATTTCTCTACAAGCAGCACTTTACCTATTTCCCACTAGTGTTAATATATTGTGCTTTCATTATTATTCAGTTCAAAATATTTACTAATTTTTTTGTGATTTCTTTTTTGATTCATGGGTTATTTAAAAATGCTATTTAGAGGAGGAAGAAGACAGCAGACTAGAAGTGGCGACGGGTGCTCCACTCTCATGGAGAGGATCCTAAGTTTTAGGCAGATGTCTATCTGCAGATGGCTCTTCTTGGAAGGAACATCGTGAAACCCCAGAGAAGCAACGTGGGCCTCTTGTAGTGAAGGAGCAAGTGACAGGGCAATTCATTCCGCAAGATCAAAGACGTCTGTGGGGGAGATCTACACGTGGGGAAGTTTAGTAGGATAGAGCACTGGGGCACTCCACTTCACCCTGCAGGAACTGTGGCTTGAGTTGTGAGGGGGCCCCGTCCAACACCACAGACCTCTGGACTGAACAGACAGCTGCCTAGAGTCTGTGCAGAGTCACTGCACTGGAGAATAGGCTCAGTAAAGATCTGGTGGCTGACAGTCTCCGGTTTCTGTAGCTGACACCATACTGAGCTCTCAGGTGCACAGCCCCAGGTCTGCATGGGACTCAGCTTTGCAATAGAATTCTTCACATCGCCCTCACTGGGCTGGGGAGGGAGCAGACAGAGCAGATGCTCCCCTGGTACTGTGCCCTAAGACTTGGGCCTGAGCGCATCTCAGCCCCAGCGCGGTGGGATCTGAGCAGAGGGGTTTCCTCTGCTGCTACCGGCACAGGCTTGGAATCTTTGGGCGACTGCCTCAGTGGGACCTGGGAGCAGAACTCTACAGTCCCTGGGTCACTGGAACCGACCCCTGCTCATGCAACTTGACACCGTGGTCTCTGAGCTGGAGGAACAATTCGATACCTGCGCAGCCCTACCTCTGCAGTTCCCAGTTGGGAACAGCTTGTCACCTGCACAGCCCCGCCTCCACGGGCCACAGTCCCTGCACTGAGGCTCTCCCGCCTGAGCCCAGGACTCTGCTCCTGTGACTCCAGAGCTCCTGCCAGGTCTGCTTCACTGCCCCCAAGATTCCAGCATTGTGCCTGGACCCCAGGAGCATATCCCTGAGTCTCCACCACTGCCACTGGGTAGGCAGAACTGCCCCAAGGTCCAAGGTTCCTCTGAGGGTCTCCCAGCCTCAAGTTGCCATTACACACGGACCTGGTTCAAGCATATGCCCACAGCCCAGTCACCAATGACCACTGCCTACATAGCTTCACCCAGCTGCCACTGTTACCTCTGTGGGAGATGCTGGGAAGAGCAATCCCCTACGATACCAACCTCTATGGAGAGGGTCTCAACCATTCCTGTAATTTCTAGTTGGGGAGGGGTAAAAATCTACCTAACAGGTACAACGAACACTATTCCAGTGTTGGGCACACTAATAGCCCTGACTTAAGCATTATAAACGCTATACCT
>NW_012144360.1:0-1298 GCF_000956105.1 Propithecus coquereli
CTGAGATGATGCATTAGATGGTTGATTTGTGATCTTTCTGTCTTTTGGGTGTAGGCATTTATGGATACAAATTTTCCTCTTAGGCCTGCTTTAGCTGCGTCTCATAGATTTTGATAACTTGTGTCTCCTTTATCTTTTAGTTCAAAGAATCTTTTGATTTCCATCTTAATTTCCTCCTTAACACAATAATCTTTCAGCAGAAGGTTGTTTAATTTCTATGACTTTGTGTAGAGATGGGAGTTTCTGTTGGAGTTGATTTCTAATTTTATTCCACTGTGGTCTGAGACGATGCATGGTATAATTTCTATTTTTTCAAATTTTTTGAGACACAGTTTGTGGCCTAGTATATGGTCAATCTTAGAGAATGCCCCATGAGCTAATGAGAAAAACATATATTCAGTGGCTTTTGGGTAGAATGTTCTGTAAATGTCAATCAGGCCCATTTGTTCTAGAGTTCTGTTTAAGTCCCATGAATAATCATATTAAATGTAAATGGTCTGAACACACCAATTAAATCACATATATTATCAGAATGAATTAAAAAAGACATTTATTTCTTACATTTCTGTAGGCTGGGAAGTCCAAGGTTGAGGAGCCATGGACCATGGTCCATGGACTGCCATGGACCTTCTTACTACCTCATCCCATGAAGGGAAAAGAGTGTGCATGTGAGAGAGAGTAAGAGAATGAATTCACAGCCTTGATTCCTTTTATAATTGACATTAATACATTCATTAAGGTGGATCCCTCATGACCTAAACACCTCCCATTAGAACCCACCTCCCAACACTGTTGCATTGGGGATCAAGTTCTTAACACTTGCCTTTGCGGGGGAAGGACACATTCAAACTACAATACCAAAGTAGACCATATTCTGAGTAATAAAACAAATCTCAACTCATTTAGATAATTGAATTCATACAAAGTATGTACTCTAAGCATACTGGAATTAAACTAGAAATAAATAACAGAAAGATAGCAAGAAAATCACCAGAGTTTGGAAATTAAACATCACATGCTTAAGTAATCCATAGCACAAAGAAGAATGTTCAAAGGAAATTAAAAAAATATTTTAACTGAATGAAAATGAAAATATCACAAATAAATATGTGATATGCAGCTAATAAAATATTGACAGAAATTGATATTAAAGGCTCATATTACAAAAGAAGAAAGATCTCAAATAAATAGCCTGAACTTTTATCTTAAGAAACTATAAATAAGCAGGTATAAGGAATAATAAATATAGGAGCAGAAATCAGTAAATTGTAAACAGAAAAACCATGAGAAAATTTATA
>NW_012144361.1:0-1228 GCF_000956105.1 Propithecus coquereli
TTTAAATTGATGTTTCTGACCTAAATAAAATTCATCAAAAAGCAATTTTAATACTAAAGAGGAAATAAAAGTATTCTACATTAAAATTTAGAACATGGAACACCAAGCTATTCAAAATTTTAGTTCTCTACTGTGTTTACATAGAGTGTAACAGATGAGAGAGAGAAAAAAAGGAAATCTAAGAAAAAAGGTAGATGAAAATTCAGTATTCATCATATTTTGAAAGGACAAGAGTTAAGCAGATTTACCAGTATTACTTTAAGTCATCCCTAAATTCAGAAAATCCAAATGTTTTTGAAATGATTTTTAGTGTCCTAATTTTAAACTAGAAAAAGAAAATGGGTTTTACAAAATTTATGGCTGTTGAATAAAAAGCAAAGGTTAACAATATTAATTACATTACCTAAGTGGTTTCCACTTGGGTGCCATAAGAAAATTCTGAATAAACTTAGCAAAGAACTTTTCACAAAGAAATTGCAAAGATAACAGTCAATTTATAAACCAGATGGGAACTACAGTTCTGCCTGCGCTCTGTGGCAGTGTCTGGACTCTCATTCTTACCTTCCTACAGTTGCCCTTCCGCTCCTTTTACTATTATCCCAGGTAAAGCTTTGTTTTCTCAGGCTCATCAACATGATATTGTTTAAATATGTTGTGACTCATTCATCAAAGGAAGCTATAAAGTAGCTAAAATTTATAAACTAGAACTTCATGTATTTTCATGGGGAGATCTTAAACACATAACGTGTTAAGCAAGCAACAAAAGCAATTTGCAAAAGGATATGAAGAGTATGATCTAATTATATAAAGTTTTAAAATCTCATGTAAACTCTGTATTGCTTCTAGGCACATATAAATGTACTAAATATAAAAACATGATGAATACCTAACTTAGGATAGTAGTTATCTCTAGTGAAAGATACTTCAGGGACTTAATATCTGAAATATTTTATTTCTTAAACAAATGAAGCAAATTTGGCAACTAGGACTTGTCCAAGTTATGTGGAGAATACAGATATATCCTTTTCTTTACTTCTCTGCTTGATATAATTTATAATTTTAAGTAAAAAAATAAAGTGAATAAATTGCTCTGATCAAGTAGCTAAAAAATCTAATAACTTCAGAGAAAGGAGAAAAAGGGATTTGTAAAGATTGAAAAGAATGAAACAAAATATAAAGGAGTGAAACAGGTTAAAATAAAATCAAAAGATGGCACTTTGAAAAGTCA
>NW_012144362.1:0-1287 GCF_000956105.1 Propithecus coquereli
GACAGAATAATGTCCCCAGAGATGTCCACGTCCTAATCCCAAGAATCTGAGACTCCGTCACCTTACATGACAAAGGACACATAGCAGTTGTGATTAAGGTAAAGATTCCGAGATCCAGATGTTGTATCACATCTCTGTCCCTGTGTGGGGGGTGCATGTCCATTAGCGGGGCGGCCAGGCGGTGGGTTTGGCGCTGAGGGGTGGCTGTCTCACGCGGGAGAGAACGGCTGTCTGAGGCAGAGCGCAGCGTCCCGACGGTCTCAGGCGGGGCTGTGGCTGCGGGCCCTCTCATGTGGCTGCCCCCAAACCGAGCCGGGGCGGTGCTTTGAACTGGCGTTACCCACACGGTACCGCGGCACCCCCGCTGGCAAGCAGAGCCGGGGGCGGGAGGCGAGGCGGCCTCAGGGTGCGTTTGGCGTCGGTTAGCAGGGACCCGGCAGACTGGGAGGAAGTTCGCTTCGATTCCCCGTAGAGCTGGGCGGCTTTGGGGATTCCTTTCAATTCACGTGAGCGTCTCCCGAGAACACGCAGCTGACCACATCCCTGTACCCGCTTCCTGGTGACGGGGGACTGTGCTCCGGCTGCCACAAAAAAGCCCCGTGGATGTCAATTCTCCCTCGTCCTGGAGGCTGGAAGTCCGAGATCCAGGTGTCTCAGGGCTGGTCCCTCCTGAGGCCTCTCTCCTGGGCGTTTAGACGCCGTCTTCTCCCTGTGTCCTCACGGGGTCGTCCCTCTGTGTGTGTCTGTGTCCTCATCTCCTCTGCTTATAAGGACACCAGTCCTGTTGGATCAGGGCCCACCCTGGTGACCTCAGTTTACCTTAATCACCTCTCTAAAGACCCATCTCCAAACACAGCCACAGTCTGAAGTCCCGGGGGTCAGGGCTCCGACTTAGGAATTTGGGGGGACACAGTTCCACCTACAACAGCAGGAAACCTCAGAGAGTAGAAACCGACCCAGCTGCTACTTACACAAGAAGAAAAAGCACTCTTATCAAAATCCAATGAGGGCCGGGCGCGGTGGCTCACGCCTGTGATCCAAGCACTCTGGGAGGCCGAGGCGGGCGGATTGTTTGAGCTCAGGGATTCGAGACCAGCCTGAGCCAAGAGTGAGACCGCGTCTCTACTAAAAATAGAAAGAAATTATCTGGACAACTAAAAAATATATAGAAAAAATTAGCCGGGCATGGTGGCGCATGCCTGTAGTCCCAGCTTCTCGGGAGGCTGAGGCAGGAGGATCGCTTGAGTCCAGAAGTGTGAGGTTGCTGTGAGCTAGGCTGACGCCACG
>NW_012144363.1:0-1115 GCF_000956105.1 Propithecus coquereli
AAAAATTAAATAAAAATATAAGAGAAGACCAAAAATGTATTAATAAAACTAAAAGGGTTTATTTTGAAAAATCTGGATTTAGTCAAAAAGGCCACACTTAGTGAGCTAGAAGGCCACATGTAACCTTAAGGTAGCAGGTTCCCCACCCCTGATCTAGAGAAAGATGACTCCATTTGAAAAACAAAGAACAGCAACAAGACAATTACACAAAAAACTGCCATGTCTGCAAACAGATATGGAGAGACAAGCAATGCAGACAAATTAATAAATTAGCACTTTCATGTAAAGGAAAGTTTCTACCTGCAAGCGCTTACTGTCTCACTTTGAAGTAAAGTTCAGGCTACCATTCAGCATGAGGTGCAGCTGTTACTATATTGAGAGTGGTAGTGTGGTGGCAAGCCTGGGATGGTCCTGTTGTAATACACAGTCTAAGCAAATGAATGTGACTTGAGTACGAACAACTCAAAAAAAAATTGGGCATTTTATATTTATGACTTTCTCTTTCTTTTTCTCCTTTTTTTTTCTATCAACTCAAATGAGGTAACAAGTTAATCTTTGATCTAGGTCCAAATTTGACCTCTGAATATTTTTTGCATTTCTTATATTTGTAGCAGCTATTCATCCCTTTAACATTTTGCCCCTTTCACTATCAGTAGACTGATGTAGTAAAGTATCCACCTTTGTACTGAGGCTTGCTGCGGTTACAAATTATGGCAGAATGGGTCTGGAAAATAACAAACCATGCATTCTGCACTCGGCATTGTCTCTGCATTCTTACAGAATTTGCACCATCGACCCTCAGATCTACTGACCTTGTCTTGCTAAGAATTTCCTAATGCTGAAATTTATAGATAACCATATATGGCTTTCCTCGCCAGTCAGTTGTGCATTAGAACAACTAAGGAATATCTCAAAAATGAGTTTGTTTTGTCATTTGCTATTGAATTTGACCTTTAAATTCTGTGAATACATTGTTTATGCATTTTATTTTCCATCTTTAAAAAACCATCTGGTGAATAATCAATTCAATAATTATTTTCTTATGGCAATAAAGCTGAATAAACATTCAGTATATTTGCTAACTGTAAGCATGATTTTCTTCTATTTTTTTTTAA
>NW_012144364.1:0-1449 GCF_000956105.1 Propithecus coquereli
TACCGTAAATAAATGACCTGTTTTTATGAAGGAGATAGGGGTGAATTCAAGATATACTGAGATGTTAAATTTGACCAGGTTGTCCTTTGACTTGAGAACCACCAGATAAATAAAATGTGAACTCTTTGGGCCAGATTAGATGATATCATTTAAAAATATTTTTAGTTTTGATAATATGACACTAATGAATCATTGTTTTCTCTGAGTTATTTTTGCCTAATTCATATTTTTAGGATAACCTAATAATTATCTAATAATTATCTTAGTTATGTGGTGTGTAACAGTGATCTCCCAAATGATATGTATCCATTGTTGATACTGAGGATGATCAGAAAATAGTACAACTTCTATTTATTGATGTTTAGTTTTTTAGTTTACAGAGAAATTAATACATATTAATATTTAATATTCAAATAGCCAATAGTACATATTTGGTAGATAAACAAGTATATTTGGGATGCTCAGAATTTTTGCTGATAGTGTATACCAGAATCAAAGCAGTTTGAAAAACATTCGTCTAAAAGATGTTGGCTTCTTATTTGTCTAAAAGGTAAGAAGCCCGTTTGTAGACATGCATGTCCAAGTCTCAGATAATTTTTTTTCATTTTAATAAGTTTTGTTCTTGATAATAAAATTCTATTAACAAAAAACTCTTAACTTGCTATAGACCTTCACTGTTGGGTTTGGTAGTCCCTGGCCATATGTGGCTATTTAAGTTAATTTAAGTTAAGTAAAATTAAACATTCAGCTCCTCATTTGCACTAGTCACATTTCAAGGGCTAAGTAACCACATGGGCAAGTGGCTACCACATTGGACAGTGTGGTACAGAACAATTCCATCATCTCAAAATGTTATTGAATAGTGTTGCCACAGACTTTCTTGCTCTGCAATCTTAGTCTCAGTTTCTCAGTCTCTTCATATATCAGCCAATATCTATAAAAAATTCTGAAGGGAAATAGAACAACAGTCTCTAAAGGTGTACCAAACTTTTTCTACCCAGAAATTAGTCATTTTTCCTTTCCACATCTCATTGGTCAACATAAATGATTGAAGCTGCTTTTCATGTGCCCATGATCACATTTTTCTCTAAAGACTGGTAGTCCTTAATTTATACCATCTTAGGGCATTTACAACTCAGAGTTTGAGTATGATTCTTGCGTCGTAAATTAGGCTATCAGCATACCTGGAGCCTCTAGCCTTAATAAGCACTTGATATAAAGGTGTATTGAATGAAAGCCTGTCTTTTTGTGAGGGAATTATTCTCCTTTTCTATTTGAGTCTGTGTGTTCGCTTTATCTCAGGCTCCTGAAAACTGGTAGTTTGCATTTAGCAGTAGCATATGCCCAGGATGAGTGATAAATACCTTCTGATACAGAGCTTGGGTTTACAGAATATCTTAAATTGTGCCAGGAACTGTTGTTATTGCTTAAGTCCAATACCCTGTCTCA
>NW_012144365.1:0-1783 GCF_000956105.1 Propithecus coquereli
AAGAGTCTGAGATATTTATAGTAATAATGTCTAGTTAAAATGCTATACACTGAAGAAACACCAATATATTTTAACCTCATTATATTTTCTGAAATCATGGGTATTCTACAATGGGTGCTAGAAAAAAATCAATCTAAATGATATGAAATGAGTGTTCATATTCTAAAACATTTATAGTTATTTAAGTTAATGATAATTCTTCTGAGTTGGAATGGTTTTACCTTTTCAATTTTAACTTGCATAAACTACTTATTAATCTTTTTTGTCCTTATGGTTTCAAAATGTGATGATTGGAACAGAGATGGAAGAAAGTAGAAACAGCTTTTGTTCAAGCAATTGATATCAAACCCAAAATAAGAAGCCTTAAAAACTGTCTTCTTTTTTATAACAAATATTATATTTTTCCTTGATTACTTTTTTTAAAGATTAAAAACCTACATATACGCAAAGTTAAGTCTGAGACCATTCACCTCAGGAGTGAAACTTCCAATAGGCAGAGCTAATTCTTGGAATAGAAGACTCTAAAAACCACTGAAGAGTGATACCGGGATTAGCCAAGCAGAAAATAGAATCTGTGTCACCATCCTCATGAAGTCAAAATGAAGTGGATTAAAACTAGACTCTAATTGGTTTGTAAATGTCATTTTGAGGATACAAAAATTTCTCCCAAGTCCTAGTGTTCTTTCTTTGTTAGTCAAATTTGACTGTCATTATTCATTTTTGATATAAAATTACCCTAGTAAATAAGTAAAGACATTTCCACACTGTATTGCATATCCCAAATGGAAATGGCTTTCTACAGTAATATGCAAAAGTCATCTAGAACAGGCACAATGTCTTACTCTTGATTTTCTGATTTCTCTAAAGACAATATCTTTACTGTGTTATTCACAAGGAAAAGCTGACAAAGCATTCTCTTAATATAGAGAGTTTTTTGTGAGTTGGCAAACAAATCAATTTGTTTGAAACTCAGAGAGGCAAACAATATATATGAAACCCACAATGCACGTGCAGTATATATCTTATAGAGAAATCATGAGAGAAAGTAAATTGTCTAATTCACAATAAATATATATTTAAGAAGATAAACCTTTTATAGCTATAAGCATAAAAATACATAAATTATTAAATAATTTTACCCTAGGTGTACTTATTTTTGCATATGTTAACATTTAAACATACTAGAAACAGCTCCTGGAATTGCTTATACTGATACCTATTGCTTCTCATTTTAAAAGGCAATTCCACTTAAAACCAAACCTCAGGCTTCAAAATACCAGCCAAGGCCAAACAAAGCATGCCAAAGTCTATATATGCAAGATATGAAAAATCCCAATGTTTCCATGACTTTCTAATTTATAAAGCAACCCAATCAACAAAGCGCAATGTTTAAAATTCTAAAAGTATTATGTGGCACATATTTCATAAGACAAATATAGCTTCAATTCACCAATAATAAAAATCCCCCCAAATATAAAAGTGTTTCATTAACCTCCTAAGGGGCATAATAGATTTGAAATGAAAGTATCTTTGAAGAATAGCTGACATTGTCATACATAAAGTAAAGAACCGACATTTGGTTAAATAAAAATATGGACTTCTCAAAACTAATTACTAAACAGAAAGAAGTTCATGAATCTCTCCCATTAAATCCATTGAAGACAGTGTTCTGAGATTTCAAGAAATGATATTCTGTCTTTTGTGACTAACAGATCAGTAAATAAAAATCTTTATGATTTAGTTGATATTTATTTTTTCTTTCAATCATCATTGATATCTTTTG
>NW_012144366.1:0-1333 GCF_000956105.1 Propithecus coquereli
TGGGCTTTTTTCCTCCTCAACATGAATTTGAATCTTTTAAGTAAACAAAATAACCATTTACCAATCTCTTGCTTATCCTGGGTCAGAAAATGGGCAATTCTTTTCTCTGACTGTCTACAGCAGAAATAATAAGGGAATTTCTGCAGAAGGGATTACTTGGTACATAGTAATTGTTTGTCTCACCTGTTTGCCTGCTCTTCCTAAGTCTGCTGTCAGTGATTTTTCACTGAGGCAGCCTAATTACCAAGTTGCTACGGTACAGGTGCTTCTATTCTTTGCCACAGTTTCTTTATAATACTTGCTCTTTACACAGCCCATTCTTAGAATCTCAGAGGTGACGGGAGATAGTCTAGAAAGATTAGAAAGATCCCACTGGTGTTGTGAAAGCTTGGAAACAGACACTTGGAAAACTAGGAAACTCCTCAAGGCCAAAAATGGTTGATTATTCTTCTATAAGCCCTTAGCACTTGGACAATGTCTGCTTGACACGTAGTAGGCACTAGATTAACGTTTGTTAAACAGGAAATGACGGCAGCTTAAGATGTCAGTAGGAACACCAAAACAACAAGGCCAGGGCATCTGATTTGTGAAATGGGGAAGGAGATTTATGACTTAAAGATTTATGACTCAGTATTTCCTAAGTTTCTATTTCATGGTTTGTATTTTGTGGATAATTTTAGACCAGTGGTTGGCAAACGTTTTCTCTAAAGGGCCAGATAGTAAATATTTTAGGCTTTGTAAGCCAGCAATATATGTTCTCTGTTGCAGTTACTCAACTCTGCGCTTGAAGTGTGAAAGCAGCTCTAGACAATATGAAAATGAATGAGCATGGCTGTGTTCCAGAAAAATTTTATTTATGAAAATAGGCTGAAGGTTGGATTTGGTGGGAGGGCCATGGTTTACCCATTCTTGATTTTAAGGGTTGAAATTTAATGGACTTTGTATGAAAAGGTACTTTGTGAGTCAGTTTCCTATCTTAAAACAAAATGACCATATGTGAAAGTCTTTGAATAGGCATGGGCTTTGTAACCATTAATGTAGGTCGATGGATTTGGCATGCAGGTAGAGGGTAGAGAGGTAGGGATTACATTCATTGAGATCTCCTGTTAATCTCTAACCGTTAAAGATGTTGGTCATTAAGAGTTTATACCTTTTGCCCAGTACTTTTTCTTCTCAGAGTATGTCATAAAAAGTAATCAGCTCACTCCTGTAATCCCAGCACTCTGGGAAACTGAGGTGTGAGGATCGTTTGAGCTCAGGAGTTCGAGACCAGCCTGAGCAAGAGCAAGACCCCGTCTCCACAAAAAAAATAGAAAGAAATTAGCTGGACAAC
>NW_012144367.1:0-683 GCF_000956105.1 Propithecus coquereli
AGAAGGAACAAAATAAACTGCAAAAAGAGCAAACTTTTAAATCATCCAGCCTAATATTTCTCTTGTGATTAATCACAATCTTGAGCCACCTGCCAGAAATGGCAAAACACGAGGTATAATAAGGTCTCCAATTTTTATACGTATTTAGGAAGATATTAATTTCTCCAGAGACAGATATGGAGCATTAAAAAATCGCTTTCTGCTCTTTTGCAAAAACATTGACATGATCATATCAATAGATGCAGAAAAAGCATTTCATGAAATATAACACCCAAATATGATAATAACTCTTAGCAAACTGGGAATAGAGAATAACGTCCTCAACTTGATAAAGAATATCTATACAAACCCTAGAGCTAACATCATAGTTATTAGTGAGAAACTTGAAGATTTCTCACTAAAATCAAGAGAAAGGCAAGCCTATACTCCCTCACTACTGCTTTTCACCATCTTACTGGAAGTCTTAGCTAATGCAATAAGATAAAGAAAAACAAAATGAAGAAAATATTTGGTAGAAAGAAATAAATCTGTCTTTTCTTACAGATGGCATAATCATATATGTAGAAAATTCAAAAGAATCAACAAAAACAAGACAACTCCTGGAACTAATAATTGATTATGACAAGGTTGTAGATTACAAGATTAATATACAAATGTCAATTAATTTTTTATGTACCAGCAGT
>NW_012144367.1:2810-3078 GCF_000956105.1 Propithecus coquereli
TTAAAGGTATTTTTCTATAAACTTGCAGAAAGAACTGAATTAACAGTCAATTCAAGTTTAAATACACACAAGAGCTTGGCAACATTGATTTTGTGTTGCTTTTAAAAAGCTTTTCAGGTGAAAATTTTGACATCTATTAGGAAAATCAAAAGCCTTACCAATGTACCCTGAGGTTGGAGGATCCTCCTGGAGATGAGGCCAATTGATGTTTTTGGACAAGAACAACTTTTTTTTTATCAATACAAATTCCAGATTTTCTTAAATGCAT
>NW_012144367.1:7733-8006 GCF_000956105.1 Propithecus coquereli
GATATATGATTTGTGAAGAATCTGTCATTTCAAATATTTAATTGGGTTTGAAAGAGTTCACTATCCATGTGGGAGAATGAAGTTTGGTCTTAATGCCAACCCACTTCAAATGTATTTTGAGTAGATTAAAAAGCTAAAATCAAAAATTGAAAAAAAAAGCAAAGCTAAAAAATGCAATTGAGCATACATGAAAGTACATTTATAGTGACTTATTTGATTAAGTCAAGAGTCTTAATCTATGTAAAGATCCAGAGTTGAAGACAAAAATTGATA
>NW_012144367.1:9252-10110 GCF_000956105.1 Propithecus coquereli
TATGAAGATTTAATTTAATAGTATGTACCATAATTTTCCATGTGTTTACCTAACTACTGATTTTATTTTTCTTTGAGTCACATTTTTTATGTTTACTATTGGATATTTCTGATGTATAATAGACATATCAATAAATATTATTGCACTCTTATTTTCATTGAAGTATTATTCTCGATACATGATATGAAAACATGCCCATTGACAGATAAATGAATTAAAAGAATGTGGCATACACAATACAATGGAATATTATTCAACCTTAAAATTGAAGAAAATTCTACTATTTGTAACAACACAAATGGGCCTGGAAGACATTATGCTAACTGAAATAAGCCAGTTACAGAATGAAAAATAGTGCATTATTCTTCTTATATAAGGCATCTAAGATAGTCAAATGAATAGAATTTGACAATCAAATGGTGATTACCAGGGAATGGAAAAAGGGCGATATAGGGAGTTTTTGTTCAATAGGTGTAAAATTATAGTTCTACAAGATGAGTAATTCCATAGAGGTAATAGCTATGTCTACTACCTGGATTATGGTGATGGTAACACAAGTGTATACATATGTCCAGACTTGCCAAATTGTATGCATTGGTTACTTGCAGATTTTTAATACCTCAATAAAGCTGGAAAAATTATATGGATATTGGCAAGTTTATTTTGATTTTAGTAGGGAAGGATAAAATTTAAGAATTTCCCAGGAAATTCTCAAATAGAAGAGTAAAAATGGAAGAATTATTCTTAAGATATTAGTATGCACCACTAAGTGATTAGAACAATAATGTTTTATTTGTACAGAAATAAACAAAGATATTGATGGACCAGAAATAGAAATGTAGAAATAGACATATGTAT
>NW_012144367.1:12455-12789 GCF_000956105.1 Propithecus coquereli
TCATCAATCATTCTATGAATATTTAGTAAACAATCACTGTATGGAAGACATATGTTAGGCAAAATATTTTTGAATATATGATAGACACAAATTCAGAGAAATAATTATATCTTTTTAACTCTGTGCCATTTTTATAACAGAAGACATCTTTCCACATACTATATGGGTAGGGATTCCAAGAAGATGACGAATGAGAGAGGGAAGAGAGCTTGGCAGATATTCAACTAAATCAGTATTTTCAGAAAGAAAGGTATAGGTAAAAAACACCATGCTGGTAAGTGCTGACTGCCTTAGAGTCAAGAAAAGATCAAGGGCTAGCACATTTAAAAATGTA
>NW_012144367.1:15334-15981 GCF_000956105.1 Propithecus coquereli
ACTAGAGGGCAGCAGTGTCATCATAGTTTACTACAACACCAAATTTCTGGGCTCAAGGTGTCCCCCTGCCTCAGCCTCCTGAGTAGCTGGGACTACAGGCACATGCTACTACACCCAGGTAAATTTTCTGTTTTCTAGAGATGGAGTCTTGAACTCTTGGACTCAAGCAATCCTCCCACCTCAGCCTTCCAGAATGCCAGGATTATAGGCATGAACCACTGTACCTGATTTATAGTATTAAAACATAAATATCTAGGCATACAATAAAGAAAATTATGAGAAAAAAAAAAAAAAAAAAAAAATGGAAACTAGAAACAGAATCTAATATGTATAATATACTAGAGTTATCACACATGGATTTAAAAATAAGTAGGAATGCTATGTTCCCAAAAGTGAAAGATGAATGGGAAATTTTACTATGGGACAGTAACAATAATAAGAACCAAAAACAAATTCTAGAACTGAAACGTAGCAGTGGCTATTAAGAACACAGTAGATTGGACATGAGATTGTTCAAAACATAAAAGAGGATTCATGAACCAGATGCCAGGTAAGTAGAAATTTCAAGTCTGAGGCAGAGAACAAAATGGATGGAAAATAAAGAAGAAGAAAAAGAGTATAAAAGACACATAATGCAGAGTAAATGG
>NW_012144367.1:18391-18756 GCF_000956105.1 Propithecus coquereli
GTTTAGTTTGAAAGCAGAATTTATATGAAATATATATGGCTCAGAATTTGCCACATATAATTTTTTATCTTCAGTCTTTCTAGCCAGCAATATTATCAAAGAAAAAAAAAAAAAACTCAGAATACAACTAACTATGGGATTGTAACACTTCGTTAAGACCTCTAAAAGATTTTAGATGGTGCACAGTAGACAAGCTGAGCTATACAAAAAAGCTTTTAAGAATCTTAAAGGGATTGCCCTATAGCAATTAGGCATGTGGTCCCAGCTAGATAGAACACTGTTTCATAAAAATTTTTGGATGTCACTTTTGAAACAGGGAGCGAAGCCAAACAAGCTTTATAGAAATCTCACTAAGTCTTTAAGAA
>NW_012144367.1:21371-21673 GCF_000956105.1 Propithecus coquereli
CATTAGAAGAATACTGCATCAGGGAAAAGCCATAGAATACCTTCTGTTTTACTTTCTTCTCCATATTTTTATTTAAAAATCTGTCATTGATGTGTATTTTCTTTCATGTTCAAATAAGTATATATCTTTGTGATAGCAAACAATTTAGATAGTAATGTTGAAAAGAATAAAAATAATTAATATGTGATCAATTATAGTTTCATTTTTAAATTTATGTCAACATGATGATCACATCCAAATCTCAGTTCATACTAGCTGAAGTCATAACTACTTTTTTCTTTTTCTTTTTTTCTTTTTTTTGA
>NW_012144368.1:0-1214 GCF_000956105.1 Propithecus coquereli
TGGAATTGTATTATATCAATATAGTAATTTGGGAGGAATTAATATTTTTACAGTATTGATAATTCCCATGTAATTTTTCTATATTTATTCAAGTATATTTTTAGGCCTTTCAGTACAAGTTAATAGGTTTCTCGGTATTGTCTTGCGACAAAGATTTAAAGACCACTTTTTCACAGCCACGCCTATGGTTTAATCAGGTATTGCTCACTTTATTCTTACAAGGCCGTTCTTCATTTCCTTTCTCCAAGTTTTTTAAAGCCACATTTATTTGAAAGATTTGAGAGTAGGTAGAATTTATTTATTTCTCCAAGGAAATGACTCAATGTTTTGTTAGCTTATTTGTCTCAAATGGTAGGGTTTAATCCTGAAGTTATTGAACATGGTTATGACTCTTTATTTGTTTACTACAGAGGTGTTTTGTGATTAGCAAGTCTTCCTTGCACAATGCCTTCCATACTGAGGGTAAAGAATAATTCTAACTTGTAATCATCAATTGTTTATGTAGCCACTTTCTCAAGCCCTTCGGGAGATGATACCAAGATGATCATGGTACAACGTTAATGAAGAACTACAAACCATATTGCAGTGTTATGAAGAACATATAATTTTGAATTCTTAGATTTATATTTCAAATAATGCTTCCTCTCTCTGGGAATTCTTATTGTTAAATTAACTCATCAACAAAAACAAGTTTGAATAGAAAACTAAATGACTATTTCCTTTAAAAAATTCTCGGGACTTAAAAATAAACTTTAATCTTGCTATCTTTAACATTATGATGTTGAAATAGGAGAAACAGAAGTATGGAGTAGGAGGAAAAATAAAAGGTAATGAAAGTAGAAAAAACAAATTTAAACTTTCAGCAAATAAAATCGAAGCCAAGTTTTTGTTAGACTTAGCAAATAACCTTTATCAGATTCTGTGTTCCAGATATAGAAAAGCATACAAACATTCTCCCCAGCGGGATCTACTAGGATCTTAGGGCAAACCTTTCCGTTTGATTTTAAATTCTCGGATATTAGTGTTTTTTTCATGGTTTATTCACTTCTTTACCCACCATACCCTGACAAATAAGTAGTGGTCACCATCTTTCTCTAAGTCTTCCTTTGATGTGACATACATATTTTCTATGTATTCCATTTCTTCATGCATATCTAAAAGAACATGTGAATTAACATATATTTCAAAAGTTACTATAGTTTTTTTTTTTTTTT
>NW_012144369.1:0-1124 GCF_000956105.1 Propithecus coquereli
GAAACCTGGCACCATGCGTGACTCCATCAGCAAATCCTGTAGACTCTACAAAATAAGCTCTCGGTCCGGCCACTTCCCACACCCCGCACCACCACCTCCCTTGTCCTGTTTTCCATGAAACCGGTCCTTGGTGCCAAAAAGGTGGGGACTGCTGCAACTGGGCTGGGTTATAGTTTGGGTTAAATCTGGTCTATCTCTGCTGTTCCTTTGTAACTAGGATATAGCTCTCTAAGGTTTTAAACTGATAGCCTGGCATGTCTTCTTCTTTTTTTTTTTTTTTTTTTTTTTGTAGCATTGGGAAACTGCAGGAAAGGCAGCTCTCCTTTACAAAGTTTTTCATATTAGTTTTTGGCACCATGCTGTGTGCAAAATTCACTGATTGTGTGGAGGGGGGTATCAGCCAAGAATATGAGACCTTTTAGAGCTCTGCTTTTGTCACCCTAGCCCTCCCTGCATGACCATCAAAATCATTGCTGTTTTTTTTTCCTATCCACCAGTATCAGCCCTATGTCTGGGGCTCCAAACTAAGCTGCAATCCACTACCAGAAGAGG
The DNA here is from genome assembly GCF_000956105.1 of Propithecus coquereli. Classification (NCBI taxonomy): domain Eukaryota; kingdom Metazoa; phylum Chordata; class Mammalia; order Primates; family Indriidae; genus Propithecus; species Propithecus coquereli. The sequence goes on from NW_012144369.1 coordinate 553, forward strand.
CAAGTGCCCCCATGGATAAAGAAGGCACAGGTCACAAATTCATCTGTGAGAGGTTCTCCCCTTTCTCCAGAATTTTAGTCTCTTCAATCCTTATTGTTTCCATAGTTCTAGGTTTTCTAGTTGTTCATGAAGGGAGCACTGTTCACTGACAAACAACTCTGCCCTACTCAGAAGGGAAGTAATATTCATCTCATTTAATAGCAAATTCATTAGGACAAAAATCTACAAGCCACCATTCAGTTCTCACTTTTTATAATATGCTATATCTAGTCCATTGGGTGATCCTGTTGGATCTCCCTTTATAATGTACTCAGAATCAGGCCACTTTTCATCACTTTTATTACTATCATCACTCTGATCTGAGCCATCATCATCTCTCACCTGAAATATAACAATAACCTCCTAACTGGACCTCCTGCTTTGGTCCTTCATCTACTTATTTTAAAAATCTCTAGTAGGCCGGACGCGGTGGCTCACGCCTGTAATCTTAGCACTCTGGAAGGCCGAGGTGGGCGGATTGTTTGAGCTCAGGAGTTCAAAACCAGCCTGAGCAAGAGCGAGACCCCGTCTCT
>NW_012144370.1:0-3027 GCF_000956105.1 Propithecus coquereli
GAGCACGGCCCGGCCACCCCCGGGGCCAGGGCGGGGTGCCAGGCGTGTTCACGCTCCCAGGCTCCAGAAACCACTCTGACCTCTTAAAAGAACACGCTCTCTTACTGACTGGGAATCGTGAATGAAATTCAGGCGGTGCGGGTGCTCAGCAGTTCTCAAGACGAAATTCAGACGGCGGCGCCCGGCTCTGCGTGGAGGGGGTGTCGGGGAAGGGGGGCCCTTCTGCTCGCAGGTCTCCTGACATCTGTGTAATTTGCCACGGACTCTCCTATTCTTGTTCTCTCTGATTTCTAAAGAAAAGGGGGGAAAAAAAACTTCCACTGAAAGTGGGGGAAAGGAGAAAATTATTTTTCATTTAATGCTTTACTCTCCTGATGACAATGGGCACCTCAAATAGATTGAAAAAATAACCACCTGTGACTCACTCATTTTGCAAGTTCAGACATTTGTGCCGGGAACCGGGAGCGGTGCGTGGACAAGCCTGGCGGGCAGGGGCGGGGCTCTCCTCCAGGTGCGGATCGGACAGCGGTGGGACGAGTGTCCCCACCTTCTGCCAGCACGGGCCGCACCGGTGCAGCTCCTGGGGCTCCAGCCCTCCGGAAACAACTGTGCCCCGAGGTGGGGTGCGCGGTCTCCACGGGGCACGGCTTCCTCTCTGTCCCTCGCGCCGTAGTTGTGTTCACCTGTTGTGCATATGATCTGTGCTACTCGTGGTGACACCGTCGGCTCTCTGTATGAAATCCGCCAGGCCCCCCCCCCACCCCCAGCACCGAGGGGCCAAGACACAGTAGCCCGGCTGCCTTGCTAAGCGGGCCAGGGGCACAGGTGTCCCAGAGCAGCTCTGCTGTGTCGCCCGGGCTGACGAGGAGGCTGGGCACAAACACAGGTGGGCCACGGATGTTCCCCTGCGGTGTGGGCGCCAGAAGCCCCTGGGAGAAGGAAGCCGCTAGCGGCAGGGACTTAGCTGGAAGATTCTAATTGCACAGGGCAGGCCAGGGTGGCCCTGGTGGGTCCTGGGCAGGCTGAAATTGTGAAGGGAAGAAAATCTAAGTGGAAGCTGCGAGAAAGAGAAAAGACACAGAAAGGAGGGTGAGGAGCTGGCCGGTCACAGGGGTAGACGAAGCCACCGCACAGGCTCCTGCTGCAGAGGCTGCCAGACCCGCCTCGATTCGGGGCGACCCTCGGTCCTGACTGTTCGTGGCTCTCCCCGTGTCCTTGCACGGGGGCTTCCTCGCAGTGAGCCTCCCCTTTCTTGGGAAATTTCCGTGAGTCTCCATTCATTACAGCCAGAGAACCTAAGGCACACCATGCTCTCCCTGGCCAGTTTTTTCTCTGCATAAACGTAACCATATACTCTGTCTTATGAAACTGGCGCAGACCGAAGTGCTATGTGGTGACACCGTTTTTAAGAAAACTTGACAGATATATTGGGAGCATTCCTGTGACATCATTACAACTTTCTAAGATCTTCTTGCAAGGGCCCCGAACCTCGGGGCAGCTGTCATCACCACGGCGAAGTCCAGTTTGCTGGGTCCTCCTGAGAACTGTCGCCTGCGCAGAACCCGCCCGGAGCGACAAGCAGCTGCCCCAGGCCGCCTCGGCGCGCAGCTCCCACGTGGGGCGTCTGCTGCCCCGCAGCGGGCCTGGGCGAGCTCCAGCCGCCGGCCAAACAGTTTCCCAACGGCCGAAACATGCTGGAACCGTCAAAAGAACACAAAATGGGCCACCAAAAAGCACGAAGCATAGCACAGTTCTGTTTGTTCTGTGGCATTTTGAAAATGGCAAATCTGTCGTCAGGATAAAAACCGAAACAGAAACCGAGCACTTTGGTATAACGCACGTGAAGACGGCCCTGCAGTCGGCCAGCTCCTGGCAGCGGCCCCCAGTCTTTTTGGCATCAGGGGCCGTTTCCATGGAAGACAGTTTTTCCACGGACTGGGGACAGGGGGATGGTTTCAGGATGATCCAAGCGCCTTACATTTATTGTGCACTTTATTTCTATTATTATTACATTGTAATATATAATGAAATAATTACAGAACTCACCACAGGTTGGGGACCCCCGTCCCGGGGCTATCAAGAACCATGAGTCTTTCAAACAACAATTTGTCACCTCATGCCTACAACCTTCACGCACCTGTGGCTTCACGTCTGCTCTCAAAGCATGTTGCAGTGGCAGCTGCGGCCGGGAGGTGTGTCGGCGTCACTCCAGCCTTGGACCCAGGGACCCTGACGCAGGGACCCAGGCCCTCCGGAGCCCCGGGCCAGGCGCCTCGTGCGGACACCGTCTGTCGCTCGCGCTGCCACAGTCGGCGGTGTTCCTCAGTGCGGGAGCTGGCCTCGCCCGGCCTCCACCCTGACACTGGGCCAGTGGTTGTGGCTGACGTCGATCCTTCGCTGTGTCCGAAAGCCTTGCCTGGGGCAACACATTTGAATCGGGAGTTTCCAAGAAATGTCCATTGCATTTTGAACTCTAGCTGTTCACCCGTGGTTGTCAAGAAGTCGCCATTTTTTGCTTTGCCTGACAACACATACAGCCTCTGAGATTCAACTTCTCCACCAGCGAAACGAGGCTGCTGACCCCCGGGTCGCTGTCGCGCTGTGAGGCCCGCGCCTGTCAGGAGGGTGAGGTGCCATGGCACTCGCAGCCCCCGGCGCGCGCGTTACACTGGTGCTCGATCCTTGCTCCCGTCCCGTCTCCTTTCAGAATTTCGCCATGGTCGCGCCAAGACTGGAGACAGGAAGGAAATACGAAGGCGCATTGCTGGGGTCCTTCCGCCGCCACGGGCCGCAGGCACCGGCGGGAAAGAGAAGGAAAGGGAAGCTGCCCCCTCGCAGTGTCCCCACTGCAGTTACCTGTTGGCCAAAAGCACTTACATGTGTCACCTCCTGGGGGTTACACAGGTCACACCACTGTCAAAACTCATCAGGCTGGACACTTAATACCTGTGCATTTTGTTGTGTGATCATTATGTCTTAACATCTTTCTTCAATAAAAATTTCAACCAGGCCGGGCGCGGTGGCTCA
>NW_012144371.1:0-1005 GCF_000956105.1 Propithecus coquereli
ATGGAAAGAATGGAGCAATAGTAATGAAACACTTTCTCCTTTTTCTTTTGTTGCTCTGTGCATACTCTCCTGTCTCACTTTGACTCTCTGTGACTTTTCTTCACTTCCCTTGCTTTGCTTTCTCTCTGTTTCCTTGGCTCCTCTTCTCTTTCCCTCCCCTCTCCTTCCGAGGCTACTGGCTACCAGAGGGAGGCCCCTTCCAGGCCAAATACTCTTCTTCCCCACTTCTCTCACTTGCCAGCATCACGGGCTTTCAGTCACCAGGGCATGCCATGGTTCTGTTCTAGGATGTTGATGTGTCATCTTTCACTATTGGAAACTGTTCCTTTTATGTGAACATAGTCATAGAGGGGAAGAAACAGGGGCTGCTTAGTTATTTGCTTCTGAGCTATAATAAGCTCATGTGCTGTAACCATCTCAGCCTCTTCCTGGTTCTTCTGTCCCATACATGATGGGTTCAAAGGGAAACTTCTTTTCCCCAGGGAAACAAGGAGGAGAAGAAAGTAAGAAGTTAGCCCTTGGCAAAGTCAAGGTTGATAAAAGGACCTGAGAACAGGGTGCCTGGGAATTGGAACAGGCCATATTGGAGACAGAAACCTGTCAGGTTCCAGGATTTGGGAGCCTTCAGGAGGCAGTGGGCCAGAGCTGGGTTTTAGCTGCTTAATGACTAGGGTGTTTCAATACCTGGACGAACCTTCCTCAAACCCATTGAGGCTTCCGCTATCATTCTCCGGTGAAATGAAGCAGGGCTCCTTAGAGAATGACTGATACTAGGACTAGGGATATGAAACATACAAGATGAGCCTAGGCCAGAAATTAGAAGCATGCTAAAAAAAAAAAATACCAAAATCAAATAAAGAAAACACAATGATGGGTGTATGTCAAAATGACATAGGAATCAGCTAAAAGAGTTCCCAATGGCCAAAGTCGAACTACTTTGAGCAAGAAAATAAGATAATATTGGATTCTAACCCAAAATATAAAATAAATATCCATGCATCCATA
>NW_012144372.1:0-1235 GCF_000956105.1 Propithecus coquereli
AAAACGTAACATGTCAGAACTTACAGGTAAACGAGTGCATAGAGGGAAACCTATGGCTTTAAACGTGTGTCACGGAGCAGAGGAGAGGCTGGAACACACCTGAGACATTAAAAAAATAGCAAATTAAGCCCCCCAAAAATAGAAGGAAACAGATTTAAAGACAAGCGCACAAGTCAATGAAATAAAAAAGGAATATTACATTGAGGAAAATCTACGACGCTAAAATGTGGTTCTCTGAGGAGACTAATAAAATTGATCAACTTTTAGCAAGATTGATGGGGGGAGGGGGACAGAAGTCACTAATGTCAGGAATTAAAGATGGGACGTCACTCTAGGTCTAGGGACGCTAACCTCACTCGGAGAGCACTGCAAACATAACTGTGATAATTTCAAAACATTTCAAAAACGTTTGATAATATCAAAACATAATTTTGGTATTTTAGATAAGATAAATTCCTTAAAAAACACAATATATAAAAGCAGACACAAGAAGAAATAAAAACATATAAATTGCCCAATATAATTAAACAAATTAAACTTGGAATGTTAATGATCGTCCCACAAAGAAAACCATAAGTCTAGATGACTTCACCAGCAAATTCTTCCACACATTTAAGGAAGAAATAATAGCAATTTTCTACAAATCTTTGTAGAATGATTTTTATGGGGCAGCGTAAGCTTGACGTCAAAAGGACATTTCAAGAAAGAAAAATCACAGGTTACTCTCTCACGCGAGCACAGATGCAAATACCCGAGAGACAACACCAGCGGACGCAACCCAGCGCTAAATACAAAGACATATGGTCAAGTGTGGCTTCATCTAGTCGTGCAAGGTTAGTCTGGCATTGCAGAATCAACTAACGTAATTCACCGCATCAACGGAACAAGAAAAAACATATTCAACGCAAAAGATGCAGAGAAGCATTTGAAAACCCCGAGGTCCATTCGTAATTAGAAACACAACTCTCAGGCAAACTAGGAATATTAGGAAACTCCATCATCTACAAAAGCTCAAACTAAAACAAAACAGCTAAACCCTGAGCAAACATAATTAATCCTGAAAAATTATACACTTTCCTCCCAAGACAGGGAGCAAGACAAAGATGTCACCGTTTCTACTTAACGTTGTCCAGAAAGTCCCAGCCAGTGTATTACGGTAAGAAAAAGGACATAAAAGGTATAATGATTGGACAGGAAAAAATAAAACTGTCATTATTTGCAAGTGACATATTCAT
>NW_012144373.1:0-1148 GCF_000956105.1 Propithecus coquereli
AGAGTGAGACTCTGTCTCAAAAAAAAAAAAAAGAAAAAAAGAATATTTAATGACAAAGAAAGATCTGTGAGCTGTGTCGTACCAGATCCTGTTGGCACTTTCCTCAGAAGCCCGCGGCCTTCATCTCTGCATGAGCTCTGGTCCTGCAGGGCTCTTTGCTGTGCTCTCCTGCAACTGTCGCCTGAGGCTTTCCTCTGGCCAGGAGCTGCTAGGACACAAAGCCAGGGGAGCCCATCAGCTCTCAGGGCGGTTAAAGCTCCCTCTTCTCACTCCCCAGCCTGAGCCGATTACTGCTGGGAACGGGCTGGTTAAACATGAATACCTCAGCCTCCTCAGGCTTCCATGGTGACAATTTCAAGATGTTTTCTACACTCAAAATTTTCGAGACTTCTCCAGCAGGACTCAGCTCCTGTTGCAACACAGTGCCAACTGGATTACTTACATACAATTTATTGGCTTCCTTTCGGTGGTTATTTTTTTAAAAAATTTTCCAGCGCTCCCTCCCACGAAGCAGTAGGGTCTGTGTCCCCTCCTCTTGTGGGCTTGTGACAGCTTTGACTAAAAGAGTACGGCAGAAGCGACACTGTATGATTTTCAAGGCGAGACCATAAAAAGCCATCAGCTTCTGTCTGCTTCCCGTGGGCACTCACTCTTGGGGAGACTAGTCACAGAGTGAGAAGTCGGACCTGAGCTCACCGTGATGGACAGCCCACGTGCAGAGTCTGGCCGGCCTCAGGGTCCACGGCTAGCCATGGGAGGGGTCGTCTTGATCATCCCGCCCAGCAGAGCCTTCAGATGCCTGCAGCCCAGTGCAAATCTCACAGCAAAGCCCTTCCCGAATCCCTGATGCACAAAACCTAATGCAAAACAGCAAGAGGGGTTGTTTTATACCACTGAGGAGTAATCTGTTACACAGCGGTAGTGACCAACATTTCCCTTCCTGTGTCTCTTCCCCACTTTCCTCCTGGCATTTCCTGGAATGGCCTGAAAGATAAATTATGTGCTCTCGAATCTTTATTTCAAACCAAGAAAAACTACGTTACAAGATAATAATTATAATATGACCTCAACCCTGAAAAAAATACTAGGGAAAACAGTAGAAACATATAAAATGTTAACCCAGTTAATCTCTAAGTGGGCAGATTGAG
>NW_012144374.1:0-587 GCF_000956105.1 Propithecus coquereli
CCAAAAAAGACACAAAATGCAAAGATACTTGTACCAAATTTAAATGCTCTAAAGAGCATCTGCTACAGAGGAGGATCTCAATAATCAGTTAGACATGAAGGCCTGTTCTGTGGCTTTCAATACACTTGTTTTCAGATTCCTGATTCTTGCTTAATAGGCTCATATATCAAGTGACTGTGTTGGCAAGAATGGAAACTATGCATGAGCTCAACAACGTGGACTTTCCCTTATAAAAGCTGATCTTCTTTGTGCCCAAATACTAACAGAAAAGGGCCATATGATGCCATTTTCAAGTAGAGTAACCAACCATGCAATTGCAGATTGATTACACTAAACATCTTCCTTCATGAAGGGAGCAGTGATTTTTTTTTCTCCCCACAGATATAGAAAGTTTTTCTGGATATAGACTAACCATTTCTTCCCATGACACTTCTGACAGTGCCACCATTCTTACACTTACAGAATGCCATATGCCTTGCCACTTAGTCAATACAATACTATCTTTCATTAAGGAATTCATTTTACTACTGATAAAGGGTGTCAGAGGTCGTGCCACAGAATTTACTAATTTTACTATGTACCCATCT
>NW_012144375.1:0-1236 GCF_000956105.1 Propithecus coquereli
CTCTAGCCAGGGCAACAGAGCCAGACTCTGTCTCAAAAAAAAAAAAAAAAAAGAATTTTATCTTCAGTTTCTAATTTTTTAAAAAAAGGGTTTACAATGAAATAAATGTGATAATAATGTCTTAAAAACACATTTGACTATACCTTTGCTAAGTTAATGTTTTGATTTAAAAGTTACTTTAAAAAATGAATATAGAGACCAAACATGTTTCCAGTAGCTTTGGTGAGTTATTGAAAACATCTGTTGATTTAAAGGTAAAAGGTGTATTGTACTACAGTAACACAAGTCTGAATTTCAGGTACAACTGCTATGGATTATCAATCAAATGTCCATTATTTTGGTAAAAGATAATCTCGTTTAACTCTACATGTAATATTTTAGGAAAATATATTTTTCATAATGATTAAATGAAGATGGTTGTTTGTAACATTTTAACTATGATAAATGGACTTTAAAAGTCCTATGAAGACAACCATTTCTATATTTTCTAAAGTTTAACGCCATTGTGTTCCTGATGAATGACCATATGAACAAGCTGTACTAGCCTAATTTGCCCCTGTTTTTATTGTTCTCATGGCTACTCTTAAGGAAAGAGAGTATATCTACTGATTGTTGGGCCTGCCTTGGGCAGAATTATCTATCCACTATTTAAATCACTTGGCTGTTAAAATGGTTTTTGGAGTTATGAACAATTTTCTACATTTAAATGTCTCCCTGTAACTGAAGAAAGTAAATTTAGTACCATATTTGCAGTATTTAAGTCAGGAATTGTGGAGTTGTGTCTTCTAAGCCTGTGCAGACCATAGAAAAGCCCAGATCTACTACTGAACATGTAGGAGAAACTCAATATGGAAGTCTACCTAAAAATTAAAAAAAAAAAAAAAAAGTAAACCTTTCCCCTAGAGATTATGATTTATTATAATTGGAACAGGGCCTAGAAATCTGTATTTTTCTACCAAGGACCTGATGTGTATAAAGAGACAAGTTTGAAAAATGCTAGAGTAAACGACTTCTAAGTTCAGATCTAAAGTTCTACAACTCTAGAACCAAGATTTCCTTTTCTCCAGACATTTTTCCTTCAACGTAACCATTTTATTTTGTAGAACTATTTATTTATGCATCTTACTCAATGGCAACCATGACCAATTCCTGTTTCTTTGACACTGTGTTCATGCTTGTATGTAAATAGCCTGTTTGATCCCCCCTATGAACTTTGCACTGTCCGTATATTAATTA
>NW_012144376.1:0-2106 GCF_000956105.1 Propithecus coquereli
AAAGAAAAAAGAATTTTAATACTTTAATTAAAAATGCAAACATTTTTGAAATATTTGATTCCACATGTTGAAAGGGCACAATGTATATAAGGAAACTGTTCTCGTATCATCAATACCAACATATATCCTTGCAAAATTTTTGTGCTTTAAAGATAAAGACAATTCTTTAAATATTTAAGCAAAAAGGAAAGAAAATCAGGTTGGCAACATACTTCTTGGCAGCAACATTCAATGCCAGAAAACAATGGGGTCACACCTACAAGACACTGAAGAAAGAAAGCAGTATGAGATAAAGTTTTATGCTGAAACAGGCTATTCTTTAATGTATAAAGCCTACAGACAAACCATTTTAAACATGTAAGAGTTCAGGAAACATTCCTCAAATGGACATTTCTTGAGAAAACTACTAGAGGATGAACTCCAGCCAGTCAAGAGATGAATGGGAGTTTGGCCAAGGGACAGTCAGGTAGCAGTAAATTTATTTAACTACACATCTAAGAAAAAGCAAAAGTAGAGATACAAGTGATGGAAGAGAATGCCAACTTTCTGTCAAGTGCCATAATACATGGGAGTATAAAGATAAAGTTTAAAGTTGGTAGGTCAAATATATACACATACTGAGGAATAAACTTAAAAGAAATGTACACAGCGTATGCATGAAAAACTTATAATATTCCTGAAGAGCAAAGTAGAACTGCACATGCTATGTTCTTAGTTAGGGAGACTCAATATCATAATTTCTCCCAAAGCTAACTTATAAATTTAATTTGATTCCAATAAATAATATAAGCAGGGTTTTTTTTTCCCTTTCTCGGGATTCAGATAAACTGATTTTAGTGTTCACTTGGAAAAATAAGCAAGAAGAACTGGAAACTCAGAAAATTTGAGCAGAGAGAAGGTGGGAGCACACCCAGACCTGAAACCCACTCTCCCGCCTCAATAACTGGTCTAGAAATGGTCAAAGCAAAGGATCATAACGGAAAGCCCCAGAGAGTCTCAAATACATACAAAATGTCAAAAGACAAATGTCAATCTGGGAAAATGCTTGCAACTTGTATCACACACAAAAGGTTTATCTCTAAAGTAGGTCAGTTCCTGGAAAAAGCTAAGGAAGAAATGTGAGGCGGGAGCTGTGTGGGAGCGAAGGCTGCGGACTGGGCGGAACAGCAGCAGCCCTCAGCAGAGGCGCAGTGGAGGCTGCTGGCTTGGAGTGGGCACAGAGTGGGAGGGATCTTCAGGGGTCCACACTGTGGCAAGGGGGCCCGGCCTTTAATCCCAGACGTATTGCAGTCACTAGGTGGGGGCTGCCCTCAGGGAGCACCTTGGGCAAGGTGACTCCCTGTGGCTGGGGGCAATTCCTGCAGAGGGACTCAGCCTGAGCCATCAGCACCCCCTCTCTCTACTCAGGCAGGAGCGCCTGGGTCCCCATGAAGAGGTCTGGGTGCTAGAGCAGACACTACAATTTGTGTGTGTGTGTGTGTGTGTGTGTGTGTGTGTGTGTGTGTGTGTACTGCCCAGAAACCAATAAGGAAAAAAAAAAAAAAGATTAACAATCCAAAAGATACACAGCAAGTGGAAGTGCAGAATTATATAACCCGCAGGAATGGCAATTTTGTGATATTCATCAAAATTATAAATGCATTTATCCTGTGCCCCAGCAATTCCACTTCTGGGAATTTATCCTACAGAAATACCTATACGCATAAAATGAGGTATGTATAATATAGTTTTTGCAGCATTGTTTCCAACAGAAAAATGATGGAAACGAGCCAAATGGCCATCTATAGACTATTTAGATACCCTAGAGTACATGCCACCTAACACGATACGATGCTGTTGTATGAAAGCGCTGTAGCATACATTAGGCAGTGGAAAAACTTATAATCCTACCTTTGGGTAAGAATAGAAATATACACACACACACGTATTTTGCTTGCATCTGCATATACAAATGCTGGGCAGGTGAACAAGAAACAAACAGAACTGGTGACCCAGGGGTCAGGGCAGGGTGGGGTAGAGGGGACAGAGATGGGTGCAATATTTTTAACATCTACTTCTTCTGAGTTTTGACCTATTTGAGAAAATTAGCTATCTAAAACAAATAGG
>NW_012144377.1:0-998 GCF_000956105.1 Propithecus coquereli
ATATATTGCCTTTGCCCCACCCAAGTTAGAGCTTCAAGCATGTCCATACACCAGACAGAGTGCACCGCACCCATTAGGTGTGAATATACCCATCCCCTCCTCCCCGCTCCCACCTGCCCGACACCAGATGAATGTTACTACTAAATGTGCACATAAATATTGATCTGTTAATGTCACTTTGATAGTGAGTACATGTGGTGCTGTTTTTCCATTCTTGGGATACTTCACTTAGTAGAATGGGCTCCAGCTCTATCCAGGATAATATAAGAGGTGCTAGATTACCATTGATTTTGTGGCTGAGTAGAACTCCATGATACACATACACCACATTTTATTAATCCACTCATGTATTGATGGGCACTTGGGTTGTTTCCACATCTTTGCAATTGTCAATTGTGCTGCTATAAACATTCTAGTGCAGATGTCTTTTTTATAGAATGTCTTTTTTTTCCCTTTCTCTAGATGCCCAGTAATGGAATTGCTGGATCAAATGGTGGTTCTACTTTTAGCTCTTTAGAGGATATACTTTAAAATAATTAAAAGGGTGGAAGTGGAATGTTGCTATCACAAACAAATGATAAATGCCTTAGGTGTTGGATACCCCAATTACTCTGATTTGATTAATTCACATTGTATGCCCGTATCAAAACATCACACGTACCCTATAAGGATATGTAACTATTATGTATCCATAATAATTAATAATATATAAATAAAAATAAACAAACGAAGAAAAACAAAATTGATGTACCGAGGAAAAAAAAGAATAATATTCACAATAATCTAAAATGACTATGATATCTTTTTCCCTTTTCTAACTACATTTCTGAGTTAGGCTAGAATTTTTTCATATACTTTACAAAAAACAACATATGGCAATAGATTTACCACAGAAGCAGCAATGAGAATTCAATTGTCTTCTGTTAGAGAGATTTGCTAATATAAAAACAATGCTACTCTTCCCATTAGTTACTTTTAATTTTTTGAAATACAATTTT
>NW_012144378.1:0-1250 GCF_000956105.1 Propithecus coquereli
GACTTTTTCGTTCTGCTTCAATCCACAAACTCCTCTTACTTTTTCTTTTCTTTCTTTCTTGCTGTCTCTCCTGATGTCTTTCTTCCTTCTTTCTTTCTGTCTTTCTCTTTCTCCTTCCTTCCTTCCTCCCTCCCTCTCTTCTTTCCTTCTTCCTTCCTTCCTCTCTTCCTCTCTTCCTCTCTCCCTCCCTCCCTGTCTTTCTCTTTCTGTCTTACCTTCTATTATTTTCTTCTTTCTTCTGAGCTTTCCCCAACAGTCCATTGAAAATACAGTGGTTATTGGAAAAATGAATGACTAAACTCTTTCTTACTGACCCAGGTGATCAACCTCACCTGCAGTTTGAGCTATCCATTACCATTCAAACAGAGTCAGTCTTCTCTAACAGTGATTTCTTTTAAAATAACTTCTCCATTATGCCTGCAGAGCCTCTATATCTTAACTATCTAACATGTTTAATACACACATTTTTAGCAAACAGTATTACTGAAAATATCTCTTAGAAAGTTCTCTCCAAATACCTAGAGAACAGTATTGGGACTCATGAGGTAAAGGAAAAGGAGACAAAGGAAAGACGTGAACTTCCTTCAGATATGTCATGAGCAGAGACAGAGACAGCTAGTGGTTTGGAAACCATGGTGACATGAAGGTAACTGGGCCAAAATCTAAAAGATTGATATTGGCTGTCCTAGCACTGTTCAATAATAAAATAAGGGCATGTCTAAATACAAGTTCATATAAATTTGTTCTATGTTATATGTTTAATAATTTTAAAAGTTTGAATATCATTTTAAATTTGTACATAAACAGAAAAAAATTGAATTCTGGAATTGCAATTGTAGAAAAGATAAATGTGATTTTGCTTATTATTAATGCTGGAAAATGATTATATACCCATATTATTGAAACATAGTAAATAGATATTTAGGTGGCAGTGATAATTATCCTAATAGAAAATGGAGTCAATCATACTATATATATTTTCTATGGCCACAGGAGTATTTAAATGGCAGTTCATCATCATAGCTAAAATTCCCCCGAAATTGACAGGGAAACTTTCTATATAATATCCACTCTGAATGTGTTTCACAAATGACCTGAGCTTTTCCAACATGACTCTTGTGTACTTAATATTATAATCATAATGCTCTGGCATTGATGTGGACTGAATGTTTGTGTCCCCCTGAACCCTATATGGTGAAGCCCAGGCCTCCAGTGTGCTTGGAAATAGGGCCTTTAGGGAAGTAATTAAT
>NW_012144378.1:12455-12927 GCF_000956105.1 Propithecus coquereli
TATTTTCATTTAAGAATGGATGTATACTTTCCCAGGGTTAAGGGAAACCTCTTGGGGGGTAAAAAAAACATAGAACACTAAGCTGATTCTTTAAGCTTTATGGGAGTTGAATGAAATTTTATCTAAATATAACGTATTTTCCTGCTCAGGATAAGAGCACTGGGAAGAATCTGAATCCTGGCAGGCTGCTTATAAGTGCTAGAAACCAAGCAGGTAATAATCACCTGCAAGGATTCTGAGATGAAATGATCCAGCCGCCTATGCTTGTGAAACATAACTACTATGTATTTGACTAATCTAGGAAATATCCAATTTTACACACCCTAACATTGTGTGATAAATATTTAATTTAGGAAGCAAGTTTCTGGGTATTGTATACTTTCTTTTCTAGCAAGTAGAGAAAGGTGGCAATTCGTGACAAATCTGTTTGCTTCTACTGATTAGTGATTTTAAAAACCTTTTTGTTTTTTTC
>NW_012144378.1:21467-23141 GCF_000956105.1 Propithecus coquereli
GCAAGAAGCATGCTCAAGCCAGAATCCACGTATGAGAGTACTACATCATTGCCTGGAAAAGGAGAAAGATATAGGAAGTATTATGAGCTGAATTCTGTTTGCCAAAATTTATGTTGAGGTCCTAACCCCTGTTACCTCAGAATATGACTATCTTTGGAGACAAGGTCTTTAACAAGGTAATTAAGTTTAAATGTGGTCACTGATGTGGGCCCTAATCCAATATGACTGATGTCCTTGTAAGGAGAGGAGATTAAGACTCAGACAGAGGGAAGACCATGTGAAGACACTGGGGGAAGACAGTCTTCTACACTCCAAAGACAGAAGCCCCAGAATAAAACCAAACTTGCCTACACCTTGACCTCAGACTTCTAGCCTCCAGAACTGTGAGAAAATAAATATTTGTCATTTAAGTCTTGTCTCTGGTACTTTATGGCAGCCCAAGAAAGCTAATACAGGTAGGGATGGAAAATGCATCCATCCTCTACTTGGTCCCAGATTAGGGCCTCCAAAATTCTTATACAATCATTTTATCAAGTTCAAAGTTCAGGATTTTGTGAGTCACATCAGATCTAGATGTAGTTCCCCTTAATACATTCACGTGCAAACTGAAGAGAAGAGATGTCTTTCTCACACACACTAAAAGGCAGTATTAGAACAGGGACAGGATAACATCAAAAGGAATACCCATTTTAAGAGATGACGAAGGAAAGGCTGTTCAGAAAAGAGCTCAGCGAGCCTCTGCTGTTCAAACCATATACATTCTCAAGGTCTTAAGACTGGCCCTTTACCCAGCACCTGGGAGATGAGCCCTGAGTCCTTAGAGCATTTTGCACAGTAAATGTGCCTTTGTACACTTGAGAACTAGGAGCATGACATATAGTCTGTGCTAACAGTGTTATATATGGCGAGTGCCTGTTTTTGTATGCCTGAGGCCTTGGATCTTAACAGCTGAGATCAGTCACATGGACACTGAAAACCTATGTGAATAATCCCCAGTAAAAACCCCAGGCACCAATGCTTGGGTAAGACTTCTCTGAGTGGCAACATTGTGCCTGTGTTGTCACACATAATTTCTCTGGGATTTAAGAACTGTCCATGCAAATCCACTGGAAGAGCGCAGCTGAAAGCCTGTGCTTGGTTTCTTCCGGACTCCACCCTGTGTGCCTTTTTCCTTGCTGATTTTAATCTGTTTTCTTTTGCTGTAACTAACTGCAACTGTGAGTATTACCATTTGTCTGAGTTCCATGAGTCTTTTTAGTGAATAAGCAAGGCAAATGTGGTCTGGGGACCCCAGAGAAAGAAACAAGTGATTAATTTTAAGATGAGGACTAAACATTGACAGAGTTATGTATGCCTATATTCTATTGACCAAAGCATGTCACATGTCTATTTTCCTCTGGGTGCTTTGACAAATTACCATAAACTGAATGGCTTAAAATATTTATTCTCTCATAGTACTAGAGGCTAAAGAGACCAAAATAAGATTCATTGGGCCAAAACAAATGTTGGCAGAACCATAATTCTTCCAGAGGCTCAAAGGGAGAAACTGTTTCTTGCCTCTTCCAGTTTCTGGTAGTTGCCAAAATTCTTTCACTTGAAGCCAAACCATTTCAGTATCTGTCTCCATGACCACATGCTTTCTTTCTCTCTCAAAAGTCCCTCTCCCTGTCTCTT
>NW_012144378.1:24466-25991 GCF_000956105.1 Propithecus coquereli
TTAACTTTTTTGTATTATAAGTAGAAAGAATACATTCTAAAATAATGATAGAAAATATAGTATATTAAATACTAGGTGATGGGAATTTTTCACTTCATCATAATCTTGTGTGACCACTATCCTCCTGTATATGTGGTCTGTTGATCAAAATTTTGTTTTGTAACACATGACTGTAAAATACTTTGATATATAAGGTGATATTCACAGATGTCTGGGATTAGGGCTTAGATCTATCTTTATTGGAGCCATAATCCACTCCGCACAAGGCAAAGGCCAAAGTCAATGGAAATAGACTCCACTCATGGTAAGGATGTGGCTATGGTGTAGGTGTACAATACAACAGGGGGCTACTAAAAGTTGGGACCAAAAGGAAAAAAAAACATACCTAAACTTGCCATCTTTGACACAATTAGTCATGTTATTATAATACGAAAATTTTATTTCCTCCTGATCCCAAAGCTTCCCTAAATCTTGTTCAATTGTGGTGTCAGGCTCAAAGTGTAGGTTCTCATGATGCACAGACAAGATAACCTTCTTCAAATACAGCAATTACAAGTGTGAAATCTTAGCACAAACTCAACAAACACTCTCATTTTAAAAGGGGAACAAGTGGAGGTACACATCATTCTCTGCGAATACTGTGAAATCTTGCCGGGAAACTCTTAAATTCTGGAAATTTTTCTTGACTCAATCCTAGTTTTGCTCCCAGGAAGGGCTTCTCCAACCAATTTCCTTTATATTTTAAATTTGCCTCTTTAGAGGTTTTTCTTCCCTGTAACATACTGACTATTTAAACAAATCACTGGGAAATATGCCTTTCAGACAACATTCTGAGAATATTTCCTTCATATAGAAAGAAAGTTAGGGGCAGGGAAGAGATTTTTTTTTTCATTTTGTACATTTCCCATCCCTTTTAATCCATTCTGGCAATTTTTTTGAAAGTATAGCTTTCTTAAATCTTCATGAGCTTCCTTGATTTTTGATTCAAACTTACTCTGTGTAGCAAAAGGCAGAAGCAAAATTCATTTCTCAACATCTCTTTCTCTCTAGGCTTGGTTACTGCAACTACAGGTGTGTCAGGGTCCATGGAGGTCCTTAAGTGCATTTATCCAGCTGAGAGAATCTTCTTGGAACCTTCTTAATTATTTTAGAAATATTAGCAAAAATTCACATGATAACAATTTTAATTTGGTCTTAACCCAGAGGTCATGTCTTATTTGAAAATCTTTAACTGACATGAAAGTCTGAACATGGAAACAGTTTTATTTTCTGAACTGGCAAGTTCTGGCCCCTGCATATTGTTTCTGAATTCTACTTTGAAGTTTTTCAGTTTTTGAGTTTATATCTTTCATTTAGTAGCACAATATCTGATATAAACAATATGCTTCCTGGAAGACTCTTTGTTTAAGTCTAAAAGCGTATTTAGTACATTTTATATTTACTAATTCACTGCAGGCAAAGAGTCGTACTAAATAATTTGCCACTGCAGAATGTGGGTGGCCCTTTTCCCAGCCTACTAGTTTCC
>NW_012144378.1:28756-29107 GCF_000956105.1 Propithecus coquereli
AATCAGTCACACACAAATTATCTAGTATAATCACAAATCTCTTTTATTTAAAGTCAGCTTTAAACATTATTGACTTGAGTCACATCTACAATGTAGCTTCATAGAGATACCTGTATTAGTGCTTGATTGAATACCTGGAGACTGTAGCTTACACAAGGTGACATGAAAAGAACATCACATGTGCTATTGGTTAAAAACAATTGCAAGCTTTTAATAGTAGTCTATATTCAAAAATATATCAGTAATTATAATAAGTTTAATGTACTAAGAGTTCCATGGAATTTAAAAATCAAAACTTAGCCAATACTATTGAGAAAAGAATTTTTGCTTTGTTTTGTTTGCTTTCCTATA
>NW_012144378.1:30742-31068 GCF_000956105.1 Propithecus coquereli
ACATAGTAATATTTCAATGTATCAGTTGAGTAAATAATTATTAGTATTTGAAATGAACCTACAACTATTCTCACTGTTCATTAATTCTCTAGAACGATTACACAGTGCAATAATGCAAAGGAAAATCATTATAAACCAAAGTTATCTCAAGAAATTGTATTTCTGAAAATCAATAGCAATAAAGGTAAAATTTCCAAGATAACAAGGAAACTTTTCATGAATTAATTGTACAGGCTGATTTTATAATATTTTCAATATCTAAAAAATAAGCATTTATTACCAAGTATAGTCTTATACTGACATACATGTATGTATAATAAGATAAA
>NW_012144378.1:33688-34211 GCF_000956105.1 Propithecus coquereli
CACAATCTAGCTATTTGCTTTTTATGAGCTAAAACATTACAACACTGAAAGTGCAATGCAGGCCTTTTATATTAATAGATAAATATATTTTAAGGTACAAAGCTTATAAGGGACACAAAATGAAAAAAATAAGGAATTTACCCTGATTTCTATAAGATTCCCACTGTGATGGAGTCTTATAGAATGAAAAAAAAATGGGAATTTATTTATTCATTTAATAAATAGTAAATGAGCCCTCCTGCGTCCTGGCATGGTGCCGGGTGTTCAATGGACATAATGTTTCACTATTTACAGATATTAACTTCAAGTTCAGAATATGAAATTTATATTTCAAGTTCAGAAATGTAAAAAAATTCTAGCTCAAAAGTTAGATTAAGATAGAACTAGAATCAAACTATTATACGAATCCAGTGTTCCTCCCCTGGCTTTCATTATATTGGAAAAGGATGGTCACTGGTTACTAAAGCATATTAGTATGCTTTAGTATCAAAGGGGGCTCTAATTAATCTACAATTTGCAATTA
>NW_012144379.1:0-1880 GCF_000956105.1 Propithecus coquereli
TAAAGTCACATTAACTAAAGTCAGAAAGAAATGAGGATGGAGTATTTATCAGATCTGTGAAGGACTGGTAACTATCTCAACTCCAAAAGCAAGAGAAAAGTGTCACTAAAGCCAGACATTCAAATATGTAAAAATTTTCACTTCTACACTATAACAATTAAACAAAAAAGACATCAGATTAAAAAGTATTTATCACAAATATGACAAAGGATTAATAGAAAGGTCTTATTCTAGCTATTAAAAAAAAGAATTAGCCAGGCATGGTGGCATGCGCTTTATAGTCCCAGCTGCTTGGGAGGCTGAAGCAGGAGGATTGCTTGAGCCAAGGAGTTTGGGGTTGCTGTGTGCTGTGATCGAACCACTCACTGCACTCTAGCCCAAGTGACAGAGTGAGACCCTGTCAAGAAGGAAAGAAAAGGAAGGAAGGAAGGAAAATTAATACCTTTCATAACAACCTGGATGGAACTGGAGCCCATTCTCCTGAGTGAAGTGTGGCAAGAATGGGAAAACAAACACCACATGTGCTCACTATTAAGTTGGAACTAACTGATCAGCGCTCATGAGCACGTACGGAAGTAAAACTCAACAGAAATCAAGTAGATGGAGGGTAGAGGGAGGAGGAATGGGTGAAATCACACCTAATGGGTACAATGTACACTATCTGGGTGATGGACACACTTATACTTTGACTCAAGCTGTACAAAAACAACCCATGTAACCAAAACATCGGTACCCCTGTAATATTATGAAACGAAAGAAAGAGAGAAAGAGAGAGAGAGAGAAAGAAAGAAAGAAAGAAAGAAGGAAAGAAGGAGAGAGGGAAGAAGGAAGGAGGGAGGGAGGGAAGAAGGAAGAAGGAAGGAAGGGAGAAAGGAGGGAGGAAGGAAGAAAAGAAAGAAAGAAAAAGGAAAGAAAGAAAGAAAAAGAAAGAAAGAAAGAAAGAAAGAAAGAAAGAAAAAGAAAGAAAGAAAGAAAGAAAGAAAGAAAGAAAAAGAGCCCAGTGGACAAATGGACAAAACAACAGACAATTTGCATTAGGAGAATTAATAATAAACAGAAACATATAAAAAGGCTTATAATTGTTAGTAATTAAAGAAATGCAAATTAAAGCAGCTGCATTTTGACTGCTGAACGCAGGCACTACTGTACTAACCTATGTGGACGCTTTGGATCTGAGCTCTTACTGCTTTAGCAAATGGACTGGCTTCCCCTTCTCTCGTTCACAGAGCTAAATTAGTGCTCAAAACAATAACCTCATGATCTATATGAAGTTAAAATTATCTCCCATTTATCCTTCTTTTTCCCCACCTTCATGCACCATATATTTTTCGGGGAAAAAAGTTATTGAAAATGTGTAAAAATACACTGCTTCCAATTCTTCTTTTTCTTTCTTTCTTTCTTTTTTCTTTTTTTTTTTTTGAAGCGAGTCCTAAGTCCATAAAGCATATATGTACATGAAATTGTTAACCCATGAGCTACCCGTTGTCCCTTGATTCCTTCAGACACCTTTTAGCAGACCTATTAAGTGATTCTGATAAGTGTGACGTCTCCCAGTCCCATATCAGCTTTCTCTGACTCCCAGCCCCTGCCTGGCGCTTTCCCCAAGACCCTTGCCGTTGCATGCTGGACATCACTCCCTAAACCCTTTCTCCTCCCTCTCTGCATCCTCACACGGTTGCCTACACAACATGGGTAGTGCCCCTCTGATGCTGTCCCTTCAAGCCTAGTGTTTAACTCTTGCCACGTCTCGCCCCTCCCTCGTGGAAAGAAAGGTATCCTTCATTTCATTTTTAAAGTGATGCTGTTAAGTTAGTCAAAAAGCAAAAATAATTTAATCACGATATTTGCTGATTATGCACTGGTACAATCTTATGCTGCTA
>NW_012144380.1:0-1134 GCF_000956105.1 Propithecus coquereli
CTGAGTTCAATATAGATTCTAGTTATTAGCCCTTTATCGGATGTATAGCATGCAAATATTTCCTCCTATTCTGTAGGTTGTCTATGTGCTCTGATGATGGTCTCCTTGGTTGTGAAGACCTAAACCTAAGACATGAAACCATAAGAATTCTAGAAGAAAATTTTGGAAAAATTCCTATTGACATCAGCTGAGGTAAAGAATTTATTAAAAAGACTCCAAAACAATCACAGCAACAACAAAAATAAATAAATGGGACCTGATCAAATTGACCCTGGCTTTGAATCAATTCAGCTTCAGAATGGATTAAAATGATCTACCACTATTCTAACTTCCTTCTAGAAGCAAAAATATTTCCTTCATATAGGAGGATAAAACATTATTTAGAGCCTCAAATGATTTATTTTTGGTTTTTATACACAGGGTCCAGCAGTTAATTAACTATTGTCAAATATACCAGGAGATAAACCAGGTACTAAAAATTAAGAGAAAAAACTGATGATAGGAATGAACCTACAGGAGAGCCATATCAAAAACATAATTTAAAATACCTGTGATAAATATCAAGAATAGGATAGAGAATTTTGGGTGAGAACTAGGGTCTAGGTAAAAGTATCAAATGGTGATTCTAGAATGGAAATTCTAGAAAAGTAATATCTAAAATTAAAGACTCAGTAGATACATTGAAGAACATAAGACACAACTGAAGAACAAATTGTAATCTAGAAGGAAGATCACAGAAAATATACACAGTGGGGAGAAAAGAAAGATGAAAACTTAAAAAAAGAAGAAAAGACACATGCAACACAGTAAAAGGTCTACTATCCATTAAATTGGTGTCAGAGGACTAGAGAGAAAGAATAGAGAAGAGATAATAGTCGATGATGAGTTCACTGAGAATTTTCCAAAATGGAAAAAAGATATCAAGCCACTGATTAAGAACTGCCAGGAAGAGCACGCAGGATAAATACAAAAGAACATCTACAACTGCTGAAAACAAACCAAAGAGAGAAACTCTGAAAAGCAACCAGAGAAAAAGATGTACTACCATCAAAGAAGCAACCATAAGACTTAAAGTTGGCCTCTTAAGAAAAATGATGAAAGCCATGAGAATAACATCTTCAAAATAAAAAAAAA
>NW_012144381.1:0-1133 GCF_000956105.1 Propithecus coquereli
CTTTTCTTTTTTAATGTGTTAATTTTGAGATGTCTGTGGTCATCAGGCT
The DNA here is from genome assembly GCF_000956105.1 of Propithecus coquereli. NCBI lineage: Eukaryota > Metazoa > Chordata > Mammalia > Primates > Indriidae > Propithecus > Propithecus coquereli. Next base: position 50 of record NW_012144381.1, read on the forward strand.
AGAGATATCAGGAAAACAGTGAGATATAATGGTCTGGAATTTTTTGAGAAATATGGATCGAAAACATAGTTCAGAAAGTATCCATATTTGGACGGTAACAGAAGTCAGGGCATAAACACAATCACCAGGGGAAAACATGAGGCACTTGTAAAGCCAGAAGTACCAACACCAAGCCTACAAGGCAATTTCAACATTAGTCATACAGAAGTATGATTTTCTCTGTTTACATGGCCAGTACATGATAAATCCAAAAACTAGAACCAATTCCTGCTGTTTTAATCCAACACTCTTTTCTTTAAACCAATCTCTTTGCATTTCAAATATTTGTTGAGTGCTCACCATGTATGCAATAAGCATGAGGTTTCATGAGCAGAGAAAACAATAAAAAGCAGGAGCCCTTGAAGAGCATGCAGGCAAAGAGAGACTGGCTTTTGCAACATGCCAAGAATCCCTTTCCCTATCGTTGTTTCCCTCCCTTGTTTAGATTACCATTGTGCTACCTGTGAGCCAGGAGAGACTTCTTATAATCTGAAGCCCCAACTGTGGTTTCTTCATTTTAGCTCATGCTTAGCACACTCTAGCCAGAATTATCTTCCAAAGTTATTCATCCTATGAACAATACCTCCCTTTGACCCACGAGATAAAAATCTACCACCCTCAGCCAAAAATCAATGTCTTCTTCATCTAGCATAAACACACTGGCCACTCCTTTCTCTCTTCTTCCCAAGTTGAAGTATCTGATGGACCCAAATGATCCTTCTTAGTCCACCATTGACGATTCTGCATCAGTAGAAATTTTATCCAGGCTTCTAAACCTTATTCTATTACTTTATCCATCTAAATTGCACTTATTTAAAAAATTCCACTTTAATGTTATCTCCTTTGAGAAAATTTCCTTAGAATCACAGACTGTGCTCATCCCTATGCAACCATTTTCTACAACTCATCTGATTCAGAGTATATCATTAGATATGTTTTTGAATACATTTTATTATTATTGGGATAACTGGAGGGTAAAAAGGTCTTCAAGGTAATATTTCTTTTTTATATGAATATATCTATGTTTGATGGGCTATCTGATTAA
>NW_012144382.1:0-2531 GCF_000956105.1 Propithecus coquereli
CATGTAACTAATAATCTCCACCATTAGACACTAATAATGTTATACAAAACAAATGTGTGACAAGGAGCTAACAATTATAACACCTGAGTAGCAGAGTCTTAAAATTAGCTATAAGATTATTACTACTATCTATACTTCAAAATAGTTACATTTTCCTTTCAGTTCTAAAATTAGAAAAATATTTTATCAAGATATAGTTTTACCTGATATAAAAGCTAGTATAATTATCCTTTAAAAGTAATGTCTATCCTTCTAATCAATAATGGCATTGATGAACAAATTACATTAGGCCCTGTGTACATCCCCTAAAACATGTAATTTTGCATTCCTCCCATCAGAAAAAGTTTCCAACATTGAAAGTTATGTTTAGCTTTATTTGGCATTATGTTGAAAAAGAACCTAATTTTTTAACTAATTTCCTTTAAACCAACAAAAAACAATGTTTATAGAGGGGAAATAAATCTTGAAATTACTTTTAATCACTTCATTAAATTTAAACCTCTTTACCTTAAAAAAAAAAAACCACACAAATGTTTCTTTCTTTACACAGAATATTACAATCTCCTATCTTTGAAGACTTCAAAAATATATTAGTTCAAAATCCATTTCTTGGTTCCCACTGAGATTTAAATTACCTGAAACTAATAGCTTCACTGCAAGAGTTCTATTCCATGGCTTGTAAGTTGAATTCACCAGCATGACATCTATGTTTTATATATGTAAATTCCACAGGTTTACTGTAAATTCACGACATCAACAACACTGGTTGCCTAAAAAATTGGTCCTGCTACTGAAACAAATACACAAAATGAGACAGGAAGTAGCCATAATTTTTCCTGCTTGCCTATTTTATTGTGGTAATCATGGAAAAAATGGAGATAGTCTAGAGCACCAAAACTAAGATAGCAGCTGAAAGCAGTGTAAACTACAGGAAAAAGAAATATTTGCATGTAAATCAAAGCAAGCAATAAGGTTTACATCATGGAACATAATATAAAATTATTTTATTACAGAAGCTACTGCTTGCATACTAGCTTCGATTATTACATTTTCTAAAACCACCAGCCAAAATAAAGAAAATTAAACAGTGTGAATAAAAGCCAATATAATATTACATGACTCTATAACAACTATCTGTAACCAGGAATCAACAGAGAGTACGCCTAGTTGACCATATTTGCAAGAAGACATGGAATATGAGCAACTGTACCTTCAGCAAGCTTTCAAGCCCTGGTTGGGGGAGGGAGGATCAGGTATGTTTGGTACATTCACAAAGCTCAAGAAGGGAATTTAGCAACAACGCAAGTCAATGAAAAGGCACTTAACCCACTGTGACACCTCTAATAAGGAACAGAAACCTTAATCTCCCTCTCTAACATAAGACTAGTTTGAAGTACTAAATGAAATACCATGCAGTTTCCTTCTCCTACCAAAAGCAGTATTCATACAAAGCCATGCTATGCAGAAAAATTAACATAATAAGCCTAATACTACTCTATAATATAGAAGACTTGCATGCAAGGTTGGCCTTTGGTTGGTGTCTGAGAACTTGAAACTGGAAAGTGTTCCCACTGCTTCCTAACTGATGAGGATGGTTTACTATGCCTGTTTGTACAAACAATATGGTTTAATACCAAATACCTGCTTTACTTTGAGGAGTTTGGAATTTTGGTACATGCTAAACAGAGAGTACTTACATGACCAGCCCCCAGTAAAAACCTTGGGCACTGATGGGCTTCCCTGGGCAAGAATATCACACATATGTTGCAGCATTTTCACTGCTGGAAGAAAAGAGTGCTCTATGTGACCCCTTGTGGGAGGGAGACAGCATAACGCAGCCTACCCAGAGATTCCTTCAAACTCCACCTATATCTTTTTCCCTTATAATCTGGATGTATATCCCTCCCTACTACGTCACTGTAGTAATCCCAGCTGTTAATAAAACTATATTCTGAGTCCTATGAGTCCTTCTAACAAATCCCTGAAAGTAAGGATGGTCTTAGAAACCTTCAACACACGTGCCCACTATACGTTGTGGCACTGTGTTGAACGTGGAAGAGAGAAGAATACAAAAATGATTAATACTTGGGTCCTATCCTTAAATTGCTTATCATCTAATGGGAGGGTGGAGAGGGTGTGCTGGCAACAAACCAGTATGCTGGGAACAAACATACACTGATCATTCATTCAAAATTTTAATGAGCATCTACTGTATTCCTAGAAATGTTAGGTAATAGGCATAATGGGAATATAAAAATTAAATACAGCCTTTGTATAAAGGGGCTTATACTATTAATAAAACATGTACACAGTAACATATGATCCTCTTGGAAATGACACTGCCTGAAATAGAAACAAAAAGATGTTAACTATTCCATCATGGACATTCCAATTTACTCTGACTTATAATTTGACTTGTACAATTTACATGCTTCCTTCGATAATAATAGAGGTGTTAAATTAAAACCACAATGAGATATCACTTATCTCCAGTGAGACTGGCCTTTATCGAAAAGTCCCAAAACAATAAA
>NW_012144383.1:0-2144 GCF_000956105.1 Propithecus coquereli
AAAAAAAAAAAAAAAAGGTACATTCGCTCTGATGCCTGACTGAATCCAAATCCTCACCACACCTCCTCACTGGACATATGATCTCGAGCAAGTTGCTTAATCCTTCTGGCCTCAGTTCCCTCATTTGAAAACAGAGATAATAATAGAACCTTCCTCACAGAGGTCGTATGAGGTTTAAACGAGGCCTCACATTAATAAGCATTGATTGTTAGCTGTTAATACATACCAATTAAAATGAATTCATAGTAGTGTTATCTAATAGAACTTTCTGGAATTATGGAAATGTTCTATTTGTGCTGTTTAATTCGGTAGCCACTAGCTACGATGGCCATTGAGCATTTGAAATTGGCTGGCACCATTCAAAGTCTAAATATTTCCTATTAATTAACTTCAGTTAATTTCAATTTAAATAGCCATATGTGGCTAGTGGTTACCATATTGGAGAGCACAGATGTCTAGAGTTCTCCCCAACACGTGGACAGAGCCGCTTTGTGGCAACCCTTTGGAAAGCTAATAATGCAGGGTTACTAAAGGGTGCGTGGATCTCGCACTTTCTAACAGCGTGACCTTGAGCAAGTAGCTCAATTTCTCAGCAACACAGCCTCATCTGTAAAATGGGAATAATAGCACTGCCCTGACTTTCTCAGAAATGCTCCATGTATTTGAATGTGCTGATTAAAGTACTGTAATAAGCCCAATACACTTGCAAGGATTTCTTTAAAGCTTTATTTCACATCTTGGGATTTTCTTTCCTGTGATCTGCTTTAAGGACGAGGGCTTTATCATCTTCAGCCTTTTATGTCCATGGTGCTCAATACATAGTAGGTCCTCATAAATGTTTGCTCAGTTAAATGCACAACTATGATCCCAGCACTTCGGGAGGCCGAGGTGGGAGGATAACTTGAAACTAGGAGTTTGAGACCAGCCTGGGCAACATAGTGAGACCCCATCTTTACAAAGTATTAAAAAAAGAAAAAAAATGCAGCCTCTGTACTTAATGTCTTCTAATTTTGCCTATAATATGTAGAACCTCTAGGACATATAGTAAAAAGGAGGAAATCTCTATACTATTTTAATTAAGCACTCAATATGCTTTAAGAAGTTATTATCCCAATGTCTTTTAAAAGTAATATTTAGGCCAGCTGCAGTAGCTCACACCTGTAATCCCAGCACTTTGGGAGGCCAAGGAGGAAGGATTGCTTGAGGCCATAAGTTCAAGACCGGCTTGAGCAGCATAGTGAGACCCCATCTCTACAAAAAATAGAAAAAGTAGCTGGGTGTGGTAGCACATGCCTGTAGTACCAGCTACTTGGGAGGCTGAGGAAGGAGGATCACTTGAACCCAGGAGTTTGAGGTTTGCAGTGAGCTATGATGATGCCACCACACTCTAGCCTCGGCAACAGAATGAAACCCTGTCTCCAAAAAAAAAAACAAAAAACAAAAAAAGGTAATATTTAGCTGGGTAGCACATGCCTGTACTCCCAGCTACTCTGGAGGTTGAGACAGGAGGATTGCTTGAGCCCAGGAGTTTGAATCCAGCCTGGACAATATAGTAAGACCCCATCTCTAAAAAAATAAAGTAGTATTTATTTTGTCCCAATAATAAATAATTCATAGTTATTTTAAAAACTGAGAAATGCAGAATGTCATAAAGAAAAAATACAATTCACTCACTTCACCTAGAGATAACCCTCATTACATTTTGAGACATTTCTTTCTAACTGCATGAATGTGGTTGGACATTCATTCATTCATTCAACAAACATCTTTTGAGTACATGCTAGGGGCCAGGTACTTTTCTAGGTTATGGTAGTACAGTAGTGAACAAAACAGAAAAAAACTTTGCCTATATGGTGTTTACATTCTAGTGGATGATATTTAAAGACTCCGTAAAATATATGTGCAAGTTTTAAAACTGTATCAGGCTAACAATGTTATTATCCTCTTTATTATGCCATTTATTCTTTTTTCCCTTTTCTATATATTGGGAGCATTTTCTAATTTTCTTTTTTAAACAAGGTCTGCCGTTACATCTGCTGCTTACTGAAGCATCACGCGGGCTTTTCTGGGCAAAAGAAAAACTAAATATTTAAGTTATGCTTTCAGGAACGTTAGGCCACGGTGTGATGTTTTTATGGGATCAG
>NW_012144384.1:0-2466 GCF_000956105.1 Propithecus coquereli
CTTGCCTGGGCTAGAGTGCCGTGGCATCAGCCTAGCTCACAGCAACCTCAAACTCCTGGGCTCAAGCGATCCTCCTGCCTCAGCCTTCTGGGTAGCTGGGACTACAGGCACGTGCCAGCATGCCCGGCTAATTTTTTCTATTTTTAGTTGTTTGGCTAATTTCTTTCTATTTTTAGTAGAGACGGGGGTCTAGCTCTTGCTCAGGCTGGTCTCGAATTCCTGAGCTCAAGCAATCCACTCGCCTCAGCCTTCCAGAGTGCTAGGATTACAGGCGTGAGCCACCGCGCCCAGCCATAAATCCCTTTATTTTTATAAAAGGAATTAATAAAAAGGATCTGTTCTATAAAATTTGGATTCAGCCAAAAGGCCTTTGCTGCTGGCATAAACAAGTTACTGTTAAGATGGCAAAACCATGTCAATAGTTTAGGTGCATACTTTGACTAATCGTACTGCTTCTTATTTAAGATATAATAAACTAAACTTTTGATTCTAAATCAGACATTTCATATTTAATAGTTATAGCCCATCCTCATGCGTTAGAGCATCTGGTAAATGGACTGGATTTTGACAAAGCCATGAGATTAGCTAAAATAATTTTGGTGAATCAGCAGGGAGACAGGTGAGCGTGGCATGGAAGAGAGAAAGAGTTTGGTAGTTTGGGGAACACAGCTGGATCAGTTCCAAGGGATGAGGTAGACTCGACACAAGATTTTGTTGCTCAGGAACATCTGGAGCAGAAACATTTAATCTGAGGCTTGTGTTCTCTTAGAGGGGTCCACAGATGGAGTTCAGGGGGCCTGTGGATATCCTGAAATTATAAACAAAATGTTGTGTTCCATGCATGTTGGGGGTGATAGATTCTCAAAGTAGTGTATTATACACAGAAGGCTGAGAATCGTGTCTTATGGATTATAGGGCCACCAGGTAGAGAGTTAAAGTGAGAATTGTCACTTGTTCAAAGCCGGGAAAGATCTTGGGGGTTCTGAATCAAATCTGTCACTTTCCAGCAGAGAAAACTGAAATACAGAGATGTTGAGTTACTTGGCCAAGAAAGGCTTTTCACTGATGACTTAATGACTGAAATAGAGAGATACAATATTTAGGGACCCTAGATGACTTCTAAGACACTCAATAAAGAAAATTGGAACCCTGGACCACAGAAAAAGCCATTTGAAGAGTTCTTGAAACCTCTGATCATCCCACTTGGATATGTGTCTTTCTTTTTCTTCCCTCCCTTCTGTCCTCCCTCACTCCCTCCTTTCTTTCCTTCCTTCCTTACTTCCTTTTGTTTAGAAAACAGTTTCAACTCTGTTGCCTGGGCTAGAGTGCCATGGCATTAGCCTAGCTCACAGCAACCTCAAACTCCTGGGCTCAAGTGATCCTCCTGCCTCAGCCTCCCGAGTAGCTGGGACTACGGGCGCACGCCACCATACTCGGCTAATATTTTTGTTTCTATTTTTAGTTGGCTGGCTAATTTTTTTCTATTTTTAGTAGAGACAGGGTCTTGCTCTTGCTCAGGCTGGTCTCAAACTCCTGACCTCAAGGTATCCTCCCCCCTCAGCCTCCCAGAGTGCTAGGATTACAGGTGTGAGTCACCACACTGGGCTATGATCTTTCTTTCTTTGCTCTTCTGGAGCACCTGATTTGTATCACACGGAGTGCCACTGCATTTATTACATTATATTCAGGATTTCTCGACTTTAGCACTGTTGGCATTTCAGGTTGAATAATTCTTCCTTTTGTGGGGGCTGTCCTGTGCTTTGTAGGATGTTTAGCAGCATCTCTGGCCTCTACCCACTAGATGCCAGTAGCATTATTTACATGGCTGTCCCCACAGTTGTAATAATTGCCATAATGGTCATAATTGAATGTGTTTAAACATTGCCAAATGTCAGAGGTTGGGGAAAAAAATCACTCCTGGTTAAGAACCACTGCTTTATACTGAAGCTGATTTAACATATGTTGGAGTTCTGGATTGAATACTGCACTGGCACAGGCTATGCCTCGCACAGCTTTGGGTAAACACAGTGTGTTTAATATATTGCACAAATAAGTGGTCAGTTCTTGTGTTCCTGGATGCTGCATGCCACATCAACTGTTCCAACCAAACAATGGGCTAACAGCTTTGAAAGAGAAGAAAACAAAAAGGAAATCTTTCATTCCACTTGTTCTTTTAGGAGCACCTGAGTTTTGCATCAGAAATAAGTTGAGCCTTGTATTTTCTTATTTGAAAAGTAAAATGTAGGTTGTCAGCTCCTCTGGCACACTATGGAAGAATATGATTAAAATTTTACTCAAATGAAGTTTTCCTTTAGCCTTACACAATGCACTCCATTCAAAGTTCCCTCACAAAGAGAATATTTCCCTCTGCCTCCTTCATATTCTTCTAATAAGGTGTTTAAAAAAGGCTCAACACTCACTGTAAAGTAAAAAATTGTCCCTTTTAATAGTTACATCTGAAAATAA
>NW_012144385.1:0-3137 GCF_000956105.1 Propithecus coquereli
TCTCAAAAAAAAAAAAAAAAACAAAAACAAAAACAAAACAAAAAAAACTTTAGGGAGTCCTTTATTCCAGTGCCACCAGGGACCTTACCCCAAATTGTAAATTAAAGGCAAAAGTAGAATAAAGAAAAAGTGATTTTCTGATGAATAGCCCACTAAAATTAAATCTATCTTTGAACAGTCACAACATTTCTGTTCATACTCCTCTCTCAAAACTTCTTTATAAGGAACTAAGAAAGCATATAAAATTATGAAACACGAATTAGAAGCACTCTAAAAAAATTCCAGGAGTAGTTAAATAAATTATATTCCATACATAAAATGTGGTATTATGCCACCATTAAAAATTACACAGATGTCACTGTGGTGGCACCCTGCCTGTAGTCCCAGCTATTCAGGAGGCTGAGGCAGGAGAATCTCCTGAGCTTAGGAGTTCGAGGCTGGCCGGGCAAGGTGGCTCACGCCTGTAATCCTAGTACTCTGGAAGGCTGAGTCCGGAGGATCGCTTGAGCTCAGGATTTTGAGACCAGCCTGAGCAAGAGCAAGACCTCATCTCTACAAAAAATAGAAAATATTAGCCTGGTATCATGGCGCCCACCTGTAGTCCTAGCTACTTGGGAGGCTGAGGCAGCAGGATCAGTTGAGCCCGGGAGTCTGAGGTTGCAGTGAGCTATGATGATGCCACTGCTCTCTAGTCAGGGTGACAGAGCAAGACTCTGTCTCAAAAAAAAGGGGTGGGGGGGAGTTTGAGGTCGTAGTGTGTTGTGTTATGACTGCACCTGTGAATAGCCACTTTACTTCAGCCTGGGCAATGTAGAGAGACTTCGTCTCAAAAAACGAACAAATAAATAAATAAAAAGGAAACTAATAAAATGGAATATAATATAACTTAGATAATTTATCCCTTTGATAACATTAATCCAAATTGGGAACTGAAGAGAGAAAATTAACTTTTAAAATTAGGTAATGACTAAATCATAGCACAGTAATAAGATATTTATTTTTTAAGAGCCAAATGTATATTCAAAACAATCACTTAAAACATTAAGCAAGAAAAAGACTCCACATCCTAATCACAATTACATAAAAGCAAACTTTAACAAATGGAGAAATGAAGGTGAATTAGAATGCTCAAAATGAATTTGTGCCTATTAAGTTCACCAGTTCTGTAAAACTGGTGATAGCTCAACTTAATAAGTATTTTTACATTTTACATGTAAAACTTCTCTTTATTAGTCTCAATTGATATTTTAAATTTTGTTTACAAAACCACACGTATTTAGACAATTCTGGATTTGTTAACAAGTTTTGCATTTCAGATTTTATTAATAACAAAAAGCCTAAGTGGCTAATTCTCAGAAAACCATCTGTGTGAACCTGTCATTGATTAAAGTCAATTCTATGAAGAAAAACTATTTGCTATGGCTTTTATAAATAAAAACTTTATTAGCCGAGGATATGTCTCCAACTTTTTACTCATCTAAGAAACATGCACAAACAATAAAATTTGTGATAACAACAGAGATCAAAATAACTTAATTCACTAAAGTGGACAGTGATTATATTAGGTCACTCGATCAAGAATTCTATATGGGCAGAATACTTCATATTTTAATGCCAGCTATATGAATTCAGGGTAAATTGAAACCTAAAAGCCGGGATTTACATCAGCATATTTTCTGACCAAATAATGTCTTATGCCATTAAAAAATAACAATGTAGCAGAAAATTAACCAAGACACAGCTTAAAGGTCTTATGTCTGAACAGACAGATCCCTAAAGTTTTCAGAGGTGGTGGTTTTTCTTTCTAATAAGCAGTGTATTTTTTAAATGCAATGAGAAAAATCAGGGCTATACTTTATATAACTCAATAAAGTTTTAAATGTACAAATAAACTAAGAAGAACACCATAAATATTACCTGCATAGCACTCTTGCCCATTTTAACAACTTCAAACAACATCATGTTTTCCACTCCATTCTGTTGGTGATGACCATTCATTCGGTTTGGACCAGAAGGAGGTTTTCCTCCTCCATTTCCACTTTTGCCCTTTTCTCCTGGGCCCTTTTTGCCTTTTTTACAAGTCTGGATTTAAAAAAAGCAAGTTGGTAAGTTATAGCACCATCCTTAAGATTTCAAAACAAAGCTACTTCAGAAGCAGCTGATAGGGAACATAAGATGCTTGAACTAAAGGAGAATGTCATCTGCATATATTATAACAAAATGATACAGTTACAACAGCCTCTTTGTGGTGTCAATTTTTTTCACTTATACTATCATATCTCACATAACATTGTATTAATAGTTAGAAGCAAAATTTCTACAGACTGCACAGGTCCAAACTGCTATTCTCCTATGAGCTGAGTGATTTTTAGACAAGTTATTTAACCACACTGGGCTTCAGACACTTTTTTCTAGTGGGGATAAAACTGTGCCTATCCCATAGGTTTGCTGAGACAATGAAAACTTAAGTACTTAGCAACATATCCAGCACATAATAAAGTCAGAAAAATGTCTGTTACTGTTATCAATGTAAAATGAGAAAATATATGAAGGGGAACTCAATAAATGATACTTAAACCTAAATTTGTTAGAAAGACCAAATTGAACATTGACACAAAACCCAGATTTGAATCAATTTGGAAAAGTAATGTGAAATCACATTAAAAACCTTCAACATATCAACAAAGTTTGAAAACCACTGCAAAAATCTCCCTGAAGTATAATCGGAGAAATCCCAAGAGTGCAGTAAATCAGGGTGGCTGTCTCTAAGCTTTAAAATACTCCCTTATGCTGCTTTAAGGTACAGAGTGGAATAGGCAGGAAGAATAACAAAACTCTCTACCAAATAAGTAACTTATACTTAGTTCAACATTTTAACTTGATTTTTATTATCTTATAAACCATTGTAGTGCTCTGAACAAGGAATTCTGAACAGTATGAATAGGTTTATCAATCTCATTCTTGTCCTGTATCCTCCCTCCAATACTTATTTATCATAAAAATTAAATTAATGAACACTACTGAAATGAAGCCTCATTATAAAAAAGTTGTCAGTATTGGGGATGGAGGCTTCAAAAAATCAGTGAAAAGGTTCCCTATATGTCTCGGTTTTGGGTTTTTTTTTTTTTTTTTTTTTT
>NW_012144386.1:0-1067 GCF_000956105.1 Propithecus coquereli
AAAAAAAAAAAAAAAAAGCAAAACATCAAGAATAGCAAAAATAATTTTGAATAACAGCAGGGGACTGTCCCTTTTGGACATAAAAACTTTAATACTTTAAGATAATGTGGTATAGGTGTATACCAAATAGACCAATGGAACAGGATAGAAAACCCAAAAATAGACACATGCTTATAATTTATAATATATTCCAAATCAGTGGGAAAAGGATGGACTCTGGTTGTGTGTCACGTGATTATTCATACAAGAAAATTTATTCAATCAGTTTAAATCCAACCAAAAACAGTCAGACAAACAAACGCGCTGATAGGATTTTGATAGAAAAAGCAGTGATAATGGGCACTGTGTCTTGTACATGCCTTTAATAGAAACCCTTCCAAAATTTCATCATTAAATGATAGGTTTTGAGAAGTGCTAGATAAATGTGAAAAAGTAAAACTTAAAAATATTTAGAAGAAAATAAAGGAGAAAAATTTTTGTTACTTCATGTTAAAGAAGACTTTTTAAAGCAAGATATGAAAAGCACAAACAGCCAACATGGGGAGATAGATAAATTTGAAATAAATTTGAATATCTTAAAATTTAAAACTTTGGCTACAAATTAAACCACAAACATTGTTAAAAGACAAGCCACAGGCTGGGAAAAGATATTTCCAACACATTAACTATCAAAATGATACTGCTCAGAGCACATAAAGAACTCCTACAGAGGAATAAGTAAAAAACAAATGACTTGACTGGGTGCGGTGGCTCACGCCTGTAATCCTAGCTCCCTGGGAGGCTGAGGCGGGAGGATCGCTCGAGGTCAGGAGTTAGAGACCAGCCTGAACAAGAGTGAGACCCCGTCTCTACTAAAAATAGAAAAAAATTATCTGGACAACTAAAAATATGTAGAAAAAATTAGCGGGGCATGATGGTGCATGCCTGTAGTCCCAGCTACTTGGGAGGCTGAGGCAGGAGGATCGCTTAAGCCCAGGAGTTTGAGGTTGCTGTGAGCTAGGCTGATGGCCACGGCACTCTAGCTTGGGCAACAGAGTGAGACTCTGTCTCAAAAAAAAAAAAAAAAA
>NW_012144387.1:0-2470 GCF_000956105.1 Propithecus coquereli
CAGGCGACGAAGTGGAAGCGAGACGAGCGAGAAGAAAGTTGGTTGGGATGGGGGCTGGTGAGGGAGTTTGCGGGCGTGGGAGGGGTGAGTCTTGTGGCTTTGAGCAGCTTCTGCGAAGAGGACGTGGCTTAAGTGGTAATTGGGGGGTCGCAGGAAACGAGGTTTGGGGAGGCGAGGAGGCGGGGTTGAGAGGCCCAGGCTGGGGGAGGGGCCCGGGCTGATGGGGGAACAGCTGGGGAGCGGTGGGGGGTGTAAGGCTGGTGGCAGGCACCCCTCTCCGCTCCCTAAAGCTGTGAAAGAAGAAGAAGCTGACTGTGCCCGCCGAAAATAACTGGACGCAGACAATAAGCCAGACGCAGGCAGTTTCGGTTCCTGGGACTGAGCAACAGACTACGTGTCTCGGAACCTGCCAAGACCCTCAGTGCCGCTTCATGCAGCATAAAAAGCCCTAGCCCCCTCCGAACGGGCGCGACTTCACTGGCCCCCTCTCTCGGGACCAGTGAAGCTCGTCCGGGAGTGCTCTCTTTCCCCTTCCCCCAATAAAGCCTCGTTGCTTGCCCCTTTTCACGCTGCTCGTCTTTCTTTCTCTGCCGCCGCCCATCCAAAAACCTTCCGGGGAAAGGGGTGCAGGACCGGTCTGGGGGAGTCCACCCGCGCGATTGAAGCGCCAGAGGAAGGGCGCCTGGCACCCAGTGGGCGCTCAATAAAGGCAAGAGGTTCTGAACCCACTGATGTGGCAGCGACTGCTGGGAAGGGGGGAAATGGGGCTGGAAGGGAGAAAAGAGGGTTAGAAGTCATGGCAAGAACCGAGGGAGGTCCAGGCGGGGCCTGGAGAGGAGGGGAGAGAAGCAAAGGGCTAGAATGCCCCATGCAGATGTTGGGGTGCAGCTGCTGGAGATTCCACCCCCCATCTGTCTTGATTCCTCTCCTTCCTGACTTCACACCCAACAGCTGGGTGACCCAGGCAAGGCCCAGCAGCCTGTGTAGCAGTCGCCTGGTCTTGGAAAGTGCACCACTCTCCTCTTAAAACTGGCAGGATTCGGGGGTTCCAAGGAGCAAGGAAGGAGCCTCAGGGCTTGCAGTGGGGCAGGAACTGTGTTTCAGGAGGGCGGGAGCCGGTGTGTGCTCACCCGAGTGTGCAGGGCTGTCACCACCTCCACGGACTTGCATCCTTGGACATAAGTGGGTAAAAAGACATACAGGAAATCTGTCCCCAAGCGGCTGTGAGCTCGGTCCTGGAGAGGCTGGGCAGCTGTGTGCCCTCCCTTCTTTCCTGGGCACCCCATAGTCCTGGGGTCTTTAAGGGAAGACCTCTCTGTGCCTCTTTGTCTGAGGTGGCAGCTGGTGGGGACAATGTGCTTTGCAGCCAGAGGGTCCCAGCTCCACCTTCCCGAGTTCGTTTTTGGTCTTCAGGTCTCCAGAGTCTTAAGGTGTCCAGGAGCAGCGAGCCAGAGGTGACGTGGCAACTGGAGAGTTATTTCACCGTCTGGCAGGTCTGACTCTGGCTCTGGCAAGGGTCTCTGGTTGTTTTTATCGGCATTAATGTGTCTCCTTTCCCGACTGCAGGGATCTTTGTCAGGAGCTGCCAGAAGTGCTGGGGAGCCCAGGTGCATGTCTGGTTTATTATAGCAGGTTCAGGAGGCGAATCTGCATAGTTTGGATATAGAGAGAGTCAGGGATGTAATCACCTGTTCCACTTCTAAAACGCTCTGGCTTTTATGAAAGGTGGCTTTGGGCCTTGCTTGCTCAAGGGCACGATTACAGCCCACAGTCGTGCCTCCCGCAGACATGAGTAGGGACTCGCCCTGGCCAAGACACTCTGATGATCAGGTCTGGAGTCTTCTGATCCCAGGGCCCCGGTATTGCGTCCTCCCTGCTGTAGGAGTGTGCCTAGGCAGGGTCTCGTGTGTTGGAGGTCCTGGCCTCGGTCAAGTCTCTGCCTGTTTCTGCGCCTGCAAAATGAACGGCTTGGCCTCCATCAGCATTTTTCAACCTCGAAACGCAGCCCCTCTCAGTAGCATTCTCGTCTCCAGTACACACGCCACTTGGACTTTACACAGCCCCTGACTCTCAATTCTTTGCTACAGTGATCCTACTTTAGTACGACTTTCCGTGCAACAGTTCACATGCAAGAGCGACGTTTGATGACTTCCTTATCTTCCACATAGGAAATCATGGTGCTGAATGAGCTTCGGCACGTTGCACCTGTTCCCAGAGCTTTGGCCGCAGCCTTCTGGTTGGAAATCCTAAGCAAGGCCCTCCCTCAGGTCCTGCATGGTGACTCCCCCGTTCCTGTTTGGCTGCAGGATTCATTTTTCTCTCCCCAGCAGGGGCTTGCTAACTTGCTGCTTCCTGTTCCTCATCTCTCCAAAGTGGTGTGTCTTGGGTGGGCCCCAAGTTCAGTTAAGGGCTAATCGTGCCAGGCACTTGGCTGGTTCCCAGGGACAGAGATGAGCCCTCGTGCCCTGGA
>NW_012144388.1:0-3008 GCF_000956105.1 Propithecus coquereli
GATCTTACAAAGCCTGAAAGATTAAAATAAAAATAAACATGACATAAAAATAAATGAATGAATAAACTGTAGCATAGTCTCCTAAAAATTATTTAAAGTTATTTTTCCATGTAATTGTGCATGACAACTGCAATTAGTTTTATTATTATTGCAAAATTTGTATCAGTATTTTTCCTTTGGGCATAGTCACAATGTATTTTATTCAACATATCAAAATATTTTATAAATTCTTTCAGACAGAAAATGTAAGCATTTTTTCCAACAAAAAGTGGGACTTGGGACTTAAAAAACTTATAATAAGAAGATATTAAGAAAAAAGGATACGCAAATAAATTTTACAGTTTGGATGGAAAAAAAAAATTCTTGCAAAACATAGTGTGCCAGACCTGAGAAGAAAGAACACCTGAATAAATGTATATTCATTAAAAGGAATGACTTCCACTTACAGCCAGGGAGTAGCAGGGGCTGAACTTACCTCTCACTCTAAAACAAGTAGAAAAATGGACAAACGTATTTCAACCAACTCTATTTTAGATCTGGTGCAGCTGGTGCAGGACGGTGATTCTGAGGGAAAGAAACCAAGCAAGGCAAGCACAGCCAGAGACCCTGGTTTTCCATTTGAATGTACATTCAAAAGCAAGGTACAGAGGGAAGAAATCCTGAGATTCCCAAGCAGAAAATTGAGATTTCATGATAGGTCTTGTAACCCTACAGATAGATCTGCCAGCCAGTTTCCATAACTGTTGCCATAGCAGTTGCTGTTTTGCTTCTCTCCTCCATTAAAAAAGCCTCTTCATTCATTCTCAGCAACTTGACTCTCAAGACTCAGGTAAATCTAATTACTTAAATTAGCAGTTAATTCACAAGAATATTTTTGCTTCAACCTTACCTGATCCTTCCGCTTAAAGAAAATACAAATATTCCTTATAATGTTCCCCATCACTGACACCAGCTCTCCAGTTACTCTAGATAGTTATAAAAGACTATTCAGTTTTCTATTTCATTTATTTTTATTATTTTAATGAAAGTCATATACTCACATAACTTGCAGAATGAATGAAGATTAAATAAGTAGCATATGGGAATGAGCAGAAATTAAACAGCACATTGTGAAGTGCTCTGAGCTATTAGTTTTGAGCTATGAGTGCAAATTATTATTATTGCTGGACCATATTCTGCCAAATGTTTTAACTGTAATATGTTTATTAATGACAGGTTATAGTACATTGCCACTAAATATGCAGCAACTAAACACTATGGGATATTCATTATAAAAACCAAAGCTCGTTATGGTATTATCACCAAACTTTGTTTCGAAAATGCGCATTTGAAAAATCTTTTCCCAGATTTATAGCCTAGAATTCCATCTTTAATAAATACACAATTTTATTCTAATGGTAATGGAAACAAAGGCTGAAGGCCTTCCCTCCCCCGCCCCAAGATTATGAATATTTTTTTTCTACTCACACCAACTTTCCGCCACTCTGTGTGTGCATGCGTGTGTGTGTATGTTACACAGATCACCAGGGCCACACACCTAAGGAGACTTATCTAGTTTAAAGGAGACAGGAATATCTCAAAGCAGGTGTTAAGGGGAGAGTTTCAGATAGGGCAGAACCAGGAACCACATGAAGTGCAGAAAAACCAAAGCAGAAGATAACTTTGTCAAGGCTTTAGCAGCTTGCAGCACGGTGGGGAATGTGGATCAGTAGGCAAATGACCTTTTGACTGTTAATAATATTGGCATGAACTGTGAGAGCACAGAAAAGCTTTAACATGGATGTATGTACATCAATGTATCAATGCTTTTGTTATATATGCATTATATGTATTTGTGTGTATGTGGTTCTGTTAATGTGTGCATTTATGTGTGTGAAAGAGATATTGACCAATTTTAAGCAAGAGAGAGAACAAGTACCCACGTGTAGCATAAGACACAAAATGCTGTTTAGGAAAAATTTTGGAATGTATAATTGTAGTATGTGTTTCTGAGGTAAACTGATGTCATTCTGAGAAAACACTTGATGAGCCTTGATGGGACCTTTTGGTTGAGAAAGTTCTGGTCTTGTATATTTAGCCTGTAAAGGACAAGGCGAAGAGAGAACTAGATTATCTTGCCAAAGAATGCCACTGATAGGCTTGGATTGAAGAGTGGAGGGTGGGTAGAGAAGAGTTTTCAGGAAAAAAGAAAAGATCCCAAAGTTGATGGTTGAGTGGTGCTTATGCCCAAGAAAGCTTTCCCGAATGGGAGGATTTGGGACGATGGCGTATAATATTCCATTTTAGCTCAGTTTTCACTACCACTGAGTTTAGTTGTAGTTTTTCTCTATAATCCCAAAACACCAGTGACAAAAATGAGGAAATGGAACAGTGCTCATCCTGTGGTCAAGCGGTACACATATATGAGTCATTGGAGGTGACAAATTCCTGGAGACAGGGCATCAGAACAAGAGGCAACTTAGTGTGAGAGATGAATTACCATTTCAAAAACATTCATTCACATTCCTCTTCTCCCTGCCCTCATCACTGACTTTGGGTTTAGCCAAAGAGTGTGTATTTCTGAAACAGAAAAGGAAAACATAATACACCAAAATAGCAGAGCCAAACTTGATCACTTTAGTTCTACTGATCAAAGAAAAAGAGAGAAGGTATAAATTCACAAATATCAGGATTGAAAAGGGGGAAATCACAACAGATCCTGCAGACTTTAAGAATTTGAGACCATTCTTCTAAGTGAAGTATCACAAGAATTGGAAAACAAATGCCACGTGTACTCACCATTACAATGGAACGAATTGATCAACACTTACGTGCACATACGGAAATAACATTCGTTAGAAATCAAGCAGGTGGGAGGGAAGAGGAGGAGATGGGTAAATTCACACCTAACAGGTACAATGCACACTATCTGGGGGATGGGCACACTTATGACTTTGACTCAAACAGTACAAAAGCAATTTATGTAACCCAAAACATTTGTACGCCAGTAATATTCTAAAATAATAAAA
>NW_012144389.1:0-305 GCF_000956105.1 Propithecus coquereli
GGGTCCTGCCTTTGCAAGAAGGATGCTAATTGCGAAAACGGCACATTGCCATGAAAGGTCTGCACGTCCTGTAAAATGGAGGTAAGTCATGGCCCCATCCAATGAATGGATGCTCAAGTCAAATGATACACTCTTTGTGAAAATTCTATGACTCCTGAATTTATATATTGGGTTTGAGCTATTTTCCCAGTTTTAGACTTGTATTTCCTTTTGACTCAATCTGACATGTCAAATGTGTTTAAAAACAAGATCTTCCATGCCAGACTTTGCTTTCCTTCAATTTTTACATTCCCAGTTTAAGGCTC
>NW_012144389.1:355-648 GCF_000956105.1 Propithecus coquereli
GGGTCCTGCCTTTGCAAGAAGGATGCTAATTGCGAAAACGGCACATTGCCATGAAAGGTCTGCACGTCCTGTAAAATGGAGGTAAGTCATGGCCCTATCCAATGAATGGATGCTCAAGTCAAATGATATACTCTTTGTGAAAATTCTATGACTCCTGAATTTATATATTGGGTTTGATGAGCTATTTTCTCAGTTTTAGACTTGTATTTCCTCTTGACTCAATCTGACATGTCAAATGTGTTTAAAAACAAGATCTTCCATGCCAGACTTTGCTTTCCTTCAATTTTTACATT
>NW_012144389.1:1443-3477 GCF_000956105.1 Propithecus coquereli
CATATATTATGCTTACAGCAGTGCCTAGTAAGCACTCAATAAATGTTAGCTATTTTTGTTATTTTATTTAATCCTCACAACAACTCTCTAAAGCAGGTGTTATTATCCTTATTTTTACAAACGCAGATGCTAAAGTCCAGTAAGATTATAAAGCTTGATCAAAGACGGTAGGTGGAAGAACTGAGGTTTGAAGCTGAGTCTATAAGACTCTGGAAACCTGAGCTCCCACCAGCATACAGTGCTGCCCCCATATCTTTCACATGCTATAGTTGGATTAGAGATATTTATTTGAATATCTGCCTCCCTTACTGGACTGGACACTTAGAGAGCACCTGGTTGTGTAACATCAGTATCTTGCACAACACTCAGTGCACAGGAAGTGCATAATGAGTAAATGTTTGAATAAACATGATTAGTTTGCATTTTAGCATTGGGATTGGCCATCGAACGTCAGTCCTGAAAGCACCTTCCCAGCAGTAGTACAGTTGAGTTTTCCAGCTCCGCCATGCACACCCTAAGTAAGAGCTGGGCCACAAGGGAGCAATGCAGGAGGGCGGAGCTATGAATATCTTCAGTCACTCTTCCCCTTCCCCTGTTTCCCTGGTGGCTGCTTCTAGCATTAGCAAGGAGGAATTGTATATGTCACCTATGTGATTTTTAGTCCAAAACTCTAGAGTGCAAGAAATGTCACATTCTTTTATTTCTTCTAAATCAATTTTATTCTATTCTTGGCCCCTTGTCACCTGGCTGGTGAGAAATTCAATCTCAGTCTTTACTGGGATTCCCTTTCCTTCTCTGTGGGATGTAAAATGTACTCAGGTTTATAAGTTGAGAACAGGATCCTTTGTCTGGGTTGTTCTTTGTCCTTGCTGTTGCTCCTGATATTAGTATTTCCAGCTATTGCTACTGAGATGGAGGCCCACTCAGAGACACCTTGCTTAGTGGCCAGCTCTGTTGTCCATACACTCACAAGAAGAGATAGCTGCTTTCATCCTTCTGGACCAGCTTTTTCAATCATTCCAACACATCTTCCCTGAGGGCTATCGCAGTGTCATGGAAATCCTCATCCCCATCCCAACTGTTAAATGCTCTCTAACCTTCCCACTGATCTGGAAGCTTCCCTCCATTTTATCAAAGCACTTCCTTTGTCCATCTTTTCCTAGCTGGTCCAGGATCACTCAGCACAACCTCCCTCTGATGGATTTTAGGAACCCACTACCAGACTCTCTTCTTGGGAATGTGGTGTCAGAAAGAGATGCCAGTGCTGGTTAGTAATTTACTTTGTAACAGACCTTTTTACAGGTGCATGTGTTGCTATGGACAGCACAGGTCGTGTCCAGTAGTGGAAATGGGAGTGGACATGGGGCAAGGAATCAATCCTGAAGAATCTCTCTGTATTTTCCTGTCTCTCCAAGTCATCACTGCATTATGTTTCTCATTCTCATGTGATTATCTTCCTCATTTTTCAGACTTAAGGTGTGAGTTTTCTTAGACTCTTATAACAAACCAGGCCTGAATCCTATTTCCTCATTTCCAAAGGGCTCATTGAAAAAAATAAATTATTTTTGGTCTACATATTACCTTTGAGTTTTCTTTTGAAATCCCACGTGTAATTTTGCAGACTTCACTTGAGCAAAGGGAGCCTCTGGCTTTTCTTATTTGGCAGCCTCCTTGCAGTTACTGCTGTATTGGAATACAGCAAATAATTTAATTTTATCTCTTTCTATACATCGCTTTTAAGTTTTCTGCTAACGGTGCATGTTGCTTTAGGTGAATTTTGTGGGGCTTAACAGACTTGTTCATTTTTCATTTCATTCACCTCAGACACTAGGTGGTATAGACACACTTGTTAATATTTGGTACTTAACTAATGAGGCTATGGCTGCACCTATGAGGGCTCAGTCTTCTAATTTTATCCTTTATAAAGATGATGGATGATATTAATGAGGAGGTTTGCTCTAGATCAATGGAAATGCCTTAACTATTCAACAAAGTTTCCATGTTGAGAGGAAGGTTTGTTTCAGAGTATTTCTG
>NW_012144389.1:6477-6858 GCF_000956105.1 Propithecus coquereli
ATTTGCCTGCATTGAAACCGTTTCTCCTTCCTTTCCTGGAGTGCCTGGGAAAACAATGATGCCGGGTGGAAGGCAGAGTGCCATAGGACAAAAGTGTAGAGCTAAGAGGTCAGTGGTACCCTGCAGGGACGACAATCCACTGAGCACCAAAACTGTGCAAAAATAATGTTTCTAATAATACAGAACACTGGAAGAGACAAATGATCACGTACCTAATGGAAGAAGGATATTTGCAGCCTTTCATTTTATTTCCATTGAGTTTCCAGGAATCGTAACTCATACCAGTTTTATTTCCTAAGTTATTTAATTACTTGCCTAATGCTAAAACACATTTAAATATTATCTAAATTTAAAAGTGCATTTGGAGAAAAGAAATAAGGC
>NW_012144389.1:8568-9841 GCF_000956105.1 Propithecus coquereli
AAACGAGCCATCTTACACCCATTTTACAGAAGGGGAAATACAGTCATAGAGAGATTAAGTGATTTATCCATGGTCAAAGCACTAGTAAGTAACAGAGTTAGGATTTAAAACTAAGTATAATTATCTCTGAGGCTTTTGCTTTTTAATCACTGTGCTATATTATACTGTGGATGAAAAAAATAAGACCACAAATGGATGATCAGATGAATTGGTGGTGAGTAGGTACACATATTATATCAAATGCAGTTGGATTCCCTGCGATTTTCAAAGACATCTTCTGACTCAGCATCACTCTCCACTATAACACCCCAATGAGCTCCAAGTTCCAGAATGTGAAAGTGGCAACTTGGAAGTCATAAGCACTGGAGCTTTAGCCACGGTCCCAGATTCTTGCTCTGTAAAATAAGAGAAGGGACTTTATTCCTTCTTGCTTATTCTTCTACCAATGAATCACTGGCTCTTAATAACTAATATAAAGGGTCCTCCATGGCTCACAAAACACCATATTTAGGCTTTTAAAAAGTTGTTCGTAGGACTGGGAACCCCAAGCGATTGCTGTAGATCTTCTTTCTTTCCTTGCTCCATTAACACAATACGTGGCAAGGGGTAGTGGCCCCTGCAGAGCAAGGCAGGAGGAAAACCAAGGAAGGAGTGTTCTTTAGGAATTTTTTGCCCAGGGGCTCAATGTTTCTTTCTATGGGCTGGCAGGTGGGTACTGCAGACCTTGTCCTGACACCTCTTCCAGGGAGACAGCATGATGGAAACTCACAAGAGTCGGTCAGGAAATCAGACTCTGCCTCTTTATTAGCCTTGTGACCTTGGGTTCATCACTTTATCTTCTGAGCCTCAGTTTTCTCATCTACCAAATGAGATCCTTACCTCACAAACTACCTGAGGCCCATTGAGGTCATGTGTGATGTGTGCTCTGCTGTGTGAGGATGGTGGTATTTTGCTAGAGGCCAGCCTGTAGGACAAGAGGTTTTTCCTTCAAAACTGTAAGATTACTTGGCAGATCTTTCAGAACTTTTGACATTTCAGACTCTCAACTTTCTCATATTTATGTATAAATTCTGTGAAATACACATTATAGCATCTGCCGACGCTGTCTATCTTCTGGTTAAGAGACTGGGCCAAATTTTTATCCTCTGTAGCTCACTGTTATATTTAGCAATGAGATAAGTGTGACTGTATCAAGCTTTTAGGAACAAAGCAATGCCACCGTCTAATTTAGCATTTAATTACAATATCCTACCTCACTGACAAGTTGCTGGGT
>NW_012144389.1:12731-13036 GCF_000956105.1 Propithecus coquereli
CTAATGGTAGTTTTGATTTGCATTTCTCTGATGACTAATGATGTTGAGTATTTTTTCATATACCTGTTGGTCATTTGTATGTCCTCTTTTGAAAAATGCCTATTCAGATCCTTTGCCCATTTTTTAATCAGATCATTTAATTTTTTCTTATTGAGTTGTTAGAGCTCCTTATATCTTCTAGTTATTAGTCCTCTGTCACATAGGTAGTTTGAAAATATTTTCTCCCATTCTTTGTGTTGTATTTTCCCTTTGTTGACTATTTCCTTTGCTGTGCAGAATCTTTTTAGCTTGATATGATCCCACTT
>NW_012144389.1:24559-25132 GCF_000956105.1 Propithecus coquereli
CAGTGTGTACTTCCAGAATCCAGGTGATCATTCCTTGCTGGATTTTCCTGGAGAGGGAAGGTTGTCAGCACTAGACTGTGGAGCAGGGAAAGCGAGCAATACCGGGATCCCTTGGCCTTTGTCTGAAAGCAACACTCTTTCAGAGAGATCTGGGGAGTGCTAATAAAAACCACAGAGAGCCCAGTCCAAGTGCTCTTCTGTACAGAGTGGGGCCGTAGATGACAAATTAAGCATAAAATAAGAAGCAACATCACTGGGAACTCACAAGATCTGCTGACATGATACATAGTGACTGAGTCTCCACATTCTAGAAAACACGATTTATTTATTTATAGAGACAGGGTCTTGCTATGCTGCCCAGGCTGGTCTCAAACTCCTGACCTCAAGTAATCCTCCTACCTTAGCCTCCCCAGAGTGCTGGGATTACAGATGTGAGCCACTGTGCCCAGCTGAAAACTATTTTGCTAAGCCAAGGCCCCTTTATACTCCAGGTTAACATTACAATTCTGGGAGAATTTATACCAAAATATTATATGTTTCTGATCTAAGCCTTATTTTTTTTGGTAAGACAAG
>NW_012144389.1:30597-31564 GCF_000956105.1 Propithecus coquereli
CCAAAAATGAGCTTTAAAAATTTTTTAAAAATTTTTTCTCACGAGGTTATAGTGAACTAATGGCTCTAAAGTGCATGGCAAAAGACCTGAAACATAGTAAATCCTTAAAGATGTTAGTTTTAATGATCTATATTTATTATCTATAACCATTTTTTATTATCTTCATTGTAACTATTGTCATGGTTATCATTTGTCTTAGTCCTTTTTGTGCTGCTATAACAGAATGCCCCAGAATGGGTAATTTATAAAGAACAGAAATTTATTTCTCACAGTTCTGGAGGCTGGGAAGTCCAAGATCAAGGCACTGGCATCTGGTGTCTGGTGAGGGTCTTCTTGCTGTGTCCTCACATGGAGGAAGGCAGAGGGCTAAAAGCGGATGTTGTTGTATCTTCACATGATGGAAAATTGGAAGAGGGTGAACCCACTCCCTTTGATAATGGCATTAATCCATTCATAATGGCAGACCCCTCATGACAGAAACACCTCCCAAGAGGCCCCAACTCCCAACACTGTTGCAATGGAATTAAATTTCCAACACATGAATTTTACGGACATATTCAGACCATAGAATTATTATTTCTTGGCTTGTTTCAATCTCGATAAGCCTCAGTCTTAACCTCTTCCATTTTATATCAGCTTATCCTGATTCCATTCCTAAGCCACAAGTAATGTAGGAATTGATGGCAATTTTGAGTCCATATTGGTCCAACTAGACTTTCATTCTCTTATTTCTGTAGGTATGAGTCTTACAGGAAAACAGTATGAAGTTTCCTCAAAAAATTAAACATAGATCTACCATATAATCCAGCAATTTCACTTCTAGGTATATATCATATCCACAAGAAATAAAATGAATATCTTGAAGATATTGCTGTACCCTCATGTTCATTGAAGCATTATTCACAATAGTGAAGATATGGAAACTGAGTATCCACTGACAGATGAATAAAGAAAATGTGTGTGTTTT
>NW_012144390.1:0-1262 GCF_000956105.1 Propithecus coquereli
GTGGGGGGCACTCTCATCAGAGGGTAGGGCCTCAGAAAAGGGAGAAAATTGGTACAAAATGTCAAGTCCTACAGTTTGGGAGGGACAAGAGATGACTACTTTGCATAGCTATACAAATATTTGTCAAGATTTTTAGTTTATCAGTCTTGATGCATATTGGAAAAAAAAAAAAAACCCACACCCAAAAAAACCACTTTCCCTCCTGACTAAGGCTAAATCCATCCCCTTTCTACCAGCAGATAGTAAAGAATATAGGTATCTCACTGTGGTATAGAAATGCAGAAATTTCCCACACAGGTTAAAAATACAAAGCATGTGCCCTTGTCTACATACGTATACTTTTTGTATGATTATACAAAATAAGGGTCAGATTATTAAATGGTTCTCCTGAGGAGTCTGCAAGCCAAGGGCTTGCATCTATGGGAAGGTGAGGTCTCTCCTGAGGGATCAGTGTGTCAATCAATCACTGATAAAAGAGGTAAGCCTTTAGACAAGAAATGTGAAACCAAAAAGTGGTAACTCTATTTCTGCCTCTAGATCTTTCCATTGACTTTGAGTGTTCTAGATGTTTGTAAAGGTGTTTCCATGGGGCAGCAGTCAAATATGTCTTCTGTCATTTAATAACAGGCATTCAGGGAACCGGAGAATAGCTATGATCTCCTTGTAGTAAAACACAAGCTAAAATTATGTTCTGCTCTAGAAGTCAAATAATCTAGTTCATGCTACTTTTCTAAATTGATTTTCATTTTTGTTATACTTTAATAAAGTGCTGTCTCACTCCTTGATTTCAACTACACTGTAGGTTATAAAGGCAAAGGCCATATGTCCACAGTCAGATCAAAATGGAATAGCCAGATCCACGTTACACCCACTTTTCAGGACAAAATTAGGACCAGCGTTAGAGTTATGAGTATAGTATGGGTAAATATGAAAAAAATCCCCAAAAAGAAGGCCATAAAATCCAACTGCCCCTATTCAAAAACTGATTCCACTTTTCTATACCAATCTTGGAAAATCGTGGTTTTCTGTTATGTAAAAGAAAAAAAGTCTATGAATTCTCAAGATATAATACCATGCAAGTTTACAATTATAGAAAGTTTCTTAAGCAGGAAAACAGAGCACTATAATTCAATATAGTTCCAGTTTTTTGGACATATACAGTGGCATAATTTAAGAAACAATTCCCCCACTATATGTTAGTCTATCAAGAACTAAGAAAAATAATGGCTAAAATTTTGTTTAAAACATTGTAATTATTTTAA
>NW_012144391.1:0-1000 GCF_000956105.1 Propithecus coquereli
ATTTTAATTAAGGTATGAAAATGTCTCTCTCTCTGTTACTTTGCAAGTATAGTTATGTCATCTTCTGGGAAACAAATAAACTCCTAGTTAATACGAAAAAATGCCTTTAAAGACATTTAAACTTACGTTAAGATAATGAGAATTCTGCATATTTGAAACATGGTAGTCAAATTAAATTATTTTGGGGAATACAATGATGAGAGATAAGACTGATTAAAAATGATATATATATTAGTATGCTCAAGAAAACTAACATTAAGTAGACAAACACTGGACTGAAAAAGAAAACCTCAAAAAATTCTGGCATAAAAGGAATGTGAAAAAGAGATGGCCAATCTAACACCAAACAGTACCGATCAGATAAATCAGTACATATATAAATATGTGTAAAAACTATCTTCCAAATAGCATAAACAAATACAGTTTTTTTTTGTTTATTTGCCCCTGTTTGATCAATTATGGTCCTTGCACATCTGGAAGAAAACCATCTAACGTTCTAGTTATTACTAAGACTTGTTTGGATCTCTCGTAAGGTAGCTTAAGAGATTTGACCGTGCTCCTTGTAATGACACAGTGGTACATGTACAAGCCTGATCTAAGCACAGGAAGACTGAGGTGAGGTGAGCGGAGGGAGAGAAGTGGTAGGGAACTCAGTTCTCCCAGAAGAGAAAACAAAAAGGAGAATTTTGAGGTTTGGTGTAATTATTTAAACCCAAATATGTATTTTTTAACACATCTGTTTATTCAGTTTTTTCTCCAACTCACCCAGATTTGTATCATTTCATCTGCTCTATTCTTTTTTATATAGGTGTTGATGCAAGGCCCAGTTCTTAGGCTGGATGTCAGAGAATATTGTGAAATCAACACATGAGTTCACATCACTCTGACTTATTCTCATGCTTTATTATATCTATGTAAAAATATTAGTATTTTTATTTACTTATAGTATATGCCAATCAACGGGGTTTTTTTTTTTTTTTTTTTTTTCTGAAAACTTAAT
>NW_012144392.1:0-1117 GCF_000956105.1 Propithecus coquereli
AAAACAAAGATGAAAAAATTATAGAAGAAATAATAAGTGTTTTTCCAGACATGTAAAGAAGGATCTCCCTTGTTCCCCTTTTTGGAAAGATGCTGAAAGATGTACTTAAGCATCTAAGGAGTAAACAAAGATAAAGACCAAGAAAAATGGTCTTTATCTGCAAGGGAAGGAAGAAAGAGAAGTCCTAGGAAGTTTTTGGGATGAGGGCTATTTGATCTATTTAAACATCTATAAACACTGGGAAACTAGTAGAAAGAATTACATAGGAGAGAAATAGCAATTATTAACTTTAGGAAAAATATTTTACAAGAAAGGAAACAATACGTTATTATAGCACCGTTCTTGGCTCTATAATACAATATTTCCATAGCTACAATAATATTAAATGCAGATTGCGATATGACGAAATTGGGAGGAGGCAGCAGAAGTAAGGATGAATGGGGATGGTGATAAGGGGAGGATGGAAGTCTCAGCCACTGTAAAAAGATCAATGTATTATGTCTAAAATTGGTGAGTCAAGAAGCAGCAGGATATTATTTAAAAATATGGAATTATGCATCCGAAGAAACACATCAGAGTGGAGAGTGGTGGAATCTTAGGAATGGGCTTATGAGGACGGAATTGGGGCAGGGCTGCTGTGTTCGCCACAAGCCTTATAACCCACAGGATGTTTGAACAGGTGCCTGTATTCCATTCATAGAAGTGAAAATTAACTTTAAAAAATGATATAATGTGAAATCTTTTATACAAATAGCTGTGCACAGCTCTGGCTTTTTTCCTTAGGGATTTGTTACTAGAAATGGAATTACTGGGTCAAAGGATTTGGCCATTTTTGAAGCCATGTGTATACAGTATGTATCTGTTACTCAGTTTTCTCACAGCTCACTGTCGATGCAGAGAGCATCTGTTTCCTCACATTCCCATCGGTGTAGGGTGTCCCCATATAAAAAGTCTTTATATGAGAGTGAAAACTATTTTTTAATTAGTTTTAAAAATTATTTTGGGCTCAATATTTTATTTAATTTAATTTTTTGGTAGTGCCTTAGACAAATACTATAATTGTACATTTACAGTAAATGATTCAAGCCTTACACAAGTACTCAGATTAAAACATGAA
>NW_012144393.1:0-1579 GCF_000956105.1 Propithecus coquereli
AGAAATGAAATGTCAACCCACAGAATGGAAGAAGAATGCAAATTAAGTGAAGGTCTAATATCTACAACATATAAAAAAGAACTCTTACAACTCAGGAATAGAAAAATAAATAAGCCAATTGAAAAATGGCAACAGGCCAGGTGCGGTGGCTCACACCTGTAATCCTAGCACTCTGGGAGGCTGAGGCGGGTGGATCGCTCAAGGCCAGGAGTTCGAGACCAGCCTGAGCAAGAGTGAGACCCCCTGTCTCTACTAAAAAGAGAAAAAGCCGGGTGTGGTGCTGCATGCCTGTAGTTCCAGCTACTCAGGAGGCTGAGGCAGGAGGATTGCTTGACCTCAGGAGTTTGCGGTTGCTGTGAGCTATGGTGAAGCCACTGCACTCTAGCCCGGGCCACAGAGCGAGACTTTGTCTCAAAAAAAAGAAAAAAAAGAAAAATGACAACAGATTTTAATAGACCCTTTGTAGGGACCGTCCCTGGGCAAAATTGGCTTAAGCCCAGAGTCAGCGAAACTGGGTGTGCTCTCCTTGGTGCCAGAGGCCAATAGGCCCCGGCACGGCCTGTTGACCAAACAGAACTGTTCCTCATGACAGATAGCTTTATGACAGATAACCAAGCACCTGGGGTCTTGCAAACAAGCCAAGGCGTCTCATTGTCCTGCATATGGTAATGAGATAAAGAAGTTAAGATGCAAACATCTGCTTCCCTTAAGCAATCGTCTGGAAGGAATGCAAATGTATTTTCCTCAGGGTGCCCAAGGTAGTCACGTGCCAGGAAGTAGCTGCCAGACAGAGAAAAGTATAAGAATAAAGCAACTGGTGGAATCCCCACTGCAGTCTTGTACGTCTTGTGTGTGTCTGTGTGTTTCTTTCTGTGTCCATCCCCTGTTCTGCAATCCGGGCCGCGACACCCTTTGCAAAAGAAGATACGCAAATGACTAATAAACACATGAAAAGATGCTTCACATCATTAGTATTTAGGGAAATGCAAATCAAAACCACAATGGAATATCACTTCACACCCTCTATGAGGACTATAATAAAAAAAATGGAAAATACAGTAGTCCCTCCTTATCAGCAGTTTTGCTTTTATTCTTTAATATATCCTATGAGTTTTGCCTATAACATATAAGCTACTAGCTTAACACTAATAGGTTTCATTCATGCCATTTGTCTCTCTTGCCTTCTGTAGCAGAAATGAATAGTTATAAATACAGCAAACTCAAATCACAAGGACTGAGAAAAACCATTGCATTCAGCCAATTTTTAGAGTACTTTCATGTTACCTCCCTCTTCATAAGCTATGAAAAACTTTAGCCATTTGACCTTCTAAATAAATATAGTCCTTTGTAAAATTCTAACCCTATTATTTAACTGATTTTTATAGTTGAGTCGTTTAAATCTCTTTCCTCCTATTACAATGATATCAGCCAGAAGACTGAAATCACATGAGTTATTTTAACAGAGACAATTTAATATAAAGGATAGGTAACTAGGTATAGGAAATTGTTAACTACATTTTAAAGCACTGAAAAGATAAAAAACACTAAGCAACCACAGCCGTAGCAATAGCGGGAAGTA
>NW_012144394.1:0-1387 GCF_000956105.1 Propithecus coquereli
TGAGCTGTAATTAACAGACCATGCAATTCACTTATTTATTTTTCATTTATTTATTATTTCAGAATATTACAGGGGTACAAACATTTTAGTTACATGAATTGCTTTTGTACAGTTTGAGTTAAAGTTACAAGTGTGCCCTTCACCCAGAGAGCATGCATTGTACTCCTTAGGTGTGAATTTACCCATCTCCTCCTTCTCCCTCCCACCTGCTTGGTTTGCATTGAGTTTTACTTCCATATGTGCCTATGAGTGTTGAACAATTAGTTCCAATTTAATAGGGGGTACGTGTGGTGTTTGTTTTCCCATTCTTGTGATACTTCATTTAGAAGAATGGTCTCCAATTCCATCCAGGTTGTTACAAAAGGTATCAGTCCACCATTTTTTATGGCTGAGTAGTACTCCATGGTATACATATACCACATTTTATTAATCCACTTGTGTACTGAGGGGCACTTGGGTTGATTCACAATCTTTGTGATTGTGAGCAATTCACTCATATAAAGTATACAATTCGGTAGTTTTAGTGTATTCACCAAGTTACGCGATCTTCACCACAATCAATTTTAAAACATTTTCGTCACTCTAAAAAGAGACCTCACATCCTTTAGCTGTCGCCCACCAGTGTCCCCTTCTTTGCTCAGCCCTAGGGAACCATGCCAATCTACTTGGTTTCTGTAGATTTGCCTATTCTGGACATTTCATATTAATCCAATCACAACGTGGTTTTTTTGGTCACTGGCTTCCTTCACTTAACATACTGTTTTCAAGGTTCGTCTCTGTTGTAGCGTATATCGGTACTTAATTTCTTTTTATTACTGAGTAATATTCCATTGTGTGGATATACCAAATATTTTATTTATCCATTCATCAGCTGATAGGCCTTTGGGTTGTTTCCACCTTTTGGCTATTATTGATAATGCTGCTGTGAACTTTCATGTACAATTGTTGTGTTTGCATGTTTTCCTTTCTTTTGGATGTGTACTTATGAGTGGAACTGCTGGGTCATATGGTCACTCCATGCTTAATCTTTTGAGGAGCTGCCAGTCTGTTTTCCAAAGTGGCTGCACCATTTTCCATTCCCATCCGCATTGTTAGAGGGCTCCAATTTCTCCCCTTCTTTGACAACCTTTATTTTCCATCTTTTTGATTGACAAAAGATTCCACCCTAGTGGCATGAAGTGGTACTTCACTGTGGTTTGGATTTACATTTCCCTAACGACTGATGACTTTAAGCATCTTTGCATGAGCTTATTAGCCATTTGTATATCTTTTTGGAGAAATGTCTATTCACACCCTTTGCCCATTTTTTGAATTGGGTTGTCATTTTATTTCTTTTTTTTTTTTCTGAGACAGAGTCTCACTCTTTTGCCCAGGCTAGAGTGAGTGC
>NW_012144395.1:0-1033 GCF_000956105.1 Propithecus coquereli
GTCAAAATTTAG
Source organism: Propithecus coquereli (assembly GCF_000956105.1). NCBI lineage: Eukaryota > Metazoa > Chordata > Mammalia > Primates > Indriidae > Propithecus > Propithecus coquereli. Next base: position 13 of record NW_012144395.1, read on the forward strand.
TGCATTTCATAGCTTTTTTTCAAATCCAGTATTTGTAAATACAATTTGCTTCCCATTAAACTTCTATAAATGATTCTATAAATTATTCTACAACTTCAAATTTCTCTTTTCTTTAACATTCCATTTACCTAGCGGTACTATTGATCAAGGTACATATATTTTGGGGCTAAGATAAAATTGTTATCTTTTTCAATTGTTAAAAAAAAACAAAACAGACAAAACATATCCATCATTTTGTAAAGATGCTTGCATTTCTTCATAACTTTTTACTTATTATACTTTCATTCACCCATATTGACTACAGCTTTTAACCCAAATAACTAATTTACATTACCTTTTAATCTTCTTGCCTCTCTGTTTCTCTGTCTTTGTTTCTGTCTTTCTTTTTGTCTGTGTCTGTCTCTCTGTCTTTCTGTCTGTTGTCTCTCTCTATCTCTCTCTCACACACACACACACATACACACACACTTTTCAGTAGGTGATTAAGAACTCTTTGCCCTCTGAGGCAACTTAGGAGATCAGCAGATCATAGTAACCTAGAACTCGTCCTTCTCTAACATACATTACACATCACCTTAACGTCACACATGTCCCTTTATATTTATACCTTATTTGATTCTTTTTTTGAAGCAAAATTTCCCACTGATAGCAAAACATGACAAAGATTGAAAAAAAAGTGAAAATTACAAACATCCCTTATGAATAATAACACAAAGCTCTCAATAAAATACTACCAATATAGCAACATATTAAAATATTATATCACATTACCAATTAGGTTTATTCCAGTAATGTAAGAATGATTTAACAACATTGGAAAATATATTAATAATGCATATTATTTACATAATCAAAAATAAAATCATATTATTACCATAGTGAGGCACTTGCCATCCATTCTTAACTTATCATACCCTTAATAAAATAGAAACAAATGAACACTTTATCAACATAAAAATATATGCTTCATGTTTAATGGAGAACATCAGAATTATTAAAATTTAAGACAGAAACAAGAGAA
>NW_012144396.1:0-2000 GCF_000956105.1 Propithecus coquereli
TTTCCTGAAGTTTCTCTCCACTCTGGCATTTCTGCTTTCCGCAGGTTTTTTTAAAAGGTGATTATTTCAGAACTTTTTTGATTTAATTGCTATGAATTTTAATGATTTTTATCTGCTCTATGGCAACACGAGTATATGTTATTTGACATTTATTTTTCCCTGACTTTTGACCCTTTTGAAAACCTTTAGTTTCTACATTGTCATCGTATTTTATTTTATGCTTTTTAATGTTTTTCCTTTTTAATAATATTGCACTATACGGTATAGATTTTCTTTGCATAATTCTTTGTTGGAGTCATGTTCTTAACTATTTTATGTTTCAATGAGATGTGTTCTTCCTAGCTCAACGATTTCAGGTGTGGAGCGGTTCAGCCACTCTTCCGAAATGATCACTATTCTGAGAACAACCAAGGAATTTTCCTTGATCTCAAGTGAAGTCCTTCATGACAGAGTTTTATGTGTAAAATTTTTAACTTTGCTCATCCCATGCAACAGAGATCAGGTGCTACAGTACTGCTCCAAATACATACTTTATTTTTTCCACATTGGCTTACCTGAAAACTGCTTGCTGTAAACACTGCTTGTTAGTGTAGCTCATTTTCCCCACTTTCCCCAGTGCCAAATGAAAGACTACTCATAAGCTCATACTTTGAACTATTTATTTTCAAAATGGGATTGTTGGGTTTGCCCCTTAACGTATGCTACCTGGTTTAGAACACAGAGCTCTGCAAACCTTTTCTGAACTCTGCAGTCCCAGGTGTCTTGACCTCTTGCCACACCCCCACGTGGGCTTTCCAGCCTTGGACTACTCTTCTTACTACATGGAAATCAACTAATTTATGGCAAATGTGGTGTTTCTATTCTACTTTTCCTTTTTGCGTGGGAACCATTTCAGAGAAGAAAGAGGCAGAAACCTCTTTATTCTGTCATCTTTACACCAGAAATCCATTATCACTACTATACTCTAAAAATAATGGCTGGTATTGAAGGGTTTGGCCTTGGAGCCAGGAAGATTTGGGGGCCTCATCCTTCAGTATCTGGCCAAGGAAGGAATTAACATAAAAAGTGTCTCTGTTGGGATTCCAGACATGTGAAAATAGGAAGGATGACTGCATGCTGCCTTAGCTTCATAAGAAGAACAATCAGTATCCCCAGGGACCAAACAGAATCTTTTCAGTGGAGATTTTGCTCTCCTGGGTTGGGAGGAGATGCCCTTCTGCTCTGGGCAGTTGAGCCTGTAGAAAATTAGTTTGCTGTGACTGCTTTAACAACTCACCACAAACTTCGTGGCTTAAAACAACAGAGATGTATTGCTTTGCAGTTCTGGAGACCAGAATCTGAAATCAGAATCACTGGGTCAGAATTGGGGTGTTGGCAGGGCTGTGCTCCCTCCTGAGGTTCCAGAACAGAATCTATCCCAGGCCTCCTCCCATTGCTGGTGGCTACAGCATTTCTTAGTTTGTGGTTGTATCTATCTCTCCAATCTCTACCTCCATCTTTACAATAGCTTTTCCTCTGCATGTCTTAATTTCCTCTCTTCTAAGGACACTTGTGATTGCATTTAAGGTCCACACAGATAATCCTGGACAATATCTCAATTTCAAGATCTTTAACTTAATTAAGTTTGCAAAGACCCTTTTTGTTGTTGTTGTTCAAACATGGTACTGTATACAGGCTCTAGAGATCAGGACCTGGTATCTTTGAGGGCCATTATCAGACTACCACACTATGAAAAACACACTTCTAAAACCGCAACAGTTGACACATAAACCACGTCGTTCCACATACTAGCCAGACGGGCACCCATTTGTCTGCATCTATGAAATGGATCTTTCAAAGGTCGGCAACCAAAAGCACTGCTGGTTTTAATAGAGACACATAGCATTATGTGAGCCAAAATGGAAAAAGAAACTTTAGAAATAGCAAACAATCTTTCTCCTGTTACCTTTATCCATTAAAATCTAGTTCTTATCTCAGGTTGTCTATAAGACACCAGAAAC
>NW_012144397.1:0-1132 GCF_000956105.1 Propithecus coquereli
AAAAAAAAAAAAAAAAAAGAAACAGCATCCCCAACACCCCTCCCTCCCATCCTTCGAAGGCTCATTTGTAATAACAAACGTCTAATCGTAACTACTCTCCTTTTTCACGCACCTGTTACACGCCTGGCACTTCATACGCATTACCTTATTCCCTGTCTGCATGGGAGAGATGTGCCACCATTCTCCTTAGACAGAGAGAAAACCGGCACCCGGGGAAGTCTGGCAGCTCGTCCGGAGGACTCGGCCGGTGCATGACGGAGTCAGCGCTGGAACCCGGGTGGATCTCAAAGCTGCGAGCTCATCCCTTTGAGCTACATCACCCCTAGATCTTTGCACACGTTGACTTTTTGGTATTTGACAATAGTATGTGTGAAGATTCCCTAAGGGCTATGCCAGCCATCACCCAAGTGTTCATTCTAATTTCCATCCAGAGTTTAAACTGGACGCAGAATGACCACGACGAGCTCGGTCCCTCTCAGAGTCTCATCCTCTGAGTTCAGCTAAAAGTCAGGCCCGTGACGTACGCACACTCACCAGGGCCGCTGCACGAACCACGCCACGCACCTCACCTCTGTATCTGGGGCAAAACTTGGCCTGCAGCCTCGACCTTGCTCATTCTGACGTTTGGCTCTAAGGCACTCTTTGCACCCCCGGGAGGCTGGCGTGTGCCACATGAGAATGGTGCCGCTTACGGTCCCCCTTGCTCTTGGCAGCCAGGAAGCTCAGAGGCAGCTTCCGTGCGCAAGAACAGCCAGGGGCGCTTTCGCCCATCGGGCACTTGCAGGCCCCTGCTTCTCTCTGCCCTGTTCTTCTGGGTTATTAATGTTATTGCATTTGCCTTTTTTTTTTTTTTGGTAAATTCCTTCAGGACTGTTTTTGGAAAAAGACACCAGGCATCGCGTCAGGAGAGACGTGAATATAGGTGGTTGGGCAGCAAAATCCATTTGGGGGATCCCGAGAGTTCCAACTGGCTGTCCACGCTGGGCGCATTACAGGACGGTTACCAGGTCTCCCTTCCGTGCTGTGCCAGCCAGACCCTCCCTGGGACACTGGCTCTGCCCGGTGAGTACCAGAAGGAACGGCTGGAATGACACTGAGCACCGAGCAACGAGGGAAAGGGTGTCGGAGTGTC
>NW_012144398.1:0-1229 GCF_000956105.1 Propithecus coquereli
TGTTTTCCTATATTTTTTATTGCAATATCTTCCATTTCTTCTTTTTCTGAAAAATTGTGCCTTTATAAATTTAATGTGTTGAATTGTATCCTCTGTTTTTTCATTCATTATTTCATTTTTTATGGTTTTTTGGTTAGTATTGTAAGAATTTACGCTCATCTTTAGTTTTCTGCATTGTTCCAATGTTCGACTTCCATTGCATGATTTTATTCTGCAAAATATTTTTCATTTTAAAGCAGGTTAAGTTTCCAAATTTCAGATTTCACCCTTTTGATAGTTCCTGTTATATCCTCTTAAATCTCTATAAACATAACTTACAGCTAAAAAGTTGTCTCTTTTATTTAGTGTCTATTTTATAGGGAAGGATTAGCTTTGCATCCTTAGCTGTCTCCTTCTTTTGAACTGCTAGATCCTGTTTTCATGAGCTCCACCACGTTTTGACTGAGGGTGAGTCCCACGGCCCTGGCACAATGCACCTCTGAGGAGGCAGTTGGCGTGTTCAATTGAGATGATATGATTGACATGTGTTCCCTACAACCTGCCTACCTAGAACTCCAGCAGCCCCTGACACTTTTTTAAAGCATTTTTTTTAAATGGTGGCAAAATATATATAACATCAAAGTTATTTAACCATTTTTAAGTGTACGGTTCAATGGCATTAAGTACATTTACATTGTTGTGTAACCATCATCACCATCCATTCAAAGAACTAAAAATAGAAATACCATTTGATCCAGCAATGCCACTACTGGGTATCTACCCAAAGGAAAAAAAGACATTTTACAATAAAGGCATCGGCACTCGAATATTTATGGCAGCACAATTCACAATTGCAAAGATGTGGATACAACCCAAGTGCCCAGCAATACACGAGTGGATTAATAAAATGTGGTCTATGTATACCACGGAATACTACTCAACAATAAAAAAACAATGGTGAACTCGCACCTCTTATATTATCCTGGATGGAGCTGGAGCCCAACCTTTGAAGTGATGTATCACAAGAATGGAATAAGAAGCACCACATGTACTCGCCATCCTATTGGTGCTCACTGATCAACACTTAAGTGCTCACGTGGAAGTAATATTCACTGGGTGCCAGGCAGATGGGAGGGTGGTGGAGGGGATGGGTAACTCATAACTAATGGGTGTGGAGTGCACTCTATGGGAGATGGGCAGGCTTGTAGCTCTGGCTTGGGCAATGCAAAGGCATTATATGTAACCAAAAT
>NW_012144399.1:0-1549 GCF_000956105.1 Propithecus coquereli
CTGTAATCCTAGCACTCTGGGAGGCCGAGGCGGGAGGATTGCTGGAGGTCAGGAGTTTGAGATCAGCCTCAGCAAAAGCAAGACACTGTGTCTACTAAAAATAGAAAGAAATTAGCCAGAGTGATGGCACACACCTGCAGTCCCGACTACTTGGGAGGCTGAGGCAGGAAGATCACTTGAGCCCAGAAGTTTGAGGTTGCTGTGAGCTACGATGACACCACTGTACTCTAGCCTGGGCAACGAGAGAGACTCTGTCTCAAAAAAGAAAAAAGTGTATCCTTACAGAGAGCATAAAGATGGTTATTGCTTTTTTTATTGTCTGACACTCTCTGGCTTTTAATTGGTATGTTTTGTCCTTTTGCATTTAATACAAGCATCGATGTATTGGGCATAGGGCTTTCATTTTATTATATGTTTCCTATTTGTCCTATCTCTTCTTTGATCCTCCATTCCTCCTCTCCTACTGTCCTTTGGGTTAATCAAAAAATTTTAGTGTTCCATTTTAGTTCCTCTGTTCGCTTTTGAGCCACACTGACATACGTTTTTAGTGGTCTCACGTAAAATCTAAGAATCTTGCAACATTATAGTTCTATTGACCATGCCCAGTCCTGTGTACCACTATTGTCATATGTTACATCTACATGCGTTATAAAACAAACCCCACTGATTTGAGGAATTTTGTTAAAGCAGTTAAGCTTTCCTGACTAATACAGTGACCAACTTACTCAGTCGAAGTAATGGGTTTGCTACAAGCAATGTTTGCTTAAAAAAAATGAATATTAACACTACTATCCATCCAGTTATCCAAGTTAGATATCCAGAAAGCAAATAACAAGTACTACCCAATTTACCCCATGAATATATCTCACCTGTCTCCTCCTTCGCCCTCCGCCACAGTCCTGTTTTAGGCCCTCAGAACCCCTCACCTGAACTTTTTCAGTAGCTTCCTAACCGGTGTCCTTTGCAGACAGTCCGGCCCTCCCTCCAAGATCTACCTAAAACCCAATCTGAGTACTTCATTCCCTTCAGTGGTGCCCCCATTGCATGTAGAATAAGTTCCAAGCCCCCAGTGTATCATACGAGATCTCCTCAGTCTTACCCCATCCACGTCCTCAGCCTCAGTTCTCACTGTCCATGGCCTTCACGCTGGGATCTAGCGTCACCAAACAGTTTGCTCTTCCCCAAATACCCCGCTGCCTCCTCGCTTCCCGTCTGTACGTCTGCCACCTCCTCTGTCTAGCACGTTCTTCCTCCTCACCCCCTTTTCACCTAAAAAATCCTATTCGTACCCAATTCAGGGAGTGCGCTTCCAAGAAGCCCTCACACACACTCACACACACACACGGAGGTTGTGTTTCTTTTCAAGCTTTTTTATGATAGAAATTTTAAACATATACAAAAGTAAAAAAAAATGCATAATGGTCACGGCCAGTGTTATTTCATCTCTCTCTCTCTCTGTCTCTCTCTCTCTCTCTCTCTCTCTTTCTCTCCTCACTTATCCTCCCTACCTCTCAATTATTTTGAAGCAAATTTCAGACCTTATATCATT
>NW_012144400.1:0-650 GCF_000956105.1 Propithecus coquereli
CTAAAACTGCTCTAAAAAATGAGGTCTATTAAAATTATATTTTGAAATACTAGAGATTAAGTTTTTTGTTTTCTCTTACCAGGAAAATATATTTCTTGAGTGACAAGTCAAAGATTCATTTATCAGTCAATTACAGTCTAGTATGAATATGCTTACGGGACTTTTCCTAAGTGAGGATGAAGGTAGAAAGGAAAGCAGCACAATTATGAGGATACTGGTGACCTTAGAGGAGAGATGAGGTTCCCACTAAGTGAGAAAAATGACACAGAGCTGTGATATGGAGGTAAACGACTCCATATCAAACAGCCTCTCGTATTTCCACCTCTGGCAAGAGCTTATCCTGCATTTTAGTAATCTTAATATTCACTTCAAAGGGTTTCAACCAAAAAGCATCACTGAAGTCCCTCATTTCTATCACCTTCACTGTGAGCTGCTGATGTGCACATTGCTAAGAGAGATGACAACCTCACATCTCCATTAACTTGAGTGGATTCAGTTTCTTTTTTCTGGGGTCTTGTTTCATTCTAGAAGGCATAGTCTCTTGAATTTCCACATCTACAAACAACATCGTATCTGATTCTTCAACCTTAAATTGATTTCAAGAAGAATTTCACTTGGAATCAAAGGATTTTATTTTAATGATATAAAAA
>NW_012144400.1:700-1071 GCF_000956105.1 Propithecus coquereli
TATCTTCCTTTTCATGTTAGCAACTGTATTTTCACACTAAATAAACTATTATAAGAGAAATGATCTGAACTCACTAGGTGATTATCAACATTGTTGCCTTGTAACCTATTGGATGGGGCAAATCCCTAGAGAAAAGAAATGGGGCAAAAGGAGGATTTGATTTATAGTCAAGAGCGATAGCCACAGAAAGCCTTTCATTTATTCAATATTTATTGAAGCTGTACTTGTGCAATTTGCATTTAATGTAAAGTTTTCAATTAAAAAAGTGGCACACGAAGCAATTTAGGTAAGCCAATTTAGGTAAGAATGAATGCTCAACTGTTCAGATATAAAGAGAAATAGTTATGAAAAATAAATTGACAGTGAGTATT
>NW_012144400.1:1121-1741 GCF_000956105.1 Propithecus coquereli
AGGTAAGCCAATTTAGGTAAGAATGAATGCTCAACTGTTCAGATATAAAGAGAAATAGTTATGAAAAATAAATTGACAGTGAGTATTTGATGGATGTTTTGTAACAGTGCAATAGGCTTGTTCTGTTTCTTTCACTCTCTGCTTTCCCATAATTCCAGTGTTTGTCATAGAACATGTTATGTAACCTCAGGTCATCACTTGCCCTTCTGTCAACAAAGGATAATAACGGTTTCTTGAAAGCCACTCACAGGAAATTGTGAAGATTAATGAGAAAATGTTCCCCAGCTCACTGCTTCTCAGAAAAAGATGGTATCAAACCAGAAGGCTTGTTGCCTTGTATCCTGAGAGGAAGAATATTCTGAAATAAAGCATTTTGTCCTTGAATGAACAGAAAGTTCTACTGCTTATTGGGCAGACAGACCAAATTTTTAATGTACCGTGACTCCAAATAACTTCTGTGTCTGAGAAAAAGCATTTCTTTAGATTTTCCTACCTAAGTTTCCCATTGTCCTTTTGTGTTAACTTGGAAGTAAGCATTATTTAAATGTGCTTTGAACCAATGCAAGAAAATCCGGAAATTATGCTAAACATTAAATAATTATATTTTTATATCTGAAAAT
>NW_012144400.1:2503-2831 GCF_000956105.1 Propithecus coquereli
TATGTTCAGTGATATTATCAGAATTACTCTAACAGGAAAATACAGTCTTCCAAACCAGAAAAAAATATATATTACTGGTGATAATAATAATATGCACAACCAACAAAATGCTTTCATGGGTTTATTCAGCATCTGATCCACTGTACTTACTCACTACACTTGGGAAATTTCAAGAGCAATGTAAAATCCTTTTTCTGGTCAGAGCAAGTATTGTGAGTCTGAGCTTCATCCCGTGGTAGAGGGCAGAGAGGACTGCTCTGAAGTCATGAGAAGGACATTTGTTTCCCCACCACTCCATAGCATGACTGTATTATGGCCTCTGCATCCT
>NW_012144400.1:5136-6438 GCF_000956105.1 Propithecus coquereli
AAGGAAACTACCATTTATAACTTGCACTTTGGCAGACGTCTTCCAGGCCCTTCATCCACTGCTCTCACCTGGCTGACAATAGTTCCCCAGACCCGGGCTTCATACGCTTTCCTGGGCTTAGTCACTGGTGGATGCTGTTAAAGTGCAGATTCCATCTCAGGAGCTCTGGGGCGGGGCCCACAGCTCAGCGAATCTGACAAGCTCCCAGGGGATGCGGGGCTGATGGTCCAGGAACCACCTTTTGAGTGGCCGGAAACTAGAATTTATTTGCTTAATGATTCTTCTTTCCAAACACCATTAAATTTCTTTTGAATACATTTGTACTTGTGGGAAGACGAGAGTCAATAAATTGTCAATATATAAACATCCACACTCATTATTATAACGTGGATGTCTTGATTTCTTACTGCTTATATGCAATGTAAATATAATAGCTATTCTGATGAAATTCTGCCATTCTGTGAATAAAATTAACAGGGCATCTTTCTTGCCTGGAAATTCTGACCTTACCTGTTCCTTAGGTCCATGTGATGCCACCCTGCAGTATGATAACTGATAAAACTCTCGGTCCACAGACTCGCTTACTCACATACTCAAGGAACATACTTTTACCTTTTTTTTTTTATGTAATTTTTAGTTTTCTGTAACTCCACTTAGTATAGACTCTAAATTACCAATCAGCCCGCCAGGTAGGAAACTTAGTACTAGCTCTTTGGGGTGCATCCCTTACTACTAAGCCTTGTCCCAAAGCTCTGGACTGTCCCCATGTCAAGGCACTGTGGGGGGGTGGGAGAAAGGAACAGCCACGTGCCCCCTCATCAGCCCACAGAACAGCACCCATAACTCCAGAAGCTATAGGCAAGGGGCAGAGGGCTGACTACACATGAAATATGCTTTGATTGATTGATTTACCACTCACTGTGGGAAACATCCACCTCTGCAATTCACCCAGCCAATATTTTCTTTATGTACAGATAAGATAATTCCCCAGAAAATAAACGGTACTATGGTGGGCATCTTTTCTCAAACATCTCTGAGCACTTGGCCAATTTTCCAGGTGAGAGGATATACACATGCCAAAGTTTTAAAGAGAAATATAAAAGTCCTTATAAAAATTTAAAAAAAGAAAACTCTTGTCAGCAATATGAAAGTGCTAGTTCCAACATCCTACCAATAACTTTTACCATTTTTCATAAATTTCTCTAATATGATAATTAAAAAAAAGGGATCATTTAAATTTTCTCTCTTAAGTATGCCCTATTTGTATAGTTTGGCTCTTTTTTTTAACAATATTTTTGTTAT
>NW_012144400.1:9593-10244 GCF_000956105.1 Propithecus coquereli
ATGGATGAAATCAATAGCAGAATGGAGAAGACAGAGGAAAGAGTCAGTTACCTTGCACATAGAACAATAGAAATTACTCAGTTTGAACAACAGAGAAAAAAAAATTATACTGACAAAAAATAAGCAGAGCCTAAAGAACTATAACTAAAGCTCTAACACTCGTGACATTGGAGCTCCAGAAGGAGAGGAGAAGGAGAATGGGGTAAAAAGCCTTTTAAAAAATAATGGCTAAATTTTCTCAATTGGGGCAAAAGATATATACCCACAGCTTTCAAGAAGTTAAATGAAACTCAAACAGAATAAAGCCCACAAAATGTAGACCAAGATCTCTCACCATCAAACTTCTGAAAATAAAGAAAAAATCTGAAAAGCAAGTGGAGGGAAATTATTCATTTCTTAAAGGGGAAATATTCAAATGACAGTGGTTTTTTAATCAAACACCATGGATGCCAGAGGAAGTGACACATTATTCAAGTGATGAAAACAAATGATTGTCAATTCAGAATTCTAGATCAAGCAAAAATACCGTACGTTAGAAATGAAGAGGAAGTCAAGATATTCTTAAATAAAGGAATTTGTTACCATAAAACTTTTTATACGATAATGGCAAAAAGAATTTATCTACAAAGAAGGAAAATTATTTTCAAGACA
>NW_012144400.1:10294-11162 GCF_000956105.1 Propithecus coquereli
AAAAGAGAAATAGACAAATATATAATTATAGTTAGAGACTTCAACACTCTTCTCTCAATAATTGATAGCTCAACTAAACAGAAAATCAGCAATGATATAGGAGAACTTAACATCATTCACCAAAGCAATATAATCAACAATTATAGAACATTCCACCCCAAAATAGCAGAATACACATCCTTTTCAAATGCACATGGAACATATGCTGAGATAGACATATGCTGGGCCATAAAACAACCCTCCACAAATGCAAAAGAATTAAAATTATACAAAAGATGTTCTCTGACCAAAATAGAGTCAAACTAGACATCAACAACCAGGAAGAAAAATCCCCAAATGCTAGGACACAAAAAACACACTTCTATATAACCCATAGATTAAAAAAGAAAACTCAAAGGAAATAGAAAATTACCCTGAACTGAATAAGAGTGAAAACACAACATATCAAAACTAGTGAGAAGCAGCTTAAGTAATACCGAGAGAGAAATTTATAGCACTAATTCTTACATCAAAAAAAAAAGAACAAGTATCTTCAATAGTCTAAGCTCCTGCTTCAAAAAACAGGAAAAAAAAAAAAAAACAAATTAAACCCAAAGCAAGCATAAGAAAAGAAATACTAAAGATAAAAGTATAAATCAGGGGGTAGAGGAAGATGGCGGATTAGGGGTTATCTCCTGGCTTTCTGCTCCCAGAGTAGGAGGTGAAGAACACGGACACCCACATGCGAGTGAGGCTCTCCCCTGCAGGATCAGCTTCATGAATCTACAGAGAAGCCATTCGATCCAGCAATAGCACTATTAGGCATCTACTCAAAAGAGCACAAAACATTCTATGATAAAGACATCTGCACCCGAATGTTTATGGCAGC
>NW_012144400.1:13127-13458 GCF_000956105.1 Propithecus coquereli
CAAATATGCATTTTCTCCTCCTTCTTCCCAGGAAATGGCAGGGCTGACTTCCTCTTCCCTTGGAAGAGGGGGTGTGGCATGTAACATTGATGTGTGAGTGGAAGTAAAATATATCATCGCAGGTTGAAAGCTTTCAGAGCCAATGCCTGATTTACCACATTTCCTTTACCTACAGCAGCAAGTGCGAAAACGTGCACTGAGATGAAGTTTTTGTCAGTCTGAACCTTGGATAACTGTGAAGGACAAAGCATCCCTACCCACTCACCTTGGGCAAGTGTTGCAAATAAGAAATAAAATATACTTATTTTTAGTCATCGAGAATCTTAGGATT
>NW_012144401.1:0-1267 GCF_000956105.1 Propithecus coquereli
AAAGTATAAGAAAAACCAGGCCCAAAACACATTCAATAAAACATCAAATTATTGTGATAATATTTTATGGGCCTATACTTGTACCTAACTGATAAATTATGTATCTTAAATGCTTGATAAAAATACTATCTCATCTTAGAGTAATTTTGGCTATGCAAAGAAAATTAATTATAGTGCATGGTACATTATTGAAAAAAAACTTTCATACTTACTGAATTAAAATATACATATTGGAGGGAAATGAATAACTGCTTGAACATGCTTAATTTTTATTCTTATCAGTAAATCAAATGTGATGCTATAAAGATAGTTACTACTCTACAGAAGTAGTTTAAAATCTTTCCATTTCTTTAAAAAATGTGGTTTCGAATTTTGGTAAATCCCTAATCACATGAGTACTCCCCTATGCAATTAAAAGAGAGTTCAGTTTTCATCTCAAAAATTAGTATATTCCAACCCATAATGCCTTAAATAAGAACACTGGAGATACATACAGAGTCTAGATTTGCACATAATCCCTATTTATCTATTCAAAGGTGGAGCATAAGGTTTCCAATCGGAGTCCGGTCCCCTGCGCCATGGTGCATGCATTCTCCCGTGACACCACTTAAAATCAGTCACGGACAAGATATCAGACAGAGAGGCAGAGAATCAGACCGGGTAACAATTTTAATATCGTTTGATAAGTTTAATGTCTCAGATACAGAGAAGCAGCCAAGATTCATTTGTTTCCCTTTCTCTCCCTCTCTCAGTTTCTCCCTCTCTCTCCCTCTCTCTCTCTCTCTTTTAAAGTGACTTAAATTATGGACTTCAGAAATATTTACCTTACTGTCTTCATAGAGGAAGTTAGCAGCTGGCTGGGTGAGTCTGAAAGAGTTCCTCGCATTACTCTGAAATATAAAGCCTCTGACTCAGACACTCCCTACTTCCTTTTATGATGACCATGATAGTTTTAAATAATATCATTAAAATGAAATATGTTCAGGCCCTTAACAGAACAAATTAAAATAAATATGTAGAGTATTAGCTACAACTCCAATTCAAAGTAGTCAAAACATATTTTTAGTGAATCAAATTTTTGCATGAAATTATATTTAATTTGATATTTAATGTCACATGGTATTTTATATAGTAGATGTAGATATTCCTACATTGTCGTATGACTAGTACTTTTTACATATGGAAATTCAATCACCAATTTTTGTTATTGTTGTTTGTTGATTTCTCCCTGTCCAGGGAGGAATACAGCCAAAACCCGCCTTCAAGA
>NW_012144402.1:0-965 GCF_000956105.1 Propithecus coquereli
TGTTAAAAAAAAAAAAAAAAAAAAAAAAAAAAAAAAAAAAGGCAGGACTTTTAGTTGACTATCAAACTTTTAACCTTATGCACGAATCCCAAGATAAGAGTTTTAGCATTCCAAATTTAACTCAAAACAAAAGCCTTTGCTTTGAGTCTACAAATGCTCCTTTCAGTTAGAAAAGTGCTAATTTGTCCAAAGTCATACAATGCATTCACTCATTTTCTTGAAGATGACTCACTCCATAATCTGAAATATAATGACTATGTGTTTGTAACAATTCAAAACAACTGTAAAATGGCTTGTCATTTGAACTCTGAATTAATTCAGAGGCGTCAGTTACATTTTCTGAATTTATATTTTATAAATGTAAAGCAGCTGAAGCTGCATATTTTAGCAAGAAAAGATTTAATTGCCAACTCTGCCTTCCTAACTGCTTCCTTCACGCCCTCTCAAGTCTCATGTGGTTAAAATTATTTTAATAGAGGTTCAAACCAAACTCCAGAACATTATCACTGAGAAAAAGATAAACTGAGTGATGTTAAGACCTCAGCTTTAGCTTTACCAAACAACACAAAGTTTGGAAGCTATCAGCAAATATCTATTGGGCATCCAGTATGTGCAAGTGACTGTTATAGGTGTTAGAAGAGTTGTATTCTAAGTGTGATTCCTTAACCAGCAGCATCAGCATCACTTGGAAACTGGTTAAAAATACAAATATCAGCCTGAGCAAGAGCAAGACCAGATCTCTACAAAAAATAGAAAAATTAGCAGGTGTGGTGGTACATGCCTGTAGCTCCAGCTACTCAGGAAGCTGAGGCAGGAAGATCGCTTGAGCCCAGGAGTTTGAGATTGAAGTGACATATGAGGAAGCCACTGAACTCCAGCCCAGCCTGAGTAAGAGACCAAGACCCTGTCTCAAAAAAAAAAAAAAAAAAATCACTGCTTCCCCTTCATCAATCAAACTCTACAGG
>NW_012144403.1:0-1645 GCF_000956105.1 Propithecus coquereli
AATTTTAATAGGGATTTCATTGAATCTATAGATCACGTTGGGTAGTGTAGACATTTTAATAATGTTGATTCTGCTGATACATGAGCATGGTATGGTTTCCCACCTATTTACATCCTCTGCTATTTCCTTCCTCAGTGTTCCGTTTTTCTCCCTACAGAAATAATTTCACATGTCCAGAAGAAAGTAATCCTCCCCAACACATTTTATGAAACCAACATCACTCTGATACCAAAGCCAGGAAAGCATTCAACAAAAAAAAGAACACTACAGACCAATATCCCTTATGAATATAGATGCAAAAATCCTCTCTAATATCCTAGCAAATCGAATTCAACTGTTTATCAAAAAAATAATCCATCATGACAAAGTGGGCTTCATCCTAGAGATGCAGGGACGGTCAACATACTCAAATCTATAAATGTAATTCACCACATAAATAGAAATGAAAACAAAGTTCATAGGATCCTATCAATAGACATAGAAAAAGCATTTGACAAAATGCATCCAAGAATGCTTAACAAAATAGGCATGGATGGACTTACCACAAAATGATAATGTCACATATGATGAACTCAGAGCAGACATAAAACTGATTGGGGAAAAATTGAAAGCATTCCTATTTAAAAGTGGAACCAGACAAGGTTGACCTCTATCACCACTTCTATTCAACATAATGTTAGAAGTCTTAGCCAGAGCAATCGGACAAGAGAAGGAAATCAAGGACATCCAAATGGGGGCAGAAGAGGTCAAACTATCTTTGCTGATGGTATGATCTTATATCTAGAAAACCCCAAAGATTCTGCCAAGAAATTCCTGGAACTGATAAATAAATTCAGCAAAGTCTCAGGTTAAAAAGTCAATGTACACAAATCAGTAGCATTCATATATGCCAACCACAGTCAAAGGAAGAACCAAATCAAAGACTCAATTCCCTTCACAATAGCAACAAAGAAAATAAAATACCTAGGAATATATTTAACTAAGGAAGTGGAAGACTTTTTTGCCTTTGAAAACCTTTTTGTAACAAAGATCAAAAAGAATATTCCCAGGGACAACTTGGAAGTGTGTCCAGGATGTCTGTTCTCAACCTTGGCCCAAATAAACTCTCTATACTAATTGTGCCTCAGTTTGTTTATTTAGGTCAATGTTCATTGATTTAAGATACTTTTTCTTTTTAATATTATTTTCAGCTATAAAATTATATCTAAGATCTGAGTTATATGAAGTCAATAAAATGTGATTTTTTGTTTGTTTTTATGTATCTCAAAATATTTTATAGTTTTCCCTGTCATCTCCTCTATGTTCAATTGGCTATTTTGGAGTTTGTTATTTAATTTCCATATATTTGTAACTTTCCCCAATTTTTTTGTTATTGATTTTTAGTTTAATTGTCATTGGAGAATGTGCTTTATATGATTTTAATTCTTTTATGTTATTTTGATTCCTTTCTTAAATTTATTGAGACTTATTTTATCACCTAACATAATGCTTACTCTAAAGAATTTTTCACATGTACTTGAGAAGAATGTGCATTCTATTATTGTGGATGGAACATTTTTAGATGTCTGTTAAGTGTAGTAGGCTTATAGTATTGGTCACGTCTTCTGTTTTCTAGTTGATCTTTTGCATAGTTGTTCTATCAATC
>NW_012144404.1:0-1159 GCF_000956105.1 Propithecus coquereli
TATCTAAGAAATCTTTGCCTAACCCAAAATCACAAAGATTTTCTCCTATGTTTTATTCCAAGTTTAATACCTTTAGCTCTTACATCTTGGTCTATGATCCATTTTTATCCACCGGTTCCAGCAGCATTTACTGAAAGGACCATCTTCCCCCCCAGTATTCATTTGCTAGAGTTGCCGTAACAAAGTATCACGGAATGGGTGGCTTCAACAACAGATACTTATTTCCCCACAGTTCTGGAGGCAGAAGTCCAAGATCAAGGTGTCAGTAGAGCTGGTTTCTTCTAAAGGCCTCTCCTTGATGTATAGATGGCCATCTTTCTCCATGTGTCTTCTCCTTTTCTTCCCTGTGTCCTAATCTTCCCTTCTTGTAAGACTACCACTCCACTCATACTGGATTAGGGTGCACCCATATGACCTCACTTTACTTTAACTATCTCTGCAAAGGCCCCAGCTCCAAATACAGTCACATTCTGAGGTCTTGGGTGGTTAGGACTTTAACATACGAATTTTGGGGAATACAATTCAGCCCATTACACCCCCATTCATGAATTCTTAAAGATAGTACATTCATTCCTCTTCCGAAGACAGGTTCAGACTGGACTTTTTTTTTTTTTTTTTAAGAGACAGGGCCTCACTCTGTCACCCAGGCTGAAGTGCACTGTCAAGGTCGTAGCTCACTATAACCTTGCACTCCTGGGTTCAAGCAATCCGCTCACCTCAGCCTCCTGAGTAGCTAGGACTACAAGCATGCACCATCATGCCTAGCAAATTTCAAAAAAATTTTTTGTAGGGACAGGGTCTCACTATGTTGCTCAGGCTGGTCTCAAACTCCTGGCCTGAAGCAATCCTCCCACAGTGCTGGATTACAGGTGCGAGCAACTGTGCCCAGCCCATACCAGGCTTTAAGCACAGGTTAGCTTGCAAGCTGCTCTCACAGTATTTAGAGTCACAGCACGAACCTTCCACCACCAAATCCAACTCCATTTTATAGATGCAGAATATAATGACCTCCAAAAATGTTTTGTAGAACTTTACACAATTCAGATATTAATCACCTAAAATTAAACTCCTGAAATCACATCTCATTGCTTCTCTAATATTAGAAAAGTCCACGGCAGCCATTTTATCATTCTGAATATTCTTTAATAAAAATGAGTCT
>NW_012144405.1:0-1470 GCF_000956105.1 Propithecus coquereli
AAGCTAGAGAAAAGAAAATGTTATATAAGAAAATCAAAGGGGCATAGGGGGAAAATAAATAAAAAATAAAAAGAAAATCAAAAGGAAGAGAAAATGTATTTAATATTCATTATGTGGCAGTGGATCATCATAAAGATCTTCATCCTCATTTTCTTCACATTGAGCAGGCATTTTGGAATTCTCCAGTGAAACCAGTTGGAGCCTGGAGCTGTCTTTTTTGGTGTGTTCCTAATTACAAATTCAGTTTCCTTAGTAGTTATTGAGCTATTCAAATTACCTATTTCATATTGCAGTGAATTTTGGTACTTTGTGTTTTTCAAAGTCCATTTCATCTAAGTTTGAAATGTATGTGCATAGAGTAGTTTATAGTATTTATTTATTACCCTTTTGACATCTGCAAGGTCTATAGCAATAGCTCCTCTTTCATTTCTCATACTGGTGATTTCTGTCTCTTTTCTCCTTTCTTCTTTGTCAGTCTTGCTAGAGTTTTGTCACTTCTATTAATCTTTCCAGAGAATCAGCTCTTTTTAAATTTTTCTCTATTGTTTTTCTGTTTGGAATTTCACAAGTTTTTGTTCTCATCTCTATTAGTTCTTTCTGCTTGCTTTGGGTTTATTTTGATTTTCTTTATCTGGATTGTTACAATCAGAGCTTAGAAAATAGATTTAAGACTTTTCCTCTTTTCTAATATTTGCAGTTAGTGCTGTAAACTTTTTCTCTCAGGGCTGCCTTAGCTGTGTCCTACAAATTTTGATATGTTGTATTTTTCACTTCATTCAGTTCTGTTTTATTTTTATTTCCTTAATTTTATCATGGATTATTTAGAAGTGTGTTGTTTAGTTTCCAAGTGTTTGGAGTTGTGTGTGTGTGTGTGTGTGTGTGTGTGTGTGTGTGTGTGTATTTCTGTTATAGATTTCTAGTTTGGTTCCTTTGTGGTCAAATACTCCCCTCTGAATTCAATACTTCCTAATCTCTTGAGACTATTTATGGCCCAGGATATGGTTGGTTTGGGTACATGTTCCATGTGCACTTGAAAAAAATGTATATTCTGCTATTGTTGGGTAGTGTTCTTTAAATGTTTGGTAGATTCTGCTGGTTGATGGTATAATTGAGTTCTTCTGTAGTCTTGTTCTTTTTCTGTCTACTTGTGCTGCCAGTTGCTGAAAGCAGAGGAATGAACTCTCCAAGTATGATTGTGAACTTACATATTTCTCTTTTCAGTTTTATACGGTTTTGTTTCACATAATTTTCACTTATGTTGTTTGTTATATGCACATTTAGTATTCCTGTGCTTCCTTGGTTGATTGACCCTTTTTATCATTATAGTATATCCTCTCTGTCTCTAGTTTTTTTTCTTTTTGACCTAAAGCCTACTTTATCTAATTTTTTTTTTTTTTTGAGACAGAGTCTCACTCTTTTGCCCGGGCTAGAGTGAGTGCTGTGGCGTCAGCCTAGCTCACAGCAACCTCA
>NW_012144406.1:0-1279 GCF_000956105.1 Propithecus coquereli
TGTTTTTCCATTCTTGGGATACCTCGCTTAGTAGAATGTGTTCCAGCGCTTTCCAGGAGAATACAAGAGGTGCTATATCACCATTGTTTCTTAAAGCTGAATAGTACTCCATGGTATATATATAACACAGTTTATTAATCCACTCATGTACTGATGGACATTTGGGTTGTTTCCACATCTTTGCAATTGTGAATTGTGCTGCTATGAACATTTGAGTGCATGTGTCTTTTTCATACAGCAACTTTTGATCTTTTGGGTAGATGCCCAGTAATGGGATTGCTGGATCAAATGGTACTTCTACTTGTATCTCTTTAAGGCATCTCCATATTGCTTTCCACAGAGGTTTCACTAATTTTCAGTCCCACCAGCAGTGTATGAGTGTTCCTACCTCTCCGCATCCATGCCAACATTTATTGTTTTGGAACTTTTTGATAAAGGCCAGTCTCACTGGAGATAGGTGATATCTCATTGTGGTTTTGATATGCATTTCCCTGATGATTAGAGATGTTGACCATTTTTTCATATGTATTTTGGCCATTATTCTGTCTTCTTTTGAAAAGTTTCTGTTCATGTCCTTTGCCCACTTTTTGAAAGGGTTGTTTGATTTTTTCTTGCTGATTTTTCTGAGTTCTAAATAGATTCTGGTTATCAGCCCACTGTGAGATTTGTAGCACGCGAAAATTTTCTCCCATTCTGTGGGTTGCCTGTTTGCTCTTGTGACAGTTTCTTTGGCTCTGCAGAAGCTTTTTAATTGGATCAGGTCTGATTTATTTATTTTTGTTGTTGCTGTAATTGCCTTTGGGGTCTTCTTCATAAATTCTTTGCCTAGGCCAATGTCTAGAAGACTATTTCCAACATCTTCCTCTAGAATTCTAATAGTTTCACTCCTTTTTGTGCCAGTACCAAGCTAATTTTATTATTACAACTTAGTAATAGAATTTGAAGTCTGGTAAATTGATGCCTCCCATTTTGTTATTATTGCCTAAAATTGTTTTTGCTATGCAGGGTCTTATCTGGTTCCATACGAAGTGTAAAATTAATTTTTCTACATCTGTGAAGAATGACGTTGGTATTTTAATAGGGATTGCATTGAATCTGTAGATCACTTTGGGTAGTGTAGACATCTTAACGATGTTGATTCTGCCGACCCACGAACATGGTATGGTTTTCCACCTGTTTACGTCCTCTGCTATTTCCTTCCTCAATGTTTCATAGTTCTCCCTGTAGAGATCTTTTACCTCCTTAGTTAAATATATTCCTAGGTACTTTATTTTCTTTG
>NW_012144407.1:0-1861 GCF_000956105.1 Propithecus coquereli
ACACCACGGCACTCTAGCCCGGGCAACAGAGTGAGACTCTGTCTCAAAAAATAATAATAATAATAATTATGGGGGAGAATGGGAACACTTGAACTCATTTCAAGTTGAAATTTGATGTTCCTTTAACTCTGCTATGCTGAGATGACACCAAGACTTGACTGATGCAAAATATTATAAGCTGGATGCCTATGGCTCAATTGCATGAAGGTGATGAGCTTCACAACTCTTTCCTGCCAGTAATGTCAGCTTAAATGAGCCAATAGTCAGTCATTTCAGGCCATTGAAAGGGGATAAGTGATCTGTGGAATAAACTTTTCATTAAACTTGAGGATGGATCACCTGCTGATTTTACAAAACATTTTTGTTTAGAGACCAAGTCAGATTTCACATTTTGACCTAGAAGTGATAGCAAAATGTAACACTTGCTAGCATGTAATCTTTTCTTTCTTCCTAAAATTTTTACAACTTTATTGAGGTATGATTTACATAGGTTAAAATTGATCTGCTTTAAGGTTTCAAATGATTTAAATGTTATAAATCATTTCAGTGATTTTTAACAAATTTATGGAGATGTGCTGCCAGCACCATGATCTAGTTTTTGAACATATCCATCACCCAAAAAATTCCTCCGTGCCTATTTACAATCTGTCTCCATTCTCATCCTGAGTTCCAGGCAACCACTAATTTGCTTTCTGTCTCTACATATTTGCTTTTTGTGGACATTCCTTTTCTTTTCTTTTTTTAATTAGAGATGAGGGTCTAGCTATGTTGCCACAGCTGGTCTTGAACTCCTGGTCTCAACTGATGCTCCTGCCTCAGCCTCCTGAGTAGCTGGGACTACAGGTGTGAGCCACAGAGCCCAGCAAATATATAAACAGAATCATACCATATGTAATCTTTTGCGGCTAACTTCTTCCACTTAATGTAATTTTTTTTGGCATTCATCTATATTGTAGCATATATAAGTACTTTATTCTTTTTTATTGCTAAATAATGTCCCGTTGTATGCATTTACCACATTTTGTTTATCCTTTCTATAGTGTAATATTTTACAGTTCTTATTGCTTTTCTTCATCTACTTGGTTCCCAACCTCCTTGCCTGGTTTCCCCCATGGAACCAAGGTCAAACTGAGCTTTCCTGGATTTGATCTTCAGGCCATATGCTGGGTGGTTTGCACTCCCTGACTCATCTCACCTGTGACTCCAAGCTTCAGTCCCTGGCTTGGGGAGTAAACAATCTTATAATATGAAGAAGTTGTGACCATTATATCCAGTTTATTGGATTGAGCATTTTAATCTCAGGGACTGGTACAGATTTTGCAGTGTCCTGAGGCCTCAAAAGCAGGGTAGAGTTGAAGATTTCTATGGTAATTATGAAGTCAGCTTTAGAGTTCTGTGGCTAAATCTAGCATAATTTGTAAACATCATATAAAAAGAAATGTATCAGAAGCTTAATATAGAGAATACTGAAAGCATTAAGAAAAAAATAAGAAGTCACTCATAATTCATTGTCTCAGAGAGAACCACTGTTAAACATGTTGATGTATATCCTGTAAGCCTTAATTTATGTACAAACATATGCATTTTTTTTTAAGTTGGCTTTCTATAATAACCATTTCCCCATGTCTGTAAACACTTTTGAAAATGTGAACGTTAGTGTAACTAGAGTGGTGTGAGAAGGGAAACATGGTAGGAAGAGAGTTTGGAGAGTATCATTTGATATCACTTGTGGCCTTGAAGGCCATTGTAAGGAATTAGGAATTTATTCTAAGTGTGAAGTGAAGCATTAGACTGTTGTGCAGCAAGTGATTTTATTTGCTTCACATTTTTGAAACAACACTCTGGCCACAATGTGAAGCAC
>NW_012144408.1:0-1108 GCF_000956105.1 Propithecus coquereli
GTTAGCATTGGTGCTATGGAATAATTAATTATAAGTAGTTGAATTAGACATCTAAGAAGCCGAGGGTTAATACCTCCACGACTAACTTTCTTTCTAAAAGAAACATATGGTGATAACTCCTGGAAGAGAGGTGTATAAACTGGAGTAGGTCTGAAAATATTTTCCCAAGAAAGTGATGCTTAAATTAGGTCATGATAATGAATAATAGGATTTTGAAACACAAGAAAGATCTGCGTATGAAAATTTCCAATAGCATGAAAGGTAATGATGAGTTTGAAGAAGTCCAAGTAGTCCAAAGGAAGAGGGGTCAGAAATATTGATGGTAAAGTTAGGGCCCTGTATATCACCAACTCGCTATTCTTCAACCACTGCAGATGTCAGGAATTCCTGATCTATAATTTTAGCTTTAAAAAAGCAAATGAAAGGAAAGCAGGAAAGCTGTAGAAATTAGAGTTTTATTTCATAAACAGATCAGATTTAAGGTTAACAAATTCCTTATGTCACATAATTATAAGATGAGTTCTTTATGTCTTCTAAGTATATGGGGCTGATTTTTCTCTTCCCAGTCGAGATTTTCCCTGTACAAATTACATGGCTACAAAACAAATCAGCTTCAGTTTTCTGATCTATATAAATAAATTCATAATTGCATAGTATTTGTATACTTCTGTGTCATTTAGAATATATTCAGCAGCATGTAACAAAAAGGGGTGTAACTTTTTAATCACATAAGAACCATAGGGATAAGCTGGAGCAGACAGAGTAGCTCAAGATCACTGTGTAGGCCAAGATCACCGTGTTCCCGTGGCTTTTCCCTCATGCTAACAAGACAGTTGCTAGGCCTCCAGTTGTAACATCCATGTATCAAGAAGAAGAAGGAGAAAGAGACAAGGAAATTGAGGCAGCCTACTTCAGCAAACTAAACTTTTCCAGAAATCCCCAGCCGACTTCGACTCACAACTTATTGGTGGTAAGACCATATTCATATCACATGGCTGCTTCTAGCTTCAAAGGAGGCTGGGAAATAAAATCTTTAAACTGTCATATTCCTGCTTTGAATAATAAAGAAGGGGGAAATATAACTGCAACATCCTCCTACTTCACAGAG
>NW_012144409.1:0-8527 GCF_000956105.1 Propithecus coquereli
ACAGGGTCTTGCTCTGTGTCCA
This sequence comes from Propithecus coquereli, assembly GCF_000956105.1. Classification (NCBI taxonomy): domain Eukaryota; kingdom Metazoa; phylum Chordata; class Mammalia; order Primates; family Indriidae; genus Propithecus; species Propithecus coquereli. The sequence continues at coordinate 23 of NW_012144409.1, forward strand.
GGCTGGAGTGCAGCGGCCGGTCACAGCGCACGGCAGCCTCGAACTCCTGGGCTCAGGCGACCCTCCTGCCCCAGCCCCCGAGTAGCTAGGACGACAGGCGTGTGCCACGACGCCGGCTGGGACTCCCTCTTTGGCACATGAAGTATTTAGAAGTTGTTGTTTAGTCTTTCAGTGTTTGGGAAAATATCCCTTTTCTTTTTCTGTTGCTGTGGTCAGAGAACACATCTGTACGATTTAAATTCCTCTGAGTTTGTCGAGGTTTGCGCCGTGGCCCAGGCAACGGTCTGTCCTGGTCTGTGTTCAGCCAGCACTTGGCAAAGAGTGTGTGTCCTGCTGTCGGGTGGAATGTTCTTTAAATGCTGATTGGAGCCTGTTGGCCGAGGTCGTTGAGTTCGTCTGTATCCTTGTATATTATTCTACCAATTGTTGAGAGAGGGGTATCGAAGTCTCCAACTATAATTGTGGGCTCATTTCTTTCACCCTGGATTCCGTCGGTTTTGCTCCATGCGTTCTGCAGCTCCGTCGGAGCAGGTGCATTCGGGGTCGCTGGGTCTTCCTGGGGGATCCACTCTTCACTGCTGCAGGGTGTCCTCTTTGTCTCTGGTGATGGCCTTCGCTCTGACGTCCACTTTACCCGACATCGACACAGCCACTTCTGCCTTCTTTATATCGAAGTTCGTGTAATACGTCTTTTCAACACTTCTTACTTTCAACCTACTTACATTGTTTGATTTGAAGCAAGTTTCTTGTAGATGGCACATGGTTGGGTTATTTTTCTAAAAAATCACTCTGCCAATCTGTTTGTTTTTAGTTTTTGTTTTCTTTTTCCTTCTTTCTTGTGGGTTACTTCAACATTTTTTAGAATTCCATTTTGATTTATCAATAGCATTTTTTAGAGTATCTCTGTGTTACAGTGTGTAGGTTTTTGGCAGTTGCTGTCGGTGCTGGATCGTATATTGCTAACTCATCATGGTCTACGGGTGTCCACACTTACCAGTCTGAGAGATGAGGGCAAGACTTACCTCCCCTCCCCTCCTGCTGCCCCTCCATGCATAAAGTAATGGTTTTGAATATTTCCTCCGTATACATTTAGAACCACATCAAACTGCTGCAAATTTTCCTTTGACCACAAACACGGTTCAGAACACGCAGGAGGAGAAAGTCAACTGTGTCTGCCCATGTTTCTGCTTAGTGTTCTTCCTTCCTTCTTGGTATTTTAAGATTCCGTCTTTGATCACTTTTTTTTCTGCTTAAATAACTTCCACTAGCTGTTCTTTTAGAACAGATCTGCCGGTGGCAAACTCTCAGTTCCCTGCATCTGAGGGTGGCTCGAGGCCGTCCTGGGGACGGCAGGTGCTGGGTGGACAGTGCTTTCAGCCCCAGACACGCATGACCCCCCCCAGCGCCTGGTTTCTCGTGCGAGGTCTGGCGGCATCTGAGCTGCCCCCACGGTGCACGTGAGCTGGGGCTTCTCTCCTCTTTTGTGGGGGTCATCAGCGTTCAGGGGTTTGCCTAGGATGTGTCTTAGTGTGAATTTCTTTGGATTCATCATGTTTGAGACTTTCTCAGCTTCTTGAATCTGTAGGTTTAGGTATTTTGCCATAATCGGGAAGTTTTCCACCATTATTTCTTTGAGGACTTTTCGTCCCATGTCCCTCCTTCTCCTTCCCGGGCTTCGGTGACAGGAATGTCACATATTTTGTTATAGTCCTACAAGTTCCTCAGGCTCTGCTGTTTTTTTGGTCGACTCTCTCTGTGTTTAAATTGTGTAATTTCTGTTGTTCTGTCTTCCGTTTCACCGATTCTCTCCTCTGCCCTCTCTGCTCTGCTATTAATCCCATTCTTCTTTTTTCAGGAAGTCAGTTCTAAAGTTTCCATTTGTTTTTTCTTTTTATCCTGTTTCTTTGCTGAGACACCAGTTTGCATTTGGTTCCGGCATGTCCGTGGTAGCCCACCGGAGCATTTCCATGATGCTGCTTGAACATCCTATTCTGCGGTTTCAGCGTCTGCCTTTTCCGTTCGCTTTGAGATCTTCTGGGTCTTAGCACGGTGAGTGCTTTTCGAGTGAAACCAGCGTTTTGACACTGTCAGACTCCAGATCTGACTTAACCTCCCCTTTTGTCGGCCAGCGGAGGGGCCACCTTGTAACTGCCAGCCAGGGGCGGGGGGCTCCTCACTACTGCTTGGGGGGGTCCTGGCTGGGGGTGGGGAGCCCCATGGCCTCATGGCTGCCCCTGCCCGGCCCTCCTCCCCCAGCTGGGAGGGGGCTTGTCACCGATAGGGGACTCCAGGCTCCGCGCGGCTCCCCCGGCAGTGGACAGTGTGGGTGGGGCCACGGTGTGTGCGGGGGTTGGGGGGAGGCCCTGGTCCTGCACCGGGGTCGGGGGGGCAGGAGTGATACACAGGAGGGGCAGCTCCGGCACACGTGGCCAGTGCCGTCCACAAACCCAGAGCCCGGGCCCTGCGACCCTCGAGCCCCGACAGCGGCGCCCTGGACGGAAGGCGGATGTGGCACCCTCGGGGCCGGGGCAGGGCCGTGGGGGGGCTCAGTTACCTTCTCAGTCACCAGCCGCTCCTCTGCCACCTCGGGAGCCAGGAAGAACGAGTCATAAGAGCCTACGCGAGAAAAGCCTGCTTAGCTTCCCTCGTCCCAGCCGCTGCTGGAACCCGGCCCTGGGGGGGCCCCCAACACCCACCATCGGCAGGGGGCGGCTTGAGGAGCACAGCGCCGTCCTCAGCGACCAGCACGGAGTCCAGACACAGGTAGGCTGCAACAGAGCTGCGGTCAGCAGCGGGCACAGGCGCGGCCCCGCTCTCTGGGCCCATGGAGACTCGGCCAGGCGGGCCAGCCCTGCCGCACGGGCAGCGCCGGCCAGCACCAGCACCACGTGGCTGCGCCGCACACCCAGAGCCAGAAACGAAAGGGCTGAACAGAGGAGGGCCAGGAGGGCGTGGGGCTCGGGGTTGTGGCCCGCTGTGCCCTGCAGGTCACGAGTCCGTCCTGAGGAGGCCCGATGGCTGTGGGTACACAGCGCAGGGACACCAGGCTCAGGTGGCCGCGGACCTCTGACGCCCCAGCCCTCTGGACACTGTCCTCACACCCCCCACCCCGGGCAGGGCGATGCCACCAACGTCCCGCCCACCTGTCCTGCTGTCCAGCAGGTCGGGCTTCAGGGGGACACAGACCAGCGTGGTAAGATTCCCTCCCTGGGGATGGCATCGCCCCATTGAGGATATGTGGCCTCTGTTTCTCTTCACCATGGGCCTGGTCTGAAAGCCAACCTGCAAGCACCTGCCCACCAGCCCTCGGGGTGCCCGGGCGGGTGCGGAGGAGGAGCATCACCTGGGTGCTCGGGGAGCGTCCGCAGCGCGCCCAGGCAGGCGAGGCAGAGGGCCCACAGCTCGTACTCCCGGAGGGGCCGGCCCAGCCGGGACAGGAGGTCCTGCAGGGACACCTGCTGCGGGGAGACGAGCATCGTCAGCCGGGAGCCGCTGCGGGAGGATGTCCAGCGGCCGCCGCGGGGCGAGAACCACCCAACCGTGCCTGGCACAAGGGGCTGGGGACGTCCCGACGTCAAAACAAGCCTGGCAAGGACGTGGGAAACCAGAACCCTCCGCACTGCTGGCGGGAATGAATGTTCCAGGTGCGCCGCGGCAGAGAACGGCGCGTCGGCGCCTCAGAAACTGAGCGTGCAGTGACCGTGTGACCCAGCAATGCCACTGCTGCGCGTAGACGCACGGGAAGTGGGAGCAGAGACTCAGACTCTTCACACCCACGTCCGCGGCACCACCGGTCAGTCCCAAGGGCCAGCGGGGGAGGCAGCCCCGAGTCCATCGCGGGTGTGCACTGCTCCCCCCACATGGTGGAATGTCGTCCAGCCTCAGAGCGGACGGAGATTCCGCCACACGCTACAGTGTGGATGGTCCCTACGGGTGTCACGTGAGTGACTGAGCCAGTCGCCACAGGCAACACTGTGGCTCCGCTTGCGGGCGGCCCCTCGACCGCTGAGTCTCCACGAGTCGTCAGATTCACAGACACGGAAAGTAGACGGTGGTGCGGGGGTGGGGCAGGGAGCGGGAGTCTGATGTGGGGCGGACGACACGGTGTCCCGGAGATGGGCGAACACACGTGACGCTCCGTGCACTTAAAACAGTTAAAACGGTGGGTTTTATGTTACGTGTGTTTTAACACACACGGCAGGACTCCAAAGAGCTTCAGCCGAGGGCAGCGCTCCGCTCCGCGGCCGCGTGGACAGCCAGGACGAAGCCGCCAGCCTTGGGCCACAGGTGCACGCTCAGCAGAGACCCGCGTCCAAGCCCTGGCGCATCGCGGGGCTGAAACGTGCAGCAGCGGGCGCCTGCCCTCCCTGGCAGCGTGTGTCACGTGTGGGGCCCCAGCACGGAGCTCAGAACCGGGTGGTGGCCCCGGCTCCGGACCAGCCCTGACGCCCACGACGGTGCCTGCGCCGGGAGCCGAGGTCCCAGGACCCGGCAACGCTGTCTCGGGTCAGGGAGGCCGAGACCTCAGCTCCACCCCTCAGCAGTGCCACCTCCTGACAGGGGGCTTAGCCACCCCGTGCCTCAGTTTACCCACCTTGAAGGTGGGCTCTTGTGAGGCGCCTGGGCACGGGAAGGTGGTGGGCGGCGCAGGACAGGGTGGCGGGGCACACGTGTGTGCACATCGAGCCCGGCGAAGAGGACCCCACAAGCTTATCGGGAGGTGCATGCAAGTGAGTCCCGGGGCCTGTGGGTCAGCAGGTGGGAAGGAGGCCCTGGCGGCACAGCAGGTCCTCGGGTCACCGGCTCCAGGGCTCCTTGCCCTGAGGGGCTCACGGGGACGCAGAGCCAGAAGGCCGAGGGGCCAGGCCACTCAGACCGCCCGTGGCGACGTGAAACCACCCAGACCTCCCAGAGGTTTGGCTCCATACGGAGACTCCGCCCGTCACCAGGGGCAGTGGACACAGGGTTCCCTCCTACCCGGGGCCGTCCTGGCACCTGCACAAAATCCCAGCATCACCGAGGACGCTCTGGGGGCGCTCAGGCGCGGACACCCCTTGCTGCCCTCGTGCCGCCGACCCGCCCTGGCCCCGCGACACCTGCTCGCCCACCTGCTCCACGGCTGCGCCTGCCGGCTGCCCGGCTCCTTCCGGAATCTCCTCGTCCCCTCCGGGTGTCCGGCCTTCAGGTTCTGCCTCTCGAGGGTCTATGGGACAGGGCAGGGGTCTGTCTTCTGCCAGCTCCTGGCCGGGGCGTGAAGCCTGGGGAGCCCCCGGGCCCCCGGCCCCGCTGAGGCCCGCGCGGGGAGCCCCTCCCGGCTGGGGCTTGGGCTCCGGCTCGGGCCACAGTCTGCGTTTGGGCTGTGCCTTGGAGCGGGAAGGGCCGTTTTCCCCATCCAGAAAAACCTTCTTGGGGTCCAGAGGGAAGAGTTCAGATGCGAACAGCTGGTTTTTCGAGCCAGTCAGCGTCAGGGGGAGGGCGGTGGCCTCGGGCCCGTCGGGCAGGAGCCTGGGGAAGGTCTGCACTTTCCTCAGACGGCCCCTCTTGAGCAGGTCTCTATCCAGCTCGCCCAGGGGGCCCCTGGTGTCCAGGAAGAGGCTGGCCAGGCCCCCCCGGGTGTGGCCTTCCCCGTTCCTCATAGAGGGGAACAGCAGGGGCTTGGGCGGCGAGGGTCTGGGGCTGGTCTCCGGCTCTGGGCCTGCAGGGGGGCGGCGCTGCGGCAGGGGCTCTGGGTCAGCGCCACGGTCTCCGGGTGGCCTCCTGGGCCCTGCGCTTCTCGGAGCAGGTTTCTCCCTCCAGGTGGTCTCCCCGACATCTGGGCACAAGCAAGACGTGGTTACCACAGAGCCAGCAGGCCGTGCCCGGATGGCATCCCCAGCCCCGACGCCGGCAGGACCCCAGCACAGGTGCTCAGGGAACAGGGCCGACTGCCAATCCTGCCTCACCCATCACATGGTCCTGGCTAATTAAAGCGGCTCCGGGCCTCCCTCTCCCCCTGCCAGGCCAGGCTTCCCCCTGGGGGCTCCCCCAGGAGCCCTGGGCCGGCTAATTATGTCAGCCAAGGCAGTCGTTTTCCCATTAGGGTCACACAGGTGACAGTCCCCAGGGGAAGACACTGAATCTGGCCACGGCCGTCCTGGCGGACAGTCTCCCACACTCGGTGTGCGGCTCTAGACACTCGCGCCCCTTTGGGGACTCTGCAGCCTGCTCCATGCTGCGCCCCTCCCACGGGGCTCTGCTCTGCCAAGAGCGATGCTGGTGGCTGCCCGCCTGGCCCACAGCAGTGCGACCGCCGACGGGGTCAGAAACGCCGCTTGCTTGGCAGGACGAGCCCCGCCGGCCACCGCGAGGCCCTGTGCTGCAGCGACAGTGTGCGGCCGCCGTCTGTGCAGAGGCTCCAAGGCTGCGCGGGACCCACGTGAGCCCTGGGAACCCCAGACGCTGCGGCAGTGGTCACAGCGCGGCGTTGGCAGGAGACGAACTGTGAGACGGAGCCACGCCCCCTCACGGAGCCCGTGAGACCCAGAGAGGTGACCGGCACTAGTGCCAGTCCCTTCTGAACGTGATCTTGATCTCAGCTCTCGTGGCCGGGCGTCTGCAAAACCGCCAGGTGCCACCAAGAATGAGTGTGGACGTGGATATGCAAGTGTGTGCGCAGTGTGAACGTGTGCGTATGTGTGAACACACATGATTCACTGTGGGCATGTAAATGAGTATGTGTTCACATGGCAGTGTGCAGTAGAGATGCGTGAATTTGCATACATGTGTGACTGTGCGCGTATGGGGTACACACGTGATCTATGTGAATATATGTGCATGTGATTGTGTGTCAGTGCAGGTGTTTATAAGGTGTGTAACTTAGTACGAACGTGTGCATGTGATCTGTTAATGTGTGTGCACAGTATGTGTACATGTGCACACGTCTGTGTGAATGGGTGTGTCCCTGTATATATATGTGTGTGCGTGTGTGTGAGTGGGAACACTCGCATGCATGTGTATATGTGTGCATCACATGCATGCATGTGCAGATGTGTGAGCACATTACATGTGTACACATGCACACGTGTGTTAATGTGTGTGCACACATGCAAGCACATACGTGTGTGGGTTCAGGAGCGCTCACCCTGCAGTGCTCCGAAGGACTCGATGGAGAGCACCCTCCTCCCCACGGCCGAGAGGCTGCGGCACAGGCGGCAGGAGGACGTGAGCTGCATCTTCTCCTCGCACAGCGCGATGATGCTCTGTGGACGGACGGGCGGGTGGCCAGGGAGGAGGCCTGCCCCCCCAGATGCCTGGCAGTCCCCAGGCCTGCCCTCCACCCGCCTTGCCCATTTTCTGCACCCCAGGTGATACATCCTGGGGTTACAGGAGCCAGGAGGTCCTGTTCGGCCCGTGACAGTCATAAGCCCAACTTTTCATACAAAAACGTACACGGAAGAGTCAAATCCTTGCTTAAACAGAGCACAGTGCCTCCAAGTTCTGGTCCAGGGCCCCAAGGGAGCTGCTGGGCCCGTGTGTGTGCGTGTGCACACGTGTGGGGTACACGCGGCAGCAGGGGTGGGTTAGGGCTCGCCCCGGGCGGTGAGGGCGTGGCCATGTGTTTACCTCCAGGTCCGGCCGGTCCCCGGGGTTCTCCGCCTGCATCTGACCCAGCAGCGCCTCTAGGTCCCGGCTCAGCCTGGGCTCCGGCGTGGGCTCCGCCACGTACTCCAGGGCCACCTTCAGCGTGGCCCCCAGGGAGTAGATGTGAGCCTGCGGCACGGAGGGGCCGTCAGTGCGGGGCACACGCCTGCACCACGCTGCCCTCCCGCTGTCGGGTCTGGGCCTCCCCCACGCCACGCCCCCCACGGGGCCGACGCAGGACCTGCTCCCCGAGGCTGCTGCGCCTCTGAGGGGCTGCGACTCTCCTCCGCGAGCTGTGTTCCTCCAGCCGGATTTCGCAAGAGGAAAGACGGGTCGGTGTCTGCTTGAAAGAGGGGTTTTCCTACTGTGGCCTGGGAGGGGCCCGTGTGGAGTGGGGGCCTGCAGCTGACGCAGCCACCGCAGATGGCCTGCGGCTAAACAGACCCAAGGCCGCCTTGGTAAGGCATAAAGAGCAGATTAGTCCCGTAACTATTAGAAACCGAGCAGTAATTAAAAATCTTTTCTCCAAGAAAACAGGCGGCTTTATCAACAAGTCTCACCAGACTTTCACGAGACAGAGGACCCCACTCTTACACAAGCGGGCAAGGAGAGAAAGAGGGGTGCTCACATGGGACCTGGCGAAAACGCCAACAGAGCGGAAAGCCGCCGGTCCACTCACAACGTCGCCCCAAATCCCCAGCGAGCACCAGTAGATTCAACAGTGTACGAGGAGATGAGATTCTTGGACAGTCTGGTTTTTCTAAGTAGGAAAGGGCGATTTAACACTAGAAAATAAGTATGTGAATATTAAAATCTCGATGAAGGAAAATTACGTGATCACGTGAAGGGACCCAAAAGCCACATTTCCTAGAAGCGATGTGTTAC
>NW_012144410.1:0-1369 GCF_000956105.1 Propithecus coquereli
AAAAAAAAAAAAAAAAAAAGCAAACAGACTACTACACACTGGAATTGTTTTAGTTAAGTCATTTTAGACATAACATTTATTATCATGGTGGATCCATATCAGGTATTGAGATATCAATTCTTTGAAGAAACAAATTTTGAGGAGGTGTGGGAGGAAGGAATACATTTTATAAAATGTTACAATAAAACTAACCATTGACCTTTGATTAGTAGGAATTTTAAATATATTGTTAAAAAATCTGTAATGGACGGTTAAATTACCAGAGAGAGAAGCTTGTGAGCTCACCAAACAAAGATTTCATTGTAGATTCTGTCTTTATCAAATTAACTTAAAGGAACAAGTAACAAAGTTTGAATGGAAGAACCTGCCATTGTTGTTCCACATCTGGTTGTTGCTGTTTACATTCCTTTGTTGAGCCTATGTCTTGATAAGCTTTTTAGCAGGTATATTTTCAACATTGCTATTTCATGGTTAGGGCAGAATCAGGCCATGGATACTGACAACTGATTGTCTTTTTCTTCTGTCTTTTTCCATGATTTTATCTACTGCCTCATCTTGATTTATAAACAAACCTGGAAAAGCTACAAAAATAAGTGTTTTATGGTTTATCTAGAAATAATATGGAAAATATTGCTGTTATTTTTGGTGAAGAAAATAAATTTTGTATAGTTTATTTCAATCTAAATAAAATTGTGAATTTTGTTTAAAAAAAGAAAAAAGTAAACAGAAAGGTTAATTTCCTATTAAAAAATAATATAACTTATGAAAACTGATTGCAGAGAAAATAGAAAATCTGAATAGACATATAACCATTAAAGAAACTAAAACAATAGTTTAACATTAATTCTCCCAAACCACTCCCCTTCAAAAAAGAACCTACCAGGCCCAACTGGTTTCATAGGAGAGTTTAACTCTACATTCAAAAAAGAAAAAGTAGGAATACCTACCAGCTGATTTTATCAGGTTACCAAGAGACTATAAGAAAGAAAATTACTGGCCAGTCTCCCTACTAAGCATAGATGAAAAAAATCCTAAATAAAATATTAGCAAACTTAATTCACTCATACATACGCTATTCTGAGTCTGGTTTAATGTAAAAAAATTAACATTAGAAGTCTGTTAATGTATTTCATCACATCTAATGCACAAAAAAAGCATCCATAACAGTCAACATCCATTCATGATTTTAAAAAAAATTTTTACAAACTACGAATAGCAAAGAATTTTCTTAAACTGAGAATGCTGTTTTTTTTAAAAAAAAAAAAAAACCTCACTAACAGTCAACATCCATTCATGATTTTAAAAAAAATTTTTACAAACTACGAATAGCAAAGAATTTTCTTAAACTGAGAATGCTGTTTTTTTTAAA
>NW_012144411.1:0-674 GCF_000956105.1 Propithecus coquereli
AATAGACACTGAAGATACAGAATAAATTGTACATCTTCTCTCTCCACAGAGTAGTGGAGAAATAGACAAGAAATTTAAGGATTAGAGTAAGAGAAGACAAAGGAAATAAGTGAGGAAAGTGTGGGAGTATATGTAAAAGTATAATATATGTATTCACAAGGATATTTCCCATGAAGCTAATGAAGCTGCAGAACCTGTCACTTACTTAAGCCTTCCTTTTAAGGCCATGAGAGGGAATTCTAGCAATGTGTGTGCATGGTCACAAGTTTTTGTAAAATGTGCGGAAGTAAGGTATTTTGACCATGACTGTAAAGACCACTGTCTTTTCCCACTTAGACCTCCCTCAGATACACATCCTTTCATCTAAGGTAGCGTTGCAGTGGCCACAGACATTTTTGGAGATCTGGTAAATCGAAGTTGAGTTGGAATATATTTTTGTGGTTCACAGTTACTTCAGTGTGTAGTCATACTCTTGAAAACCATCATGTAACAGCAATGGCTGCAATGAAATGTTCCTCTCCTTCACTGTGCCAACTCACCCATCAGCGTGACATGAGAGACAGGACAGAGGGTGTGCCCCATATGTCCTGATATCCAGCCACTGAAATTTAAAAGAAACTTAATAAAGGCTTTTCCAAATTTGACATGGATTGTAAAATTTACCTGATATCACC
>NW_012144411.1:4414-4714 GCF_000956105.1 Propithecus coquereli
TTCTAGAAGGTTTTCTTTGAAGATATATTGAAATTTTCCATGTAAACAATCATGTCATCTTCAAATAGGGACGGTTTAATTTCTTCCTTTCCAAACTGTGTGCCTTTTATTTCCCTTTCTTCCTTACTGCACTGGCTAGAGCTTCCAGCTTGTAATGATTAATTATATGTGTCAACCTGACTGGGCCAAGTAATGTCCAGATAGTGAGTAAAACATTATTCCTGGGTGTGTCTATGAGGGTGTTTCTGGAAGAGATTAGCATTTGAATTGATAGACTGAGTAAAGAAGGTTGTCTCCAAC
>NW_012144411.1:11364-14301 GCF_000956105.1 Propithecus coquereli
TTTGCATCATTCTGTTTCTATACTTGTCGCATTTGCTCTAATTCCCAGTTCAGGGAATAGGTGCAAGCATGTGTCTTCTTCCCAATACCTTCCAAGGTGGTCATGCTCACATATTTTTGTATTAAAAATTGTTAAGGTATTAATAATTACTTTCTTCTTCTTTATCCTTTATATTAGCCATAGGGCATTATATAGGGTTGTTTGTTTCTAGATTTGAAGTTTTATGTCAGAATAAAGATACATTATATACTGATTTCAGTAAGTGTTACAAAATATTTGATTTAAAAGGGAAAAAGAAGGTTTTTGTTCTAAGCTTTAGAATAACTGTTTAATTTAATGTCAATATATTACTCATTTTTATGATCCTTAGCTGAATATACATGCAGAACATAAAATAAACAAAAGTGTAGAAAAGTGCATATCACTCAAAATCAGCAGTCCCCAACCTTTTTGACACCAGGAACTGGTTTCACGGAAGACAATTTTTCCACGGACGGGGAAGTGGGGAGAGGTTTTGGATGATTCAAGTTCATTACATTTATTGTGCAGTTTAATCTCTCTGCTAATGATAATCTACATTTGCAGCTGCTCCCCAGCACTAGCATCACCGCCTCAGCTCCACCTCAGATCATCGGGCATTAGATGCTCATAAAGAGCAGGCAACCGAGATCACTCGCATGGGCAGTTTATAGTAGGGGGGTCACGCTTCTGTGAGAATCTAATGCCCCTGCTGACCTGACAGGGGGCAGAGCTCATGCGGTGACATAAGCGATGGGGAGCGGCTGTAAATACAGATGAAGCTTCCCTTGCTCTCCTGCCTCTCACCTCCTGCTGTGCAGCCTGTTCCTAACAGGCCAGGGACTGGTACTGGTCCGCGGCCGGGGGGAGGGGGGGTTGCTGACCGCAGCCTCAAATGATTTCCCCAAAGTATCACATCTCTGAGTTTTCAGTGAGGGTTAATTAATGCAAGCAAATATTTTCTAGTCAGTCTAGAAAGTTTTAATATTCTTCTTACTACAGAGCAAAGATTCACCTAATCTGATACAGTCAGAATTAGTTCTATGAGAAATAATAAAACTACTGGAAAATGACAAATTTTAATAAATAAAAATATGGTTAATAGGCTTGAAATGTGAAGACTATATGGAAGATATTTACCAATGAGGGATTTTAAGTAAAATAAATCATATAATTTGATTGAAAATTGTTTATTTCCTAAAATTTCCCTCCAGATGGGTATTTTCTCCCAGAAATTATGTGGCACACTGGAAATAAAATGATAACGAATCATAGATAACTGTTAAGTATATTTAGGAGAAACAAGTTTCATTTCTGAAATTTTTCAGCTTCTTTTATGCAGATGTAAATTTAATTTTAAGGATTTACTTTGTAATTTTCTAAGAAATAATCTTATATAATGTCTTATTTGCAGGAAAAAACATTTTTTAAAAATTAGATTACAAAAATTGTTCACAAAGACAAAACTGTGTATATTCAATGCTCACTCATAATGGCATTTATCACAAATTTAATTAATCCTAAAAATAAATGTGCCATGTGTCCTTTTTCACGTTTTTTCATTAATTGTGGGCAAATATTCAATTTTAAAATTCATTGGAATGTTTGCTTAGAAAATGAAATTATAGATCTTTGATATGGACATGCACAGGTTTTTCAATAGGTGCATTGACATTATTAATGATAATGAAACTTTCTTTGGGGGAATGTTTCCTGTGCTGCTATTATTGTTGTTTTTTTATAGCGATTATACTTAAGTCCTAGGGCCAGATGAATACCCAATAGGGGTTTTAAGCATTTGAACCCTGCAGGGTTAACTGAGTTTTCTTTGAATTTTCTTTTATTTTATTTTTATTTTGCCTTAAGATGTGAAGGCATATATATATATTATATATATATATAAAATATATATATATAAGAGACAGAGAGAGAGAGAGAGTATTCTATCATGTATTAGATGCAATTTTTAAATTTTCAGGTAAGAAACATTACCACTCCTGAATCAAAGAATCAAACAACACAAATTATATAAAGTAGGAACGCATCTTTTTCTAACTCCTATTCCTTTTCCCTGGGGGTGAGGAGAGACACATTCTTTACTTTTATTTTGTATCTTACTAGATCATTCTATATACATAGAGTCACACTCCCCCCATACATGCACCCATATAAACATATAGACGAGATACTACTCAGCAATTAAAAAGAGTAAACTGTGAAGATGTGCAATGATCTTGATGAATCTCGAAAGTATTGTGCTAAATGAAAGAAGCCGGACGCAAAAGGTTACATGCTGTATGATTCCATTTAAAATGGCATTCTGGAAAAGGCAAAGCTATAGGACAGGAAGCAAACCAGTGGTTGTCACTGGCTGGGTTAGGGGAGTACATTGACTGACTACAGGGTTGTACAGTAGAACTTCTTTGGATTAATGGAAATGTTCTATATCTTGGTTGTGGTAGTGGTTATATAACTGTACACATTTGTCAAAATTCTTTAAATCATACATGTAAAATGGTAAATTTTATTTCCTGTAAAATTTGCATCAATAAAGGTGACCACAAAAACTAACAAATTGGTCTCCAAAATGTAGTCTCCAAATTTTACATAGAAAAGAACAAGAAAAGATTCAAGTATGAACTAGCCAGTTAAAAAAAGATTTAAAATAAAAATGAAATTGTTAGGGACTTTTAAAGATATCCTTCATGAATTTCAGTAATAGATTCACCAAAGTTCTCTATTTATCCATACCTGCATTTTCATTATTTTCAGAGATAGTATTTAAATGTGAAAACAATTTTTTGAGTAAATGACCAAAAATTAATTAGAAAATCTGAATAAGAGCTGATTGTTGCATGAAGTGAAATTGATTCAACTTGGTGCTCACTCAGAGCAGGTAACAAGTCTCACGTATTCCAA
>NW_012144411.1:14351-15877 GCF_000956105.1 Propithecus coquereli
TTGAACGAATCAATTAATGAAAGGATTTTTATAAGTCCTAATGATTCCAGTTAAATCGATAAGCAGTTAAAAAAATTCTCTACATGTAAATCTTGTAGTCTAAATACAAATTAAAAATGTGTTTTTACAGTGAACATTAAAAATGTTAATATCATGAATTTGAGTGCTATAGACTAAATGTTTCTGTCCCCCCAAAATCTGTATGTTGAAACTTAATCTTCAATGTGCTGATATTTGGAGGTGGGGCCTTTAGAAAGTAATTAAGTCATGAGGATAAAGCCCTTATGAGTAAGATTAGTGTCCTTTCAAAAGAAACCTAGAGAGTTCCCTCATCTATTCCACCATTTGAGAACATAGTGAAATAAATGGATCTAAGAACGAGGAAATGGGGCCTCACTAAACACTAAATCTGCTGGCGCCCTAATCATGTACTTCCCAGCCTTCTGAATCGTGAGAAATAAATTTCTGTTGTTTATGAGCCACACGGTTTATGACATTTTGGTTGTAGGAGCTTAGAAGGACTAAGACACTGAGAAATAAACAAATGTGAACTCTCTTTCTAGAAAAGTATTTTGCCTGCTTTCTACATAATTAGAACCGAATGGATGCAAGATTCTCATTTAAGACTTGGGCATGGATCTTGCTTTCTTTCTTTATTGGAAAGTGTATTGATTGAACTTAGGAATTCTTAATGGAGTGATTAAATGAAACTCTCTGTTGACTGCTGCTATTGTATGTTCTGGGTGTGTAGAGCAGAAAGAACAATGAAATAAAGCACTGTCATAAGGGACAGCATATTTATCATGAGATGCATCAACTATTCTTGTTGTCTGCTACTTAATTATATCCAGTTCCTTGATTATTCTGCAAAACAGTGAACTTGCTGGGAAATATGTAATGTATTAAAATGTTAAAATATTGATAGTTGATTGCCTTTTTATTTTAGAGAAATTTGATATAGTCTAAATAATGCCTGTGATGATAACAAATATTATTATGTGTAAATCATGATTTGCCATTGGAAGGAAAGAAAGAGAGAGAAAGAGAGAAAGAAAGAGAAAGCCATATATAATCAGCAATGTTGTTAATGCAGTATGTGAATAGGATTCTTAAGTTTTCATTCAACTAGTCACCAAAAAGAACATAATGATTATTTTGCATGCCTGTTACTCATTACGTGAATATTCTGGGAGATATTGCTGTTTTAAAGGAGATAAGTCAGGCTTTTGTATTTTATTATATCAAAAGCTAAGCAAAATAGACAATAAACTAATAATGTGTAATTTTATGTCACACTTTAGGCCAAATATTTTTTCTTCTAAACATTTTACTTTTATTTAAATCTTTGTAGCAACACATGAAGTAGATGCTTTAATATTCCCACTTTCAGTGCCAAGGTTGGGTAGTTGGCAAATTGAGGGACTTGATTAGAACACACATAGCTTTTCCCCATCTTTTTACACCCTAGGGAGCTATCATCAAATAAAAAATATCTGTACCCCCATGTTTATTGCAGGACTATTCAC
>NW_012144411.1:16566-20505 GCF_000956105.1 Propithecus coquereli
TTATATACAGATGAGCCAGAATTCTACAATGCAATATTGACACTAAAAACAAGAATAAAGTAACTTATTTAAGCTAATATGATGGCTGTTCTTGTTCAATTGTGAACATTTCAATCTGACTCTGCGTGTGTGTGTGTGTGTGTGTGTGTGTGTGTGTGTGTGTGCGCGTGCGCCCATTTCTGCTTGTATACAGATGAGCCAGAATTCTGCAATGCAGTAAAAGGTGATGAGGACCAGGAAAAGTAGTATAAAGACTATAATCTAATACAAGTTTATAAATTTTCCAAGATGCACTATGTCTAGGTAATTATAATATTTCCATGTGTTGTTTTCAACTCCTGTTTTATACAAGCACCACAAGTACTCACCATCAAATTGGTAGTAACTGATCAACACATATGAATAACATTTATTGGATGTTGGGCAGGGGGAAGAGGGGAGGAAGGAGGAGAGGACAGGTATATGCATACACAAAGAGTGCAATGCGCACCATCCAGGGGATGGACACGCTTGAAGCTCAGACTTGGGGGGGGAGAGGGGGCAAGGGCAATATACGCAACATCTGTACCCCCATAATATGCTGAAATGAAAAAAAAAAGCAAAACAAAGTTATTGAATTTCAAAAAAAAAACTCCTGTTTTATCTTATTCATCATCATACATCACATATTTTATCATATAACTAAAGACTTCTCTCTGTGATAAAGCAATCAGCATATTCATAGAAGAAACTAAAATTTATTCTAATATCTAAATCATTCTTATATTTTAATGTCATGTGCTTCTCATGTACCTTATACAAGACTGACACATCTTCTGAGTAGTGTTCTTAGAATTTCTAAGACAACCAATTAACTCTGACAAAACATTGCTTATAATTTTCACAATGGCCATTTTATATAAGAGTATGGGAAAATGTAGTCATTGTAATGCCCATTCTATCTCTGTGGACATTGTAGCATATCAAATCAAATCAATATTTTCTCATAATCTATCATATACAAAACTGTGATATTTTTTAAAAGTTCTAATTTTGAAAGATCCTATGATAGTTACTGAATTGGCAAAATATTCTACCTGCCTGATTTTTTTCTATTCATAAGAAAATTCTCCTACCAAAAATTGACAGAGGAAGTCAGTGAGAGTTGTTTACTCTCTGTATGTTCCTATTTTGCGTATATCCTCTTCTACCACTCCAAGGAAGTGAGACAGTATATGCACAGGACTTGGGCCTCACTTCTGACCAAGGGAGACAACACAGGGCAGCATGGCCTTGTGAGTAGTGTTTTTCAGGCCCATGGAAGCAAGATACTGACACAGGCTGATATGGTACCTGGCTGCAAAAGGACCAGATCTATCCGGATCCTAACACCTCAAGCCAGAACAGATCCTCACACTGATGTAACCCCGACTTTTCCTTTTTTATAATCTCATTTTAATGGTAAAAATCACTCCCACAAGTGGAGATTTGACATTCTAATGAGACATGTCAGGCATGAAGAAGCCTGTAATAGAACTACGCAAGTGCAAGAAAATCTCCACCTCTGCATGCTCACATGTCACCCTTTTCCCACATAAGCCTCTTTAAAACTCTCCCTAAACTCCCCTCAGGAAGCCAACAGAGGACTCTTTCCTTTGTGCTGTCTCCCTTTATGCTCCAGCATAAGCCCGATAAAGCCTCACCTGTGACTCCCATCAGGCCTCTTGTTAGTTTCTATGGCATAAAAGCCCAAGGGCCTGCGCCAATAACAGCAGCATGATTTTGAATAGCTATCTGTCACTTTCTTTATTGTTGAAACAATGGTCAAATGAATTATGACATAGATATAATGAAATTTATGTAACAAACATGAAACATTTTTTTATCTGTCCCTTTTTATTAAATTTAATTATCGTAAGTTGCATACGTTTTTAGTCAGTTATGTAATTTTAAATTCCAAATATTGTTACTCGACAATTTTTCCCTAGATTCCAATATCTCTGCAGAATACTTCAATCTTGGGTAAAACCTATGGCACTAAGAAGGTAACATATATTGCATATATCATACTTTCGACCTCAGAACTTTACTGTTATATCTCCAACCTTGTTTTACAAAAGAATTCAGGCAGTTTACACAACACACACATATGTAATGATGACCTACTAGAAGAAAAAAAAATTTAGACCAAGAAACAACATGCTGACCCTGAAAATAAATCAGAGCCATTTTTATAAATGTATTAGTAGATAAAGCAGCCCAAATAATTGCTGTAGTTGGGTTTTGCATTCAATTCTGTTTCTTGGCAACCAATAAAAAATCAATAACTTTTTATTATCAAATTAGTTAAAGCATATTTGTGCTTCAGTGTAAAACTGAATTAAAGAAACAGTTTATTACGTGGGGCTTCAGGTAGGGGAACACTGCATGAACATCAGTAGTTGTACAGCAACTGGAAGACTTAATTGGACATCATTACAATTTGTCAGATTTTCGATATAAAATATACAATAGCAATATTGACACTTAGCTCACTAAAAAGATTATTCAGAAGGTTATGGAGTGATGAAGGCAGTTATTCTCATGGGAGTAATTCAGCTCCCTGGGGAGTTGAGGGAGGCATTACAGGACTTCAGTGGAAAAAGCCTAGGGATAGCAGACATGCTGCAAATCATGCAACAGTCTGTACAATAAGGAGTTATCTAAAACCCTACCTGAGTTGTGAATGCCTTGCTAGTAGGACATTGACTGCTACTTGAGCTTAGAAACTACTTCATTTTATATTTAAAAATGCAAAGTATTTCTTGCATTTTACTATGCACAGAAAGTAACTACTGACAAATCAATAGAAGATTTTATTTTGTTTGGTATGGAAATGTGTCAAGAATTTGTTTTCCATTTCCATTTTTTTCCCCATTGCCATTCTCAAGTTTGCATCATTCTGTTTCTATACTTGTCGCATTTGCTCTAATTCCCAGTTCAGGGAATAGGTGCAAGCATGTGTCTTCTTCCCAATACCTTCCAAGGTGGTCATGCTCACATATTTTTGTATTAAAAATTGTTAAGGTATTAATAATTACTTTCTTCTTCTTTATCCTTTATATTAGCCATAGGGCATTATATAGGGTTGTTTGTTTCTAGATTTGAAGTTTTATGTCAGAATAAAGATACATTATATACTGATTTCAGTAAGTGTTACAAAATATTTGATTTAAAAGGGAAAAAGAAGGTTTTTGTTCTAAGCTTTAGAATAACTGTTTAATTTAATGTCAATATATTACTCATTTTTATGATCCTTAGCTGAATATACATGCAGAACATAAAATAAACAAAAGTGTAGAAAAGTGCATATCACTCAAAATCAGCAGTCCCCAACCTTTTTGACACCAGGAACTGGTTTCACGGAAGACAATTTTTCCACGGACGGGGAAGTGGGGAGAGGTTTTGGATGATTCAAGTTCATTACATTTATTGTGCAGTTTAATCTCTCTGCTAATGATAATCTACATTTGCAGCTGCTCCCCAGCACTAGCATCACCGCCTCAGCTCCACCTCAGATCATCGGGCATTAGATGCTCATAAAGAGCAGGCAACCGAGATCACTCGCATGGGCAGTTTATAGTAGGGGGGTCACGCTTCTGTGAGAATCTAATGCCCCTGCTGACCTGACAGGGGGCAGAGCTCATGCGGTGACATAAGCGATGGGGAGCGGCTGTAAATACAGATGAAGCTTCCCTTGCTCTCCTGCCTCTCACCTCCTGCTGTGCAGCCTGTTCCTAACAGGCCAGGGACTGGTACTGGTCCGCGGCCGGGGGGAGGGGGGGTTGCTGACCGCAGCCTCAAATGATTTCCCCAAAGTATCACATCTCTGAGTTTTCAGTGAGGGTTAATTAATGCAAGCAAATATTTTCTAGTCAGTCTAGAAAGTTTTAATATTCTTCTTACTACAGAGCAAAGATT
>NW_012144411.1:23878-29593 GCF_000956105.1 Propithecus coquereli
AATATTTTATAATTATCTGAAATAAATAATGCTTTTAAAATATTTGTGTCTTGATCCTGATAAATGGAGATATTTATGACTTCTTAGAAACAAGGAAAATAACCTACTTTCTTTCTTTCTCTCTCTTTTTCTCTCTATATGTATATACACACACACACACACACACACACACATAAGCACACACATAAGTATATGTAGTATATGTATATGTGTGTTCGATGGAAGTATACAAGCTATTAATAATATCTTACATGTAAAGGGAAATTTTTAACTTAAGAAAGAAGGTCCCATTCTAAAAGTATTTATTAAAGGGTAAGATCCCCAAAGTTCTGTAGGTCAAAGAGTAAGATGCACGTGCTGGATGAAATGGTGAAGCAAAATATGTTACAAGATCCAGTACAGGGGCTTGATGCTGAACTTAATGTGGTTGATAACCTAGTATAAACATAATTTGTAAAACCAAAACAACAAAAGAACAAAAACAATGAAAGAAGAATGCATTGCTTCCTTGGCTGTCAGACGGTATCAAAATGAATTCATATTTGATTTGAATTTTTTATTTGATTTTGAATTTTTATTGCTGTCATACAATGAATCTGTAGAGTCTTTGTAGATAATTTAGAGGCTCTTTCAAAACAAACCAAAATAAACAAAATGCTGTGTAATTTATTTTATCAGTCTTTAAAATAGAAACACATAAAACTTTTTTTTAAAAAAATAATACTTCTTAAATTGGCATATTGGTTGAAAAGTTTCAAAGAAAAAGGTCCAGGTGATCACTTTATAATATTTCTAGTTATGAAAATAAAGAGAACTTTGGGTAGCTGTTTAGAGAGAGGTAGGGGTTGACTAGAGAGAAACTATACCTCAAGAAATGTTGAATTTTTGGTATAGCTCTGGATGCTTTTCTAAAAATAGTGTAACAGTTTTTTTCCCAAGATGATGGTGGAAAAATAATATTCCCTAAGTAACTGTTTTCTTTTAATATTGATCATCTGCCACATTATGGGGATAATTTCTCAACTATTTATAAATACCCAAAATTATTTTTCCAGTTAATCATTTTTCTCTAAAATATTTTTTCTTTAAAAAATATGTGCTTTATTATTGCCAGTTATTGTTTTCTTCTCTGGACTTCTGTAACAGAAAAGAGAAATTAGAATAGCCCAAATATCCTATAATTAGATATCGTGAAAGACTGTCTTCAAGACGGTAGTACATTTTCTTCATGGTACTCTTTTAATGTCAGCATTTTCTGATTTTTTTCACTATGTGCACATTGAATTTAAAAATTTATCTCACCTTACAAAATAAGCAAAAATCTAGAATTGTGAATTTTCTACCTAAAATCACCTTATACTTCCAAAATATTTTATCACTGACAAAAAATTAAAAATAATAACGTTACCAAAAATAATGTGGGAGAATAAAACAGGTCCTGGGATTACCAGAAGGTAACGTTTGGGAAAATAACGACTTCCAGACAGAACAATAGCTTACTGCTATTCAAGAAAGGAAGTTCATTCATTCCTAATTAAATGTGTTTATATGACTCAAATATAAGTTAATTTGAAATTATGTGTTTTATTTGAATTTTGAGAGCAAGCAATGCGCTGTCCCATCATGGCATAATGTAAAAGGCAAATTATTTCAAAAACTTTTCTATTGGAACAAACCCATGTGTTCTGCACAGAGGATTTTATTAGCTCTTATCAAGTATTATGCTCTGCAATTAAAATTCCCTATATTTATTGGCATTATAAAGAGCTATAATGAATATTTTAAACCTGTCTTCAACAAAAGTGTACTTTTATGTGTCATTTTGGACATTTAAACTATGAAAGTTCTAGGACTTTAGACTTTCCATACCATGAGGCACAGACTCTATCTGAACTTTCAAAACCTTTAACTCAGAGGGACTATTTTGGAAAAATGAATACTCATTATTTAAAAGTTTCATGACGATGTAACAATACAGGGCTTTTATAAATAGCCTTTTCTGAGAATTTTAGGGGAATTAGAGGGGGAAAACTAAAAACAAATATTGTAAGTAGCCATGAGGCCCTATAAATAAATTTAGTAAGGAAATTAAATTTCTTAAATGTACCCTGATAGTCTGGTCCAGACATGCATGTAGTAATTTTATTCTAGTAACTTTTCTTGGAAGATATTTCTGTAGACTTTGCTGAAACACCAATATATGCTATGGTATTTCAAGGGCAAGCAAAAAAAGTAAATATATAATGAACATTTTAATCACCTTTCTATTAGAACTGGAAATGATTTTTCTCTTCTGAGCCAAGAATAAGCAAATCATAGTGAAATATAATACAAGAATGACACCAATCAGTACAAGTAAGGGGGTATTGTATGGTCTGCTCAATCCCACAGGTAAGAAAAGCCATGGGTAGAGAATGCCTTACCTTATTAGGAAAATAATTTTTATCATTAACATGCGCACATGACATTATTATATATATATATATATTTTTTTTTTTTTTTTTGAGACAGAGTTTCACTCTGTTGCCCTGGCTACAGTGAGTGCCGTAGCGTCAGCCTAACTCACAGCAACCTCAAACTCCTGGGCTCAAGCAATCCTACTGTCCCAGCCTCCCGAGTAGCTGGGACTACAGGCATGCGCCACCATGCCCGGCTAATTTTTTCTATATATTTTTAGTTGGCCGATTAATTTCTTTCTAATTTTAGTAGAGGCGGGGTCTCCTCTTGCTCAGGCTGGTCTCGAACTCCTGAGCTCAAACAATCCGCCCGCCTCGGCCTCCCAGAGAGCTAGGATTACAGGCATGAGCCACCGCGCCCAGCCTATATTTTCTTTTATGTGTGTAGATATGTTATTTCAATCTTTGCTTCATATAGAATATTTTATAATTATCTGAAATAAATAATGCTTTTAAAATATTTGTGTCTTGATCCTGATAAATGGAGATATTTATGACTTCTTAGAAACAAGGAAAATAACCTACTTTCTTTCTTTCTCTCTCTTTTTCTCTCTATATGTATATACACACACACACACACACACACACACATAAGCACACACATAAGTATATGTAGTATATGTATATGTGTGTTCGATGGAAGTATACAAGCTATTAATAATATCTTACATGTAAAGGGAAATTTTTAACTTAAGAAAGAAGGTCCCATTCTAAAAGTATTTATTAAAGGGTAAGATCCCCAAAGTTCTG
Source organism: Propithecus coquereli (assembly GCF_000956105.1). Lineage (NCBI taxonomy): Eukaryota > Metazoa > Chordata > Mammalia > Primates > Indriidae > Propithecus > Propithecus coquereli. The sequence continues at coordinate 27,085 of NW_012144411.1, forward strand.
TAGGTCAAAGAGTAAGATGCACGTGCTGGATGAAATGGTGAAGCAAAATATGTTACAAGATCCAGTACAGGGGCTTGATGCTGAACTTAATGTGGTTGATAACCTAGTATAAACATAATTTGTAAAACCAAAACAACAAAAGAACAAAAACAATGAAAGAAGAATGCATTGCTTCCTTGGCTGTCAGACGGTATCAAAATGAATTCATATTTGATTTGAATTTTTTATTTGATTTTGAATTTTTATTGCTGTCATACAATGAATCTGTAGAGTCTTTGTAGATAATTTAGAGGCTCTTTCAAAACAAACCAAAATAAACAAAATGCTGTGTAATTTATTGTTATCAGTCTTTAAAATAGAAGCACATAAAACTTTTTTTTAAAAAAATAATACTTCTTAAATTGGCATATTGGTTGAAAAGTTTCAAAGAAAAAGGTCCAGGTGATCACTTTATAATATTTCTAGTTATGAAAATAAAGAGAACTTTGGGTAGCTGTTTAGAGAGAGGTAGGGGTTGACTAGAGAGAAACTATACCTCAAGAAATGTTGAATTTTTGGTATAGCTCTGGATGCTTTTCTAAAAATAGTGTAACAGTTTTTTTCCCAAGATGATGGTGGAAAAATAATATTCCCTAAGTAACTGTTTTCTTTTAATATTGATCATCTGCCACATTATGGGGATAATTTCTCAACTATTTATAAATACCCAAAATTATTTTTCCAGTTAATCATTTTTCTCTAAAATATTTTTTCTTTAAAAAATATGTGCTTTATTATTGCCAGTTATTGTTTTCTTCTCTGGACTTCTGTAACAGAAAAGAGAAATTAGAATAGCCCAAATATCCTATAATTAGATATCGTGAAAGACTGTCTTCAAGACGGTAGTACATTTTCTTCATGGTACTCTTTTAATGTCAGCATTTTCTGATTTTTTTCACTATGTGCACATTGAATTTAAAAATTTATCTCACCTTACAAAATAAGCGAAAATCTAGAATTGTGAATTTTCTACCTAAAATCACCTTATACTTCCAAAATATTTTATCACTGACAAAAAATTAAAAATAATAACGTTACCAAAAATAATGTGGGAGAATAAAACAGGTCCTGGGATTACCAGAAGGTAACGTTTGGGAAAATAACGACTTCCAGACAGAACAATAGCTTACTGCTATTCAAGAAAGGAAGACGTATTTGCAGTATATGTATGGCTATGCACACAAAAATACCAAGAATTGCATCGTGTTGGAATTTGTTCTGGTTAGTTATTGGTATAGAACAAATGATTTCAAAATTTACAGGCTTTAAACAATGTAAACCATGTATTATCCCTCCCAGTTTCTGTGGGAAAGGCTGGTCTCTGCTTGGGGCCTCTCATACAGCTGTGAGACTGGGGCTGCAGCTGGGACAGTGGCAGGAGATGAGGAGCAGCCTGGGCCTTCCCTGGCTCCTCCTCCTTTTCTGTCCTCTCAGGCCTTCTCCATGGTTCTCTCTGTGAGAGCTAGTTTGGAACTTTTTTCACATTGGAGCCACCTTATATGGAGGCTCAGAGCTCCAGCAGAAGGGTTCTGGTGAAAAATTAGCACGTGCATGGCCTTTCTGACTCGCCTTCGAAGTCGCCTACCATTACTTCCATTGTCCTTTCTTGGTAGAAATAGTCCCAAAAGGCTTCTCTGTAACTAGAGCACGTGGGAAGGTAGATATCATTGAGATTATATAATTATACAATAGAGAAAATACAATTTCTCTATTGGGAATTTTTTTTATTAAAACTGATGTCACTTTATGACATATTTTACTTGTTTTATTAAAACTGATGTTAATTTATGACATATTTTACTCGAATCTAAAATCAATACAAAGTGAGAAGAAAAATAATGTCAAAGAACCACAAACATGTCATAGTAAACTTCATATTTTTAAAAAATCAAGAAAACCAAGAAACTTCTTGGGCAATGTACTAGATGAGCATCCTATGACTAATATTTTCATAGTTTTATTTGATGCCCTGCCCTCCACAATTATGATAACTACAAATTATCATAGAAACTGTTGCAGCTGCAGAACAACTTTTTACATGTATCCTCATTCAGTTCTCATTGCCAACTTCCAAGATAAGTAATGTTTTTAAAGATAAAAAAGTGAAAGCCAGGCAATTATGAGTTCCCTAAAGACACAAAGTTGGAAAATTGCAAAACTGGGATTCAAATTTAGATAGCTCTGAATCCAGTGTCTAACATTTTCTTTAGGTTTTCCAAAATGTGAAATGTAGAGATGATTTTAGATGGTACATAGCCACAGACTCTACTGACATTGCTCGAGAGAATTTGAAAATGATTCTATTCTTATTTCTATTTACATTCTTTTGTATTAGTCAAGGAGAGAGATGCAGTTTGGAAATACCCTACATTGAATATTTCTCTAATACTTGACAATTCCCCCTTTCGCTAAAGAAATAGAAGTCCTCAGGTCAGAGCCATTGATAGGCAAAAATATGTATATAAATTTT
>NW_012144411.1:30461-64591 GCF_000956105.1 Propithecus coquereli
TATGTTATCTTTCATCATAAAATGGTTAATTAAAATAATTTCTAAGTTTCACAAGAATGAACACCAATTTCAGTTTATTACAACCATAAAATATCCCAAGCTTTCACAACCATCACTACCATCTAGGAAATTCACTCTTTTCAGAGCACCACGTATTAAAATGTCAAAAATTAGAAATTACTTGCTGGAAATCAAGATTAGAATGAGGAGTTATTGAAATGTTTTGCCATGTTAAAATGTTTTTTGTCTTAAATTTTATGTAAATTCTTCTAATTCTACTTTAAAACAGCAGCGATAATGCCAAAATACATGTGTTAGAAAAGTATAAGTAACCTACTTATCAATGAGATAAACTTATTTCAGGGAAATTTATGGATAATTCTAAGTAAAAGTTGTTTACTATGTGATTTCTCATTTAGTATATTTATCCTCTACCCCTATCTCACTCCCATAGCAGAAGATATATGAGATGTCAAAACACCTAATGTTAAAAGGAATTTAAATATTCTGAAAGTATGTATCTATAAGATATACTGCACATATTTCACATAGAGCATTTTGAGAATACTCTCCTGTTGTACATTCTGAAATGTTTACAGATCACCATTGTAAGACAGTCTTAAATATATAGAACATAGGTGGTCAATAAATTATTTTCCTAAACCATGTGAATGACTTTAAAAAAATCCACCGTGAAAGACCAGATGGCTCAGCAGATTGGCAATTTACGAGCTAACTTTAATTTCTCACCGGACAATATGACTAAAGGTCATTGTCATCCACCATCTGCCATGTGGCATGTGAATAATGAAGTGGTGGGCTTAGTCTTGTTACCACAGACAGGTGCCCACCATAGAGAGATGAGTCTCATTCCAGTTGGAAATTACTTATGCCTTCTTTGATGAATGGTGAAAGGTGAGTTTCCTGACTAAAGTTTAAAACATCTACAGGTTAAAGTTATTAGAAAGTAAGGGACTAATAAAATTGATCTCTAAATTTTGTATTTTAAAAGAAGATAACTAGTTCCACAGATATTTCCATGGCAACCCCATCAAGTAAATATGTTCTCAAACTAAGAAGTTACTATTCATGTTTTAGACTTCTAACTCTGTAGAAAATTCTGCAAAGTAATTATGTATTAGCACTGAATTTGTATTGAGAAAACATTAGATGTCTTAATGATGTATTTGACATAAAATATGCTCGTTTTAAATTTTAAAATTTTATTTCTAAGTATACGTGTGTACAGGTAATTGAGATGTTCACATATGATTAAGAAAAGGAAAGAACATGTTCTCTAGATAGAATGAGAGAAAGACAAAGATTCATTCGGCAGAAAAATTTTTATAAACACAGTCTTGTTACTCAAACTTGGAAAACCCAACTCAAACATTTAAATATCCTTGCCATCCTATAAGTTTTTATGGTATAGTTAAAGACAATAGACCTTAAATACAAATTATTTGAAAGAATTTGGCTGATGTGTGAAAAAATGTTGAGTAGACAATTTGTGGCTGGGATTTGTCTGTTATTCATTTTTCCTTGAACCCAGAGTGATTAGGGTTCACATATAATAAGGCATCTTCACTCCATGAATAGCCTGTCAAAAGTGAGGTTCTAGTGTTCTGTTGAACATATTAGGGGCTGCAGAGGAAGAACCTACATCCTACTAGAGAGAATATGGAACTTTTCACATACATATCAGTTCTAAGTGGCAGAGACACAGAACATGAACAAGGAAGGCAAGCATAATGCAAAGACTCAAGAGGTAATTGCCCAAGGTGCAGAAAAATAAAAGCATAAATTCTCTCTAAAAGCTTTATATAAAACATTTAGATTGAAAAAAAGAAGAAAATATCAAATGGTAGAATGTGAGCATAAAAGCAAAGAAGGTTTCACCATATTAGTGCTTTGAATTGGTGCTGCATATGTATACACGTATTTATTTTCTATGCATATAAAAACATACATAGATTGAGAGGATCAGATAATTCAAATTATTTAGAGATACTTTCTCAAACTATAAAGTCTACAAAACTTGTATTTATTTATGGAAATACCTGATTTTAGAAAATATAAATTAATGGTTCCCATTATGTAAACACTTTATAAAAAAAACCTAAAGAAATTCTGTTCAGCAAATCAGTGTACAAATGCAGTTCAGATAACTAAACCTAAAAGAGTCAGGGGCTGTGTATATAAGGTTGTCTACCACCACTCAATTTTCAAAAAGCAGCAACACTATTTTAGAAATAATCACACAAAAAAGTAGAAGGAGAATGGTCTACAATGGGAAAAAAGGCATGCTGTTTTGCCTAGGCCTCGAAATATGCAATCAAAGATCATAAACAGTATTTGTTCTAAGAGTGCAATGAGGACTACTGAAGAGGAAGAAAAGAAAAATACCATATGGATCGTTAAAGGATATATTCGGGCAATCTAAATGACTTCAGGAATTTTTAAGGAAATGAAATGGTACTTTTAAATAAAAAATTTACAATTAACTGAATGTTCCCAGAGACATACAGTTCACGTTTCTCAAGAAAAGTAAACTGTAGTAGCTTTTGTTCCTTGAAAACTATATTATTTTTAAGAATTATTTTTAAAAATATTAGTATTATCTTAGTTAAAAAAAGGAACCTGGTAAGGAAAGCTTTTTGGATGGAGCAGTGGGTGAATACAAAAACCACCACAACCACCACCATGGAAAACTTTTATAAAACATTCAGATGCAGCCATTTGCATTTACAGCTGCTTTATATTTAAAAAATTAATATATGCATACATTATTCAATAAATGTCAAGTACCTACTATATGCCTGGCAGAGTTGTAAGTACTGAGGATTAAATGGCAAAGAAGACAGACAGCGCCCCTTGCTGTTCTAGGGCTACTGTGAGGAGGCAGATAATAAACAGCTAATAACTGTGTAAGGCAGCAGCACACCTACTGCCAAGGCAGGAATCTCTTAAAATGCGATGGTGGGGATGGGAAGACACCTACTTACTGCTCTAGATTAGTTGGTTGTGGAAGGCATCACTGAGGATGTCAATTTCCAGCTGAGGTCTGGATGACTAGATGGAGCCATCAATGAGAAGATCTGAGGTTGAAAAAAGCACAGGTGCCAAAACTGGGAGTTAGGGATGAGTGTGGAATGTACAGAGAAGCAAAGAGAATTCCTGTGCGTCTGAAGCACAGTGAGAGGGGGAGAGTCTCACGAGGCTAGAAAGGTAGGCATGGACCAGATAATCTAGTATTTTGCAGGCCGTAGATTTTATTTTAAATGCTAAAGGAAAGTGATGAGAGATTTGTAATTGTCACCTGTATATGTTCCTTTCACTTCTATAGTGATAGTCACCCAAAGTAGGGAGGAGGGAGGAATACATTTCTCAACTTCCCTTGCAGCTAAATGTAGCCATGGTAGTAAATTTGCACCAATGAAATATAAGCAGATGCATCAACTGGTAGCCCAGGAGCATTCCTTAAAGAATAGATGTTATATGTCTCTTGTTCTTTTTTTTCTCTGTCTCATTTCCTTTCCTTCTGGCTGAAATATCGATGTGTTGACTTGAGCTAGAATATCTACCTTTGATCACGAAGTGGTCTTAGATCCGGAGGTCATCTGTTTTATAGTAAAAAGATAGAATGGCATCTACCCAAAAGACCAAATGATACTGTATAAGAAAGACACCTGCACCCGAATGTTTATAGCAGCACAATTCACAATTGCAAAGATGTGGAAACAACCTAAGTGTCTATCAATACACGAGTGGATTAATAAAATGTGGTATATGTATACCATGGAATACTATTCAGCTTTAAGAAACAATGGTGATATAGCACCTCTTGTATACTCCTGGATAGAGCTGGAACGCATTCTACTAAGTGAGGTATCCCAAGAATTGAAAGACAAGCACCACATGTACTCACCATCAAACTGGTATTAACTGATCAACACATAAATGCACATATAAGAATAACATCTATTGGATGTTGGGCAGGGGGGAGGGGGAGAAGGGAGGAGGGGACGGGTATTTGCATGCACAAAGAGTGCAATGCGCACCACCCGAAGGATGGACATATTTGAAACTCGGACTTGGCGGGGGCAAGGGCAACATACGTAACCTAAACATCTGTACCCCCATAATATGCTGAAATAAAAAAAAAAAAGATAGAATGAATTCGAGTCGTGAGGACCTTGTGGGAGTAGAGCCATGATATCAGCTTTTACCCACTGTATATTGTTATCTGAGCTAAAAATACAATTCTCTCTTACTTAGGTCACTGATATTTTGAGTCTTCCTAACTCGCAAGCAAATGTAATCCTAAATGATTTCCCTTGACAGAATTTTAAGCAAAGAAGTGTATGATTTCTATGTCTCATAGGATAGTAAAATGCCATTGTTTGGCTGAGGCTTCAAAAGTCAACAACGACATAGTATGTGCCAAGTTATCTCCTCATTACAAAGTTGGATGCTGTTCCACTTATTTAGACATAGAGAGAAATGATCAAATATACTACTCATAAGCCAGTATCCACTTAGGGGAAAAATATCAATAGGTTGATGTCAAAAAGGCCAGAGGAGCGAGAGATAGTTTCTTTCTATTCTGTGACACTCTGTGGGGAGTCATTTCTCCTGGAATTAAAGCCAAGTGAAAGAGGCCATAGAGGAATACACAGAAACCCTGGTGTGTGTCTCTTATGGTTTGGGTGAAGCAGTGACAGAGAAACCTGAAGCTGAAAAGCTTTTGCTAACTGCCTGAGGCTTCTGAGCTGAGGAAAATTGCCCCAGCCATCCACAGCTGGCGGGAGCAAAAGATGTGTGACTGTTTCTTGGGAGATTAAGGTAGCCTGTACCTGTGTTAAAAGTTGGAGGGGTGTTAAGACACCACTAGAAAGGCACAATTTGTGTGGCCTGGACCACCCTTCATTCTTCTTTGGAACCAAAACTTCAAAAATCTTAAGGTTTTTGTTCTTAAGGAGCTATTAAAAAGAGAAATAAAATCTCTCACATCACAGAAATTGCAGTTAGAAGATTTCAATGTGCATTTTTCTGAGGAACCTTGGAAGTGCTCTCCTAGAGAGTGAGAGCTAAATCCTGCCATGACAGCACCTACACCAGATCACGAGAGCACCAGCCCAGTTAGGCCTTTCTGGACCGAGTATCGCATCCCTTCCTTTCCTTGACCCAAATCTGGAGGATCCAGAGGCAACCTCGTTGGCACTGGCGGGAGGAAAGGAAGGAGAACCACAGAAGCAGGATAAAAATGATGTCTATCATGTTCCATGCTGCCCCTTGTACCATGAAGCAAACCTAAGGTGAGGGAGAAAAGGGGCTTTATTTTTTTAAATGGGTGTATTTCCTGCTCACTTTGATAACCAAACTTAATCTTGTGATTAAAATTGGCATTATACCATCTAAGAGTGGCAAAAAATACGAAATCTGATCCATGAAACCTGATCTAAAATTGATTGAAGAAATAAGGAAGAACTAGCTCAAAGACAAATTTAAAGGGCCAAATGCTCTGACTTGTATCCTTCCTCTGTGTGTGTGTGTGTGTGTGTGTGTTCGGAAAGGAGAAATTTTTAATTTGTACCCTATCAAATTCTCTTTCAACATATAAGTAGCATAATTTTTAAAGGCACACCTTGGGTACTTGGTAGATAATTGACTGTAGGTTTGCATGAATGAATGCAGTGATAAAATTTCAGCAGTTCATGGAAGTCATCACAATAGCTGAACTACAGAGAAGGTATGTCAAGATGAAGGGAAGTGGATAAATTCAGTATATATTTTGGAGGTGATGCTAAAAAGATTTCTAGGTACAGAAACAGAAACTTTGTAACAGTTTGTCTTAACATCTCCACACATACACCTTCCCTTGGGGAAACACTTTAACCACCCACCCCCTTTCTAAGTCATTCCTATCTTTGACTATATCAACATAAGAAATTGCATATTTACCATTCTATCATGCATTAACTCCTGCTGATCTTAGCACCCTATTCCAAAGTGATTCTTGGACGTGAATTTCTTACCATACATTTAACGAGCATTAGCTAAGTTTTCTTTTAGATCGTTTAGAGAAGAAACATTTTCCTAATATTTAAGAAAACTGGTTCATAGATGAAACATGAACAGTAGAATAAGATGTATTACCTACTCCACTATCATGTGGAGAAACATATAAATTGATAAAATATAAAAATTTGTAATTTTCAGAATTAGCTACAGAAAATGCTATATAGAACAAAATTATTTTTGAGGAAAATTGCTGCCCAGAATTTATAAAATAGTTTTGTTGTTTACAATATAATTCTTAAAAACACTATCAGAATATAACACTGTGTTTCAAAATCTATGAAGAAAAACTGATCCATCAAAGAGCTGGAAGGTAAGCCTCAGGAAACCTTCCAACCCTACTCTGAAATAAGAAAATGGCCAAATTACTTCTTAAGAATAATAATAGTCAACATCTTTGAATAATCCTTTTCATAGAATATGCAAAGCTGTTCAACATTTTCTATTTCATTTCAAGGACATGTGAGCCAACCGTTATGATGATGTATCTTACAGGGATTTTGAGACTAGCATGACTTATGTTCATAATATTTGGATGTTTTGTGTTTTTCTTGGACTTATCTACACATTTGTCTCAGTGCTAGCACAAGAAGGGAAAGAAAACAATTCGATCCTAATTCTCAAATATTTAAAGCTATGAGTGTTCTTGTTCTTTGCTTTCTCATTGCTAGATAGAACAGCTACTTTTTCCATCAAGCGAACATGTCTGTATAATTAGACTTTAATAGCCTAATTATAATCTGAAGAGTACACACCTAATCGCAACACCATGACATGAAGAACAAGCTTTTGACTGACAATGGCAAGAAGCTAAAAACCCATTCTTTTGTCTAGACATTCTCTTCCTCCCAAATTTAAGAATAAACAAACTAAAAACTACAGCTGCATTGGTGTTACATACAGACAAGATGGATAAACAAAATTTGACTTTCTTCCTGTTAGAGTAGGCACAGATACTGACAAACACATTTCCCACACCTTATACATCAAATTTTGTCTGCCAGAAGAAAAGCCCAGAGAACAATGTGCTCTGCCTCTGTGTGATATGTCGTCAATTGCCACATGTTTCTACAGGATCTGTTCTCTCTCCCATTCAGCCTAGACAGAATCGCTAAACTTATATAGTTTTAATCAATGATAAACCAAGGGTCTGCCTAGAATCAACACTGCTGTATATTTTTCTGACATCATTCCATTTAGGAGGAAAGGATGAGCAAATTAAATAGGGCAGAATAAAATTCCACCTAAATTTTTGTAGAATATTTTAAAGAAAAATCTGACATATGGCAAACAGAAATTTGTTTTTCTATTTTTTGCATTCCATTATTATCGTTAAAATATTGATGTATAACTCACAACAGAATTGCCCACAATCAGTCCCACAAACACATGCTGAAGAATGTGTTATATTTAAGGTCTGGGGTTGTTTAGGCTGCAGTTGACTGTTTTCCTGATTTCCATTTATAAGGAAATACACATTGGACAATCTATATGCCATGACTTTCAGCAAATTCAGATTGAGAACCTCTGCATACAATCATCTTTGAAATTTTTAAAAATATTATATACATTTGTTCTTTTCTGCTTCATTTTATGTTCTGTTGATAAATACTTGAGCAAAATATCAAAAGCCAAGTTTTGGTAAAGTCAGGTAAAAGGACAGTAGAATGTGGTTCTCTTCAGGAAATGCCAGAAAGACACTCTTTCTTTCCCACTGTTTCCCAGCTATTTGCAAAGTAAGTATTTCATAACCATTCCAAAGAGCGCTTGATACAACATGTCTCAGGAATTGCAATGTTTATCAATGAATAGTAAAGAGTTAATGAGAAATGTTGTATCTCCCTGAAGCTCAAAAGCTCTGAGTCAAAATGTTTAAAAAAATTTCTTTGGGAGATTTAGGAAAAGAATAGCCTTTTGCACAAGAATTCTGTACTATCAAGATAACATACTAGAAAAATTTCATTTCAAAGGATAGTGAAAAACAATACCCACCTCCTCAACCTAGAAGGTTGCTTGTGCCAAGAATCACAAACCATCACATTACCTATCTTTTGCTACCAGACTGCAGTGAGAATATAATATTTTTGTAAGAATTTCACTTGGGTCAGGGTAAAGACAAACATTACTTTCTCATAGTTAAGATGCAGTAATTCCAAAACATGCTTGGGCTGTAGTGGCCACAAACCATTTGATGTGTCATCATTAATGAAATTGTAAAAAATTAAAATACAGTTAGAAAGATGGTTGTCTTCTTGAAAATAGATTTAGATTACACTGCTTCTAATATCCCCTAATCTTTGGTATTAAATATATGTGTGTTTTAATTTAAAACTTTTTGATCCAATAGTTACTTTCTTAACATCAGGATCAATTACAAGAAATTCCAAAAATCACCCAGGCAAGAGGAAATTTAATATTCAAAGTTTGGGTTTGCACAGGCTGGAGTTGATTGTAATTCCAGACTACACAACACAAGTTTGGTGAAATATGACACTGATAAGAGCACGAATCTGCTATGAACTGAATGTTTATACTCTCCCAAAATTTATATGCCCTTATAGGAAGAGACAGACTTGACCACTCCTTCTGCTCTCTACCAGGTGGATTTGCCATCTGAAAATTAGGAAGAGAGCCCACACCAAACACCAATTGTGCCAGCACCTTGACCTTAGACTTCCCAGCCTCCAGAACTGTGAGAAACAAATGTTTGCTGTCTAAACCACTCAGTCTGTGACAATTTGTTATAACAGCTTGAGCTAACTCAGGTAGGATACTATAGAGATTTGTATCTATGTGGGCAGGATGAGAGGTGTCCCAAAAGCTGGGGGAAATTAAAATGGTAGAAATTTGTTTTAGAATGAGACAGATCTGAAAGCAAAGAAGCAAAGCTAAGAACCTAGAGTTATGGGAACTTTCATATGAAGCACATTAAAAAGAAATTATCTTCCTATATAATTATTCCCTTTAATTATATGAAACCCTTGATTAATGTCTGATGCAGCTGTGGAACCAAATGTAAATTATTTTGATGAATAAAGAGACTGAATATTAGAGGGAAGAATAGTCTGTAATGAATCAAGGGTTTGGATATTCGTGGGAAAAATAGCCTATGCCACATTTTTTCTTCCCCTGATTCCTCTATGGAGAAATCACCACCCTATATTAAGATGGCACCAGGAGTTTTAGGCAATGATAAACATAAATGCAGTGCTTACAAGAAACAAGGTAGTGTATGTCTAGAAGTCTTTTAATGGATAAAAATATTTTTCACTTTTAATTTTCAACTTGGAAGAAACCTGAGAAAGAAAGAACAGTGACTTAAATCTATGCTCAATATGATTAATTAAAATTGCCCCTTTTGAAATCCACCAGATTTAAAATTAAAGGTTAAGGCAAAGGTCTATTCTCATAGAGAATAGCATGCAGCTGAAGGGTTGCAAACGTGAGGGACTGCAGGGAAGGCACAAACCTTTACTTTTTATTGTTGCTTAGGGTCAATCTAACATTTGGATTCTTAAAATTTGAGATTTCATGGATTATTAATTAAAGGAATTTCCATCTTTTTTTTTTTTTTTTTTTGAGATAGAGTCTCGCTCTGTTACCACAGCCAGAGAGCAGTGGTGTCATCATAGCTCACTGCAATCTGAAACTCTTGGGCTCAAGCAATCCTCCTACCTCAACCTTTCAAGTAGCTGGGACTACAGATGTGTGCCACTATACCCAGCTAATCTTTGTATTTTTAGTAGAGATGGGGGTCTCTCTCTTGTTTGGGCTGCTCTCAAGCTCTTGACTTCAAGAGATCCTCGCGTCTCACTTTAACATCCCAAAGTGCTAAAATTACAGGTGTGAGCCACTGTGCCTGGCTAGAATTTCCATATTAAGTTTACTGATGATTAATTTTGCAGAATCAAGACATTAAAATCAATCAACTATTTAATTAACCAAATTAAGCAAATACTAGATACCATCATTTCATTAAAAGGAGATTTTTAATCATCATCACATTAAATACACACACACATATATACATGCACATATGTATGCATGTATATACATGTATACACATACATGTATATATACACATACAGTACATCATATACACTAAGAAACAGCTCTCAAAATAAATCATTAAAATTTACCTTAAAATGTCACTACCTTGTCACTCAACATGTGTCATATAGTGGTTTTAAAAAATCATCACAGATTAACATCAGTCCTTAAACTAAAATTTAGGAATCATTACATGAGCTGAAATTCAATTTCAAATTAGGAATGAGCATCATCTCCTTCAGCATTACACCTCTTGGCCCTGTCTGTTACCCCTCTAAACTAATATGTTATAAATTGGCTCTTACACAATTTGGGACTATTCCAGGGATTCCAAAAGCTTGAACTCAGCATGGCCCTTCCTCACCGATGTGGAATAGAGGTTGTGAACTCATGTTGCATCGAGAAGTTTGAATATTGAAGGGAAATTGCTCCAAAGTGTTAAAGTCATCAGGTGAAAAGTAACTAAGTTTTGAATAAGGAATACCTTTTATCTCATTGTAAATTTTTCTTATATAGGAATGTATGAAAATGAGGTGGGAGAAGTACAGGTAGATAACAAAAACTATTGCCATTCTGAATACTAGCCAAAACTGTTGTCCTTGCAGATGTTTCTGTAAGAATTTTCTCTAAGTACTCTGTAATTTTAAGAAGTACTTTAATAAGTGTCTGTTTATACTCACCTGTGAAAAGCTCATTTATTTGTGTATATTGGGACATTTCTCTGATGTTTTCCTTTGGTTTCATGCCATGAGATTTCTAAAAAATAAAATCACCTAATAATGAAGTCTATTTCACACATCTACAGCTAAACCCTCTTCAATGAATAACAAATGGACCCTTCTTGCAACAAATTTTGACCATAAGGAAGATTATTATGATTGGTGTCCTGTGGTTGTTTTATCCTCTGCACCCAATACATATCATTTTTAAAGGATTTAAATTACTTTAAATAATAGAGGGATTGGCTGTTCACAAAGAAATTAAACACACTAAGCTGCTATTTTAAACTTTGTTTTATTATTTTATAGCTTGTGTTTCTTTTTATCCAAAGTAACTCATGCCAAAAATTTCAAAGCACTTTTGGCAGCTATGTAAATACTTTGGAGAGTAAATATCCAATTAGCAAATTTTGGTAGATAGTCTTTTATAGTTTCATGATAAGAGAAGAATATTTTAATATCCTTGAGCAGTTCATTACTAACAACCCTTCTCTGTCCACACATGTGGCAAACGCAGCAGGTTTTATTTGAGAGGACAGTCAGCAGGGAAATCAGTTACCAAAGCCTAAATGTTCCGATAACATGGAAGTGGTTATCTTTTTCTCAACCTGCAGCTTTCTAAAAATAAATAAGCTCATGTTCCTTTACTTTTCTCTCTCTGAGTCATGTTTTTAAATTGCATATTACTACAAAAGATGAAAAATTGTTTCAATGGCAATGATCTCCACCAGAGAGTGGAGAATAGGAGCCTGATCATTTGTTCTCAGGGTACTTTTTCGTTTCACAAACTTGCTCCTTAGTTTCATTCATGGGTTCAGAGCAGTAACTGTTAGCTGACTTTGAGGTCTAATATTCATGAGCTGGAACAAGGTAACCTAGTTCAATTGTTTCCTTTCATGGAGTGAATGATGAAACCAAGAATGATTTCTAAAATGGAAAAACCAAGACTTAACATTTTAAATTAAAAGATTTAAAGCCAAAGCTTAATTTACAAAGCATGTTTCTTATATTGAAATTCACTTTGAAAACCCCAGACTCCATTCTAAAGTCACACAGAACTTCTTTCATAAATGTCCTCTTCATAGAAAGCATTCATCACGGTCTCAAAGTTTGCTATTTTTCTCCCTTTCCACTGCATGAATAGCTTCCGAATGTTATATACCCATGTTGTTTTTTATCATTATCAGAAATAATTACTATGAGTGTTTCTGGCTACCTTTAAAAGGAAAAGAGTGCATCGGACACGGTGACATAGAGTAGTGAGACTTTGCAGAAGCCTCATGTGCTTATGTCTTCAGCAGACCATCAAATCTGAGCAGCCTTTTGGTCATTTGACTACTTCCCTGAGATGACAGAAGCACCTCTTCATTAAACCTTTATCCTTTAAACCACCGTGGATGTACTTGGGAACAATGGACGGGCAAAACTAATCTCTCTAGAATACAATGCTGTAATGGAATCTTGTATGTTGTTTCTTAAGAATTTATAACCATGTCTAAAACATTATATTACATATATATTTTAGGTTATTTTGCCTCTTACATTGTCAAATCCTTTCTGAGTGTGGAAGCACATATATACACAACACAAACACACATACATACATATACATACACACATCATGTATAAAGTAAGTGCACTAGTTTTTGTATAAGGTTATGTGTATTTTCACACACATTCCATAGGTCAAATAACTTCATGTGTTTTTTCTTCTGAAATTGTAATCATTATTAAGGACCATAATTAATTGTACTTTGCTTCAACAAATATTTGTTGAGGTCCTACTTAGCTCTGCTTGTTTAGCAGCTTTCTTGTGAAGTCTAATTTCTACTCCTTAAAATTCAACTGCTTTAAGTGTAAAATTCAATTATTTCTCGTGAATTTTATGGAGTTGTGCAAACATCACCACAATCTAGTTTCCAAACATTTCATCCCCCAAAACATTTCCTGTCCATGTGTAGTCATTTCCCTTTTCTACCCCAGTCTCAGCAACCTCTAATCAACTTAGTGGCTCTTTATTAAACATTTTATATAAATGGAATCACACATACGGGTCTTTTACATCTGGCTTTTTTAGATTAGCATAACGTTTTTGAGGTTCGTCCATGTAGTAGTAGGTATCAGTAGGGCACTCAGAGGAAACTGAACCCTTTAGAGGAACAGATCTGTCTTATTATCTCCATACAACAAGGGTTATCTAGTACTGCCAGTTTGACATTTATTGATAACCCCTGAGTTTGAATCCTCTCTCTTTTACTCGCTAACTGGAATTTTTATGGGCGTTTTGTTTTCTGTGGTTTTGTTGTTGTTTAATTTTTGTTTATTTGTTTGAGACGAGTATTCTTGTAAAGAAGAGAGTGCATTACTGTGATATACTGACTATGTGGTCACTTGACCTGTGCACAGATTTTGACATAAGACTCTGGTTGTCAGGCAGTAACTCCTAGCACATGCCAACTCTCCGGTTCTTGTTTTCCCTTCCCTTGGGGCTATCCAGATGGGTATCATTGACTGGAAAAGCTGCATGAAACTCTGTTGTTCGTTTTGGGCATAAGCATCTACAGCAAGAGGATCTGGTTAGAATTAGCTGTGCAGATCCAACCACTGCCTATGCCCAGAAACTTTGGAGCTACCATCATCAAAAGCATCATCCAGATTGGGCATATCATATTTTAAGGACAAGAAGGATGATAATAGCAGACATAGATATAAAGGATGTGCAGTAAAGCACCTAATGTTTTAATTAGTAAGGTTAGGGCAGGATTGAAGCTAACTAAGGTGGCAGTAAGGGATAGCATAGACCAAAACAAATTTAGACAAAACTGTTGAAACTCACTGGTATTTTGCCAGGTGTTGACTGTGTACCATTGAAAAACATGGCCTTGGTTTCTGGCCTCATAAAGCCTATAATCCAGTATGTAAAGCAGACAATAAATAATCCAAGAAAAAAAAACATGTCAATGCCACCTCTGTTACCTCCTCTGAGGGTAGTAACTGGGCAATGTGAAAAGGAATAACAAAACCCACCAATTAGAGTATGAAGTCTGGAAAATACTGAGTGACGATCTGAATAATGATGGCATTTAAGTGATGAAGCAGATTACCAAATGCAGACGTTATAGTACGTTCGAAGGTCCTGAGGAATAAAAACACTTGAATTGTGCATGAACGGGAAAGACCAGTGTGACTGTGAAGCAAGGAGAACACTGATAGAGAACTAGAAATGAGCACTGAGAACTGAATAAGGGCTGGATCATGTACAAATGATTAGCTAATGATAAAGATTTGGAATTTCATTTTAAATTCAATGAGAAATAGTTTTATGACTTTACACTAACATGACCTTTTTTATCTTTCAACAAAATCCCTCTAGCTGCTGGGTGAAGAGTGCAGCAGATTGAGGTAAAGATGGACATGACGAGGCTGTTTGGAGGCTAATATAATAATTCAGATAAGAGGACGATGATGTGAACCGGAGTGAAAGCAGTGAGAATGGAACAAATGGAATGTTTTGATAGATGCATGCTTTGGAAGGGAACTCAATGATACTTGGAGACGGGGTGTGAGGTAGAAGATAGGCAGTGGAAAGTGAAGTTTCTAGGTTCTAAGCTCACATCATTGATGCCAATTACTGAAGTGGGGCAAGTCTGGGGAATGGGAGCTTTGAAGGGGAAGCTCAAGAGTCCTACCTGGGGCATCTTAATTTTGAAATGTCTGTCAGTCATCAAAACTGATATATCAAGTTGTCATTTGGATATGAGAGTGTAAAGCTCAGAAGAGAAATCAGGAATAGAGATGATAATTGGAAATTTTTTAAAAATACATGGTATTTTTAAAACATAGGAATTGATAAAATTGTTTTGGGTGAGGGTGTATAGTGAGAAAAGACCTCCAAATGTCTAAAGATTTTAAAGATGGAAAAAGGAGAAAAAAACTGGATAATAAAAATGAAAAATGAGTAAAGATATAAAAAAACCAAGAGAATATGGTGTCATAAGAGACAATAATAGAAGATTTTTACAAACAGAGGTACACAGAGAAATTTTTCAAATGCTTCTGAAAAGATAAAATAGACACAGAAGGTTTAAAAGTTTACATTGGTTTTAGCAACACGGAATACACTGATGTTTTAACTAGAGCACTTTCAGTAGGCTGCAGGAGTGAGAGGCTTAGATGGAGCGAGTCTTAGAGTCAATGGGAAGTGAGAAGGCAAAGACAGAACATAGGCAGAGAGCTTTATAAGTACTGTAAAATGAGGAGTTGACTTTGGGGATTTAAGAACAAGACCAAGAGATAGTAAGATTGACGTGGTTTGCCTGACAGTTACGTGTATGAACAACCTTAGCCATGACTTTATTAGATGTCACAAGATGAAACTGCTGCGATGTTCATTATTTTACTTAGTCCTATCTATTTACTAGAAATTTTAAAAATCTTTAAAACATGAAAAAGTGATTGTGTGCTTTGTGCAGAGACACCAGATGTGAATAATAATTGGGAAATAATGTCTGGCTCTGTAGAATCCCTAAGGGGAAAGAATATCAAAGAAGAAAAAGTGAGTATGACAATGGAAGAGGAAGCAGATCATATCAAAGACTTCGGGGAGACAAAAAGGAGGTGGGCAGTGAATATGCCCAGGTCAGAAGCCCCACATCACCAGTCGGTATTCACAGTCTGTCTGCCTTCCTTCATGACTACACAACCTGGTGGTCTTTCCATCTTTATCCTGAATTTACACAATGTCTATGATTTTCTGTTCCCATAAGCTAAAAAAAAAGTGTATAAAACTAAAGAATGAATTCTCTATTTCCCCCTTTTGTTACAAATGGCTCACCAAATTTTGAGATGTCAGCATGATAGTTTATAGTTTTTCTAAAGACTTTATGGTTGCGGAATAGTGGAACATATTATAGAATTCTGTATTTTCAGCAATGGTTAGATTTGGACCACGGATTTTGGGAAAAAAAATTTTTTTACGAAGATATGTTCAAAGATGTACAGATGGATTTCTTTTAAAAATAATAATAAAACTATAATTAGTGATGGATGATCTTGAATCACCTGCTGACTCAAATAATTGACTGAGGTTCTTAAGAGTGAGAACCTTACAGGATGTTTTTTTCCCACGAAATCTGTAGTAGACTTTGGTTTGTGACTGGCTTGGCATTCCAGTACAAAAGCCTTTTTTGTGGTGGCTCAACTCTGTCTTTTTTGGATACAGTCAATGCCAGGAAATGGACTGAGATGAAGAAATATAATGGGACGTTTTTGTTTTTGTTTTATGGTTTTGTTTTGTTTCCCCACTGAAAGTTCTCACTAAAAAAATGAAGACTGCTCTCTCAGAAAAAAGTTTACAAATGTTAAGTGAATTCATGTACTCAAAATAGTTTGGTAATACTGAATTTTTACTTTAAAAAATAAAATACCGTTTTGCCCAATAGCAGACTCACAACTCCATCAGAATTTGTGGTTGACAAAACTCTGGAACATTGAATTATATTTCACCATGGGAGATTTTTGACCTCTATGGATTGCTATATTTATGCTATTGTTTAGATATAAGTAATGTGGAAGAGTTAACAGAGTTCCTCGTGGTGGCTAACTTTGGATAGTAAGGAAGACTAGGGATACACTCCTTTGCAGCACCAGGGAATTCTGATATGTCTACTATTCACTGCAATTTCTAATTCTGCTTATTCAAAGTGAGGAGAAATTTGAGTTTACTTTTTGTGGTCTAAAGCCCTCCCACTTTGTTCTGGGACCCCATCAGTAGGGAACTTATAACCTGAAAGTGTCTGTGGCATTCTTTGGACACCCAAGGAGAAGAAGTTTGCTTAGAAAGTGATATTAAAATTTCAATTACAAAGCCATTTTGCAAATAAGTTCTAAGTTTATGTCCCCAAGCAACCTGAAAAGAGGTCACAATGTTGTTTTAGGTGTTGGGTTTGGGATAAAGGGTATAATTTGAGGTCCCCTTTACTTTTGTTTTTTGAAGAAAAATAAGGTCCAGCTCCTGGTTTTCTAACTACAATCTGCTTCATATTAAATTCCTTCCTGAACATTCACTTAACAGTGAAGTGCTCCGAAAGGATTTTGATCATAGTCTATGTTGGGAAAAGTTGCACATTTTGAAAATTAATTTCTCTACAGGTTCAATATTACTATTATTTAGTTCATTGTAACTAATAAGCATTCTCCAATAGACATGTCATAAAATATTTTATTAATTTTGATCTGGAATTATTTTATATATTTTCAAATATTTTAGTTTTGATTAAGAAAAATTGTCCCATCAATACATGAGTGGATTAATAAAATGTGGTATATGAATACCATGGAATACTATTCAGCTTTAAGAAACAATGATGATATAGCACCTCTTGTATACTCCTGGATAGAGCTAGAACATATTCTACTAAGTGAAGTATCCCAAGAAAGGAAAAACAAGCACCACATGTACTCACCATCAAATTGGTATTAACTGATCAACACATAAGTGCACATATAAGAATAATATCTATTGGATGTCGGGGGGGGAGGAGGGGACGGGTATATGCATACACAAAGAGTGCAATGCGCACCATGTGAGGGATGGACACACTTGAAACGCGGACTTGGTGGGGGAGGGGGGGTAAGGGCAACATACGTAACCTAAATATCTGTACCCACATAATATGCTGAAATAAAAAAAGAAAAAAAGAAAAATTGTGGTGTTTTAGCTAAACTGATATTAAAGAACTCACACATAATTGAAATTTTGTCAAAAAGTCTTTCAAAATTTTGGAGAGGCTCACCAAGCTGAACTACTTAATGTAAGCTCAGATAGGTATGTACTCTAAGAAAACATAAAAAGTAAAATGTGAATAGTTATATAAACAAATCTTTTAAATCAGTTTAGTTTCCATTAATTGTATACGAAGAGCCTATTCTAATTTAGCAAAGCTTTTTTTCACAAGGAAGAAAGCTAAAATTTCACGAGCATTACATGTTTACCAAAAAAGATAGTTATTTTTCTATAAGAAGCGAGAGGGACCCAGGTGAGTGCTATGTGGTCAAGAGACCATGTAGAAGTGAGTATTAGTAAATCTGGGTTCATGTTCCTGCTTTATCTCTAGATAGAAAGTTACTTAAGTATTCTAGGCAAAATTTCTTAAATAGAAACAGAGGAATTTTGGACCAGGTAACATTTTCCATCTATTTTAAGCCTGCACATTACCTTAATCTTAGCCATTAACAAATACTGATTCATTTGTTTTGTTTAGTTTTTCTTTTCTTTCTTTCTCTTTTTTGAACCACACATGTTAATTTCAATTTAAATGTGTTTAATTTTACTTTTTATGCATTCCTGAAAAATTTGTGGTGTTTGTGAGCATGCATTTAATTCACTTCAAAGTGGCAATATAATAGGTATTCCTTAGTTTTCTATCCTTCAATGTTTTTCAGATCCCACTGTGTTGCTATGTGTGTGCATCTGATTTTCTGCTCCTAACTGCTACACCCGTGGTACTTCATAAGGTGAATTGGACACATTTTAGCTACTCAGTTGCCCAATGATGGGCGTCCCAAGTCCCGCTAACTCTTTACCTCCACAAACTTTTCTGCAATATGCATACTTGAACACTTTGTGAACATGTGTGAGAATTTCTCTTAGATAAATGCTTAGAGGGATAGAATACTTGAGCCACTCATAGGCCATATCAATAATTTGACATAGTAATGCCTTGTGTTCTCTATTTTGACTAGAGCTAGGATATTCTTCCACTAGCTATATATGGGAGTCTCTATAGTCTACGTACACACCAACATTGGCATTAATCAGCTTTCTAATTTTTAACAATCTAAGAGTATAAAGCGAAAGCCTTTATGTAAATTTTCATTCCATTCATTTCCAATGGTCTTGAGCATCATTTGATATGAATGTTATCCTTGTGTTTTTGTGACCTATCAACCCATATTTTTTGCCCTTTTTGGGGAGGGGAAGTAGTGCTTTGGGGAAGAAGTTCCCTGAATATTTAGACATTAATTCACTGTGCATTTTAGAAATGGAAAATGTTCTTCCATTATTTCAGCTAGGTTACCTTTGATCATGATGCTTCTTCATTGAACATAAATAATTAGTAATAACATAAGAAAATTAATCATATTTTCTTATGGCTCATGTCTTTTAAATTATATTTTAAAAACCCTTTATTCTCCTAGTTCATAAACTAAGCCCTTATATTTTTTCTATAGACTTTATTTTATTACTTTTTATAATTACACCTGTGATCAATTTGGAGCCCACTGTACATATGGTGATATATTAATAAACAAATCTTTTAAATAATTCTAATTTGAAATCATTTATCATGCTTAGCTCAAATACAGGACTAACCTATTTAATACTCATGCCTCAGAGGATACATGTTATTATTTCTCTTGTCTTTTATAGCAGTTGTATAAGAATTTTGCATGTAACAACGTAAAAAATACTTTCTCTGTGAAGTCATCTTTCTCTAAGGGTGTTAAGTATTTGCTCTAGGAAGTGTCATGGAGCAGAGAAGAAAGGCCCTAATAGGTGTAGGGCACACCAGGTTCAAAGAGCAGAGAGATGATTAGCCATGGGCAGAAAGCCTTTGCTTCCCTTAATCACCATGGATTACTCACCTTTGTTACCACTGTCAACCAAAAATACCTGAGAAACAGTAAGGGTTTTACGTCAAACTCTTAAGGAGAAACAATAGGGTATTTTGAGTAGGGGTAGAGGAAACTCATATGTTGCCTGTTTTTATCAACTCCCCCCAGCAAGATAAGAGTTTCTGATACTGCCTTGGTGACACTGGCTTGGAGACCCAGCAATAGCCTTGATTTTTGTACATAGGAGACAGGTGATAATTGTCCCAGGTCAACCTAGGAGATCGGCGGGAAAAGAACATAGAAGACTCTCTTTCTACTCCTTCAACTTAACCTCTTCCTGATGCCTCCCAATTCCCCAGGCCCAGTCTGTAGTCATCAGCCTTTTTGAAAAATATGAGTGTAACATTGTCTTTAGTCTCCCCAGGTGTTTCTCCCGAGTTATTAGTTCCTGGAATCCATGGTTCTTTTTTTCTCTCAGAACTTCTCCAGAGTTAATTCAGTGTGAAGGAGACACAGCCAATGCTAATTAACTATGTGGAAGGAAGAATGCCTTTCAAGCTCTTCCAGTGGAAAGCTATATTTCTGTTATATATACATATATATATATATATATATATATACACATATAGTCACCTTAGAATTATATATATATAAACACTCTTATGTAAGCATAATTTAGGCATGCTTTCCTAATTTCAAATCAAGTTAGTCAATAGTCAAGATACATATGATCAAATATCTGACCAATTTTTTTCTCTGGTCCCTGACTTCCTGGCTGATGAACTTTTATAGGGAAGGAGGAATTCTAAGAATACACCTCAAGCCAGTGTTAGGAATTTCTTATTTTTATGATATTATAATAATGTCCTTAAAAAATATCCTCTTTTAAGTAAGATTCATAATTCTATAAAATAGCAGCAGTGTTTAAATTTTAGAAGTGTGAGAAAAAGAAAAATATTTAAAAAGATATTTTTGGAGGTGTAAATTTAAAACAGAGTTTTACAAGCGATCTGAATTTCTGTAGGAGAGTTTGATCTCCAATTTCAGTTCATTTTAATGGTGCTTCTAGAAAAAAGCAGTATTATGTAATTTTGGCGGAAAAAGTTAACATAGTATTACCAAAAAAATACATGCAATATACATTTTATTGTTACCTTACACCATGTATTAATTACAGGTAGGTTTGGCTGCATATAGAAGAAAAAATTATGGCTTAAATGAAATAGAAGTTTTTGGGTTTTTTTACATAAAAGAATTTGGATGAGCCATGAATGAAACTACTAAATCTCAAGATTCCAAACTCCAATCTATCTCCCCTTTCTCAAAGGAACTCATGGTCTTGATTTTTTGCTGTTTCTCCAAACATCACATCTAAAGAAGCCCAAAACAAGAGGGAGGAGGTAAAAGAAGGGACGCTTCCCACTGAGTTAGATCCCTTTATACAATTTGCTCAGAAACATGATGCAAGATTTCCACTTCCATCTCAGTGGCCAGGATTTCATCATATGGTTGTACTTATCTGCAAGGGAGGCAGAGAAGCAAAATCTTTTATTGGATGTGACTAAAACTGAACACCAAGCTTCTGGTACAAAAATAAAAGGTGAAGGATGAATTGTGGTATAGGGAACTAGTTATCTCAGCCACAAGCAATAAGAGAAATGATTCAATTCTATGTTGTTTTTTTTTTAATGGAGGGGGAAGCATATTTATTCTCATCTGCATTGTTCTGTGATTTTCATTAAAACATCACATCACAGAGGCCATTTTTAAAAATCTGATGGCAGATGCTTCAAAGATAATTCTATAGCTAATTGCCAAGTGACTGTGTATAAACTTAAAATACAACCATTTGCAGAGACCACTTGATTGATCGTTACCCAAATGACCACTCTGATTGACTTTATAAACAGAGCATATCTTACTAGAACCCACACTGAAATCGGTAATGTTGAAATATAGCAGAAAGATTTCAAAATTGAAGATTTACATATGCTACCAGTATCTTTATTTTCATAAGAGGATCTTTTCAGATGAAAATTCTATAATCTGAGAACAGCCCTATAATCTATGGAAAGCAAAGGAGACCTATTCTCTAGATCTATTGGGAAATATCTAAGCTGCCTATGTCTGACAAAATTGATTCTACTTAAACATTTCACATAGTCACAATTCCTACTAAGAGAAGGGGAGCTGATGATAAGAGTAAACCCAATAGGTGGCTAGCATTCTAAAATGAAGTGCAGAAAAGAAAAGATTAAAGACCAACTCAGACCAGTAAAAGACCAAATTATACATAACCTCTTTTTATCACTAAAATATATATTTGGTAAAAATAAAATATTCTTGAATCCCTTTAAATTTAATCATAAACACATTAATTTATAGCAGTCGCATAATGAGAGATCAATAAAGACTAACATTTTATTCTTACCGAAAAAAATTCTAAACTACCAGAATATTTTATAATGGTAGAAATTCTAAACTACCAGAATATTTTATAATGGTAGAAATCTATTTTAGGTTTCTTATTATTTATTTGAATAATTTATTTGTCCATCTTATTTTATCTAGAGTTTTCTTTTATCAAAAATTAAAAGTATGTAGAATTTGAGTTGCATAGAGAAAAGAAAGCCTAATTTCAAAACAATCTATTCCTAAATGTGATTTTAGTACCCTCACATTTGGTCTTAGCTTTATATTTTTATCCTTCATTTTTATGTATTTCTTAACGCATTCTATGCAGGCTTTTCATTAGATTCCATTATATACAAATTTGGAGTATTAAAATGAAAACAAAAGTATCATATTTATTCAATTTTTTCTCTTGAAAATAGTGATCACTTGTTAGCAGAGTAACACTAAGACTCAATGACCATTAAGTTAAAAATAAGGACCAAAAATGCATTACATCTATGATGCAAAAGATATGAAATCTGTACATGATTATATAATTTATATTATAATTTACTGCTGGGTTAGAAATAAAAATAAAGTCTTACATTTCAGTTCAAATTAATGAATAACTTCATTTGAATTTAAAAAAAAGAATATATATATGTTATTTATAATCATTGGGTTTACGTCAGAATCAAAAGGCCTAAATCCTTTGCTAACATATGTGATCTTATGTATATATTTTAATTTTTTTAAGCTTTTGTGTCTTCATTTCTAGAGCTAGGAATAATGATATCTACTATAACTCCCTCATAGGATTGTAAATATGAAATGAGTTAACATACCAGAAATAAAGTTCTTTGTAGAATTCAAAACACTATATAAATTTTAGCTGTTTTGTTCATAATGCTGTTATTGTTGGAGCTATTATTATTGTTAATAATTTTATTATTAGGTTTATTCTAGATATCATTTGTTTTCTAATTAAAATATCATAGAAAAACACATAGACATATACCCAACATGTTAACCTCCAAATTCTTTTGAATATACTTATTCTAATAAACGTATGAGAAAGAGATACCCCTGAAAAACTGCCCAGTACACACAAGTGAATGAGAAAGTAAAGCTGTACAGAAAGTGGCAGAGTCTGATGTTTTATTCAATAATTATCATATTCACATAATCATTTATTAATTTGCTCCTCATACTCAGCAATTACAGTTTTACCATATACTTAAAGGAGTTCTTTGGTAGTGATTAATGTATATGTTTCAATATCTTGCTTTGTTTTACTATATTTCAATACATGTCATGTAAGAATTACCTAAAGGGGTACCATTGTTAAAATTTATTTTATTTCATCTTGAATATTAAATGTGCAAATTCAGCAGTAAAACTATTTGTGATATTATAAAGAGAAATATGTGTCTATATTTGTACAGTTTTCATAAAGTTCTGTGCATTTTAAATTTTCTCCCTTTTTCTCTATCTTGCTTTTTCTATCTACCCATATACATATTGATCTATTGACCTAACACTTATATACTTTATAAATAAAATAAAATGATGTTTAGCATATTGTGACTTAAAGCTGTATCTAGGCCAATCCAAATGTGTCTGGTTATGAGAAAAAACATCATTGTTCTTTTTGGTATTGTTCTTTTTTTTTTTTTTACTAGAAATGGATTCTTAAGACAAGCTAACTTTCCTTGCTTTAATACATTTATTTATAGTACTAGTATTTAAGAAGGGAAGACATGTCTATTAAAAATTATGTGTTCACAGGAAAAAGACAAGGATGTACACTCTCATCACTTAAACAGAGTACTGGAAGTCCTAACCAGGTCAATTAGGCAAACAAAAGAAATAAAAGATATACAAATCAGAAAGGAAGAAGTAAAATTGTTTTCGTTTACAGATAATATGATCACATATATAACAAACTCTAAGGACTTTACCAAAAAACTGTGAAAACTAATAAACATATTCAGTAAAGTTTAAAATACAAAATCAACATATAAAAATCAGTTGAATTTTTATATACCGAGAATAAATTATCTGTAAAATTAAGTAAACAATTCCATTTACTGTAGCATGGAAATAAAATTTTAATTATGAATAAATTTAGCGAAGGAAGTAAATGACTATACACTGATATAAAACATTGAAAAAAGAAATTAGACACAAATAAATGGATTGGTATCTTGTACTCATGGAATGGAATTAACATTGTTAAAATGTCCACACTACCCAAGATAAGATTTAGATTCAATGCAATGCCTACCAAAATTCCAATGACTTTTCTCACAGAAATTAAAAAAACTCTAAAATTCATATGGAGCCACAAAAACTCCAAATATTCAAAGCAATCTTGACCAAAAAGAACAAAGCTGGAGGCATCAAACAAGCAGATTTCAAAATATACTACAAAGCTATAACAGTCAAAACAACACATTACTGGTATAAAAACACTGACAAATAAAACAGAATAGAAAGCCCAGAAATAAATCCATACATTTGTAGTCAACTGGTGTTTGACAAAGGGCCAAGAACACACAATAGGGAAGGGATAGAGTCTTCAATAAATAGTGTTGGGAAAATAGGATATACACAGACAGAAGAATGAAACTGGACCCTTATCTCATATCATATGCAAAAATAAATTCAAAATGTATTAAAGACTTAAATGTAAGACCTGAAACTGTAAAACTACTGGAAGAAAAAATACGGGAAAATCTTCTTGACATTGCTCTATTCCAGGCAATGTTTTTTGGTTATGATCCCAAAAGCTAGGGCAACAAAGCAAAAACAGACAAATGTGATTGCATCAAAATAAAAACCTTCTGCAAAGCAAAGGAAACGATCAACAGAGTGAAGAGACAACCTAGAGAAGGTTTCCAATATTTCCAAACCATGTATCTGATTAGGGGTTAATGTCCCAAATATAGAAGTAGCTCCTACAACTCAATAGCAAGAAATGGTAACTCAATTTTTTTAAATGACCTAAAGACATAAACAGAAATTCTTTTGAAGAAGACATAGAAATGGCCAAGAAGTATGTAAAAAATTTTCAGCATCACTAATCATCAGATAATTGCAAATCAAAACCACAATGAGGTATCACTCACACCTATTATAATGGCTATTACCAAAAAGACAAAAGATAACAAGTGTTATCAAGAATGTGGAGAAAAGGGAAAACTTCTACACTGTTGGTGGGAATGTAAATTGGTAGAGCCATATGCAAAATAGTATGGAAGTTACACAAGATATTAAAAATAGAACTACCATATGGTCCAGCAATCCCACTTCTGTATATATTTCCAAAAGAACTAAAATAAGTACCTCAAAGAAACATCTGTACTCCCATGTTCATTGTGGTATTATTCACAATAGTCATGACATGGAATCAACCAAAGTGTCCATCTACACAATTGGATAAAGAAAATGTGACATATACATATGAAATGAACAATTATTATTCAGCCTTAAAAAAGAAGGAAATCCTGTAATTTATGACAACATGGTTGAACATGAAAAACATTATGCTAAATGAAATTCATCAGCTACAGAAAGACAAATAATATATGATCTGACTTGTGGAATCTAAAGAAGTCAAACTCGCAGAAGCAAAGAGTAGAATGGCAGTTGCCAGGAGCTGGGGGTTAGGGGAAATGGAGAGATATTGATCAAAAGGTACAAAGCTTCATTTATGCAGGATAAATAAGTTCTGGAGATCTACTGTACAGCATGGTGATTATAGTTAGTACTACCCTATTGTATACTTGAAAGTTTTTAAGGTAGTAAAACTTAAGTGTTCTCAACACACACACACACAAAATGGTAATTATGTAAGGTGACAGGTATATTAATTATCTTGATTATGGTAATCTTTTCTTTCTATATATATATCTCAATACATCATGTTGTATACCTTAAATATATTCATTTTTTGTCAGTTATCTCAATAAAGCTGGTGGAAAAAAGAAAAAATAATATAACCAAAAAACGCACAAAAAAGTTCTATGTATTCAAACTTGTTACAACTTTGACAAAGGTAGTCCTTTCAGCTGAAGATTTTCATGCTTAGTCTCAATCAAGGACATTACCAAAAATGAAGACATTTGGAGTTCAGCTGTTTTTATGTTACCAATGCACAAATATGGGAAATTCTATATTTAAGAAGTTTCTTACCTTTCTCAAATGTTCTAATATATGTTTAAACACTGATGGTGGAAATGCACTAAATCTTTAGTGATGCTCTGTGTGGCTTTTCAGATACCAAAATCGGCTCATTGACTTCAGGTATCCTTGCCAAGAGAGCATGTTCTGCAGGTTGACTTTTGCGACACAATTATACCCTGAGGTGTATTTAAAACATTTAATGTTAGAATTGCCTTCTGAAACACATTTAGATATATATGTCCTATAATTTAAACTATTTAATGATGATAAAAAATACAGCCCCATACATTTTGATTTGACTTTTTAAAAAGTTTCACTGATTTTCTTCCATTTATTTGCCCAGTTTAAGATTATATAAATTAAAATTAAAACTCTATCTCATGAGTTTTCTCTATATTTGATTCTCAATCTCAGCACAGTAATCAGTTTGACTAGTTAGATGTGCATTCTGATCACATTAGAACTAATTTACCAAAATAAATTTGTCAAGCATGTGGAATGTTGTTAGCTGTTCCTTTTGTGACCGCCTAACTGAAGTAACACTAAAGCTTTTTGCAAAGGAGTACATTTGAAAAGCAAGGAAAGTTTGGAGACCCTGCTGATGTTTTTCATGTCTCTGCCTATCCTCAGATTCCCATCAGTAAAATTTAGGCCTAAACAATTTAGGTGTATTTATAAATAACTTCCAACCCTAAAGTGTTATGAATCTATACAAATGTTCATTTGTGTTTTGTTTTGCTTTGCTTTGTATTTCATATATATCCAGCAGGGAAGCAGAGACAAAATTTTTAATTAATTTTTATTACAATAGATTTAGAGGGTACAAATGGTTTTTTGTTACATGGATGAATTATTCAGTGGTGAAGACTAGACTTTTAGTGCACTTGTCTCCTGAATAATATACATTGTATCCAACAGGTTTCATCTTTCAATCCCTCCCTAACCTCCCCCTTTTGAGTCTCCAATGTCCATTATGTGAGTCTGTATGACTGCATACCCATAATTTAGCTGCCACTTATAAGAACATGAGGTATTTGGTTTTCTGTTCCTGAATTATTTCATTTGGGATAATAGACTCTGGTTCTATCCAAGTTGCTGCAAAAGACATTATCCGTTCTTTTTTATGGCTGAGTAATATTCCAGTGTGTGTGTGTGTGTGTGTGTGTGTGTGTGTGTGTGTGTGTGTGTGTGTTAAATGTATTTCACATTTTCTTTATTGACTCAGCAGTTGATGGGCACTTAGGTTGATTCCACATCTTTGCAATTGTGAATTGTGCTATGATAAACATTCAGGTGCAGCTGTAGATCTACTTTTAGTTCTTTGGGAAATCTCCATACTGTTTTCCATGGAGGTTGTCCTAATTTATGTTCCCACCAACATGCCCTTTTCACCACATATACACCAACATATGTTATTTTTTGACTTTTTATTAATAATAATGGGCATTTTGACGGGGATAAGACAGTAATCTCATCGAGGTTTTAATTTGCATTTCCCTGATGATTAGTGATGTTGAACATATTTTCATATGTTTGTTAGCCATTTATTTCTCTCCTTTTGTTATTTTCTCTTCATGTCTTTTGTTCATTTTTTTTGTTTTTTTCTTGCTGATGTGTTTGAGTTCTTTGTAGAATCTGGATATTAGTCCTTTGTTGGATGTATAGTTTGTGAATATTTTCTCCCATTCGGTAACTTGTGTTTTACACTGTTGAGTATTTCTTTTGCTGTACAGAAGCTTTTTAGCTTAACTGAGTCCCATCTGTCTATTTTTGTTTTTGTTTCATTTGCTTTTGAGGTCTTAGTCATGAATTCTTTGCTTAGGCCAATGTCCAGAAGAGTTTTTCCTATGTTTTCTTCTAGAATTATGGTTTTGGGCTTTACATTTTAGTCTCTAATCCATCTTGAGTTAATTTTTGTGTATGGTGAGAGAAAGGGATCCTATTTCATACTTCTGCATGTGGCTATCCAATTTTCCCAGCACCATTTATTGAATAGGGTGTCCTTTTCCCAGTGTATGTTTTCAACTGCTTTGACAAAGATCTGTTGGTTGTAGGTATATGGTTTTATTTTGGGATTTTCTATGCTGTTCTGTTGATCTATATGACTACTTTTATACCAGTACCATGCTGTTTTGGCCAGAAGTAATATTAATGCATAAGAAGCTCCAAAAAGAAGCTCTAAACCATAGTGATATCTAAGCATTCAACATAAAAATAATATTTTTTCCATCTGGTTAGGAAAACTCAGCTCTATAAAATATTCTGAATTTTCAGAAATACTAATTCAAGTAACTTTGATAATTTTTCAAACTATCATAAAAATGTTGAAATATTTCATTTCATTTTAGAAAAATAGATATAACCAGCTAGCTATGTATTGGTGGATGTCCAAATCTTTTTTTATGGCTATAGAAATAATTCATTTCATTAATTTATTACTGAAGTGTGTCTTTATTTTTTTAAAGTAATTTTGAATATCTTTAAAATAGATTTTTTTTTCTGAAATCTAGGTTTAAAGAATAAAGTATTTTGGAAACATTACAATATTAAAAATTACATGGAAGTTATTCTATTATTTAAATATGAGTCAAATCTTTATTTGATCCAAAGAGTAAAACTATCTTAAGAACTCTAAAAAGGCCAATTGTACACCCTTTGAATTATTGTTTCCATAAAGTCTGATGACTTTTCCTATTGAGAAGGAATATATATCAAATTTATGTAGCCTTCTGTCATTATCAGGATGGCATGCCAGGTGTTCACAGTTTATCACTGCCATAATGTTTCAAAGATATATGTAAAATCATGTCTCATAAAGAATTGTATAACCAGGTTTGAATTTAAAATCTTAATTTTTAAAATTTTCATACCTTTAAACTCATGTGTGTGTATGCTTGTGTGTGCATGTACGTGTGTTTCACTGTTGTGAAAAGAAGTATATCTGTAAGTATTTTAAGGTCAGAAAAATATTGTAAGTATAGACAATGATTTGCATGTCATATTGTAGTAAGTATATTTCTTATAATTATTTATAAAACTTCTAATATATTATTTTTTTATTTTAAATCTATAAAAATGAAGCAGTGCTTAAGAACTTAATAAATACAATGAAACATATTTGCATATTTTGATATTTTCCATCATTATCCTTATTTCTTAATCTCAAACAAATTTAATAGATGGTGTTTTTTTATTTTTTTAAAATTCTTGTTCAAAGCATTAGCTGTGGAATGTGTGTCTGTGTGTGTGTTTCTGTGTGGTGTATAGAGGTGTAAGTATAGAGAGAGCAAATAAAATAAATCATGGTTATAAAAAAATCATTCATAAGAAAATGTGACTCAAAATTCAAGATGGAAACAAAAAAACAGCCTCTTTTAACAGTTACTAGAAACTTGAGGATAAATGGTCACAGCTATCCCTTGGAAAAGCTCATAGAGGGACCTTTTTCAAGCAGATTCAGATCCAAAATTCTCTGCGGTTCAAGTTTGGGTTGGAATAGATTTCTCACAGATGCAGATATATAAAATAAAAGTTATCCTTCACTGATTTTCACTCACTAGGCAACCAGTTCCTAAATTAGAATATAACATCCTTTACTATATCTCATTCTTTCCAGATTATCTTTGTGTATGTTTTACATCAGCCTTGTTTTAATAATACTATCTTTACAGAAGCCAAATAATAAATAATAGTTTCCACAATATATGAGTGCCAGGAGTCACCACTCTTAAGCAGGTAAGACATGGAAAATCAGAATAAATATTTAGTAATACATTTAATTCAATTCCATAAATATTAAAATTTCAAAGTCTGGCCACAATGATGGAAATACAATGGCAAAATCATAGCCCTATTTCTGTAAAACATTACAATGTAATAGGTGTACAATTATATATTTTTTCTAATGTGTTACAATTTTAATATGTATATTCTGTCACTGCAGTCCCCAAATCCCAGGGCTGTTAGGAACTAGGCCACAGAGCCCCTGGTCAGTGGAAAAATTGTTTTCCATGAAACTTAGGAAGTGTGTGTGTGGGGCGGGTGCGGGGGACGACATACGGCAGGAGGCTTCCTCACTCCCCATTGCTCCCATCACCACCTGAGCTCTGCCCAGCCCCCATCGCCCATCTCCCGTTTGTGGAAAAATTGTCTCCATGAAACCAGTCTTTGGTGCCAAAAAGCTTGGGGACCACTGTAAAGCTAACATAGTTCACAAACCATATTTTCTGTATTATTAATACTTACCCCATTTTTATATTTGTGCTTTTTATACCTCATACCTATTTTTATTCCAGAATAGTATTATTACATATCCCTAGTAGAAATATGAAAATGTGCTATGGATAAATTGAGAAAGGGAATATTAAACCTTGCTGTGGAGTAGCAGGGACCTGGGAAAGCTCCTTAGAGGAAGTGAGGTTCACTGTTCAAATGTCAACCCATTTAACATAGAGATAATTTTTCAACTTCATTTCGGAGATTTAAACCTGCAGCTACCCTCTCACGGTTTGATTGCTGTTGGTGACAATCTTTTAATAGAAGCAACAAACTAGCTGATGCAACTCGAGTTTTGTTTTTCTCACAGAGTGTTTTAAAATATGTAGATTCATCAAATATTAAAAAATCAGAGTATTTCACTGAAAAAGCTGTATTTCCAGCTTCTTTTAAAAATCAGAGCATGTGGCAAAACCAAACCCTCACTCTTACTTAGCAACAGTTGGCTAAAACACATTTGTTTCCATTTGGCCGCCTTGTCCACAATCTCATTTCACTCTCCTGACTGAGCAAAATAGTCACTTGCACTTTTGCTTGAGAAATATGGGAAGAAGTGTCTGCCTAAAGTGTCTGTTCTAAAGTAAGATGAACTGACATATTACTTTATGGAAAGAGGAAGTTGTTTTCCAGAAAAACAAACAAAAAGTGAAAATAGACGTATCCAAGCAAATTGGCAAAGAATAGAGTTAAACCACTTATTTGCAAATTCTAAATCTTTGAGTTAAGTTTCCCATAATAACTTGACCTAAATAGCTTAATGAAGGTGGCAGAGTAATTTTGTAAACCCAAAAATATCTGGTTATAGAGTATGGAGGTAGATTGAAAATAAAATATATGAAGTGTCTACTGCAATGAAGTTAGGTGTGTTCATCAGAAGGCTTAATACAATTGGCCTATGTTTATATTCCCATGGCGGAAAGAGGAAGCAAACCCAGGTTGTCCAACTTTAAAAGTTTGGACACTTTATCAATTATTCTTTCCTTTATACAATTTATTTTCAGCTATGGGTATGTCATTTACTAGATGTAAGGTGCAAATGAAATCTAACTGAGGCAGAAATTTTTAAAACATTAAAAATCCATTTTGTCTTAATCCCCATGGTGTGGAGACCATTGTCTCCAATTTTCTATGAATAGCCTAATTTTGATTATTTATGCTCCCATTAAAAATGGACACTGTTTTGCTCCAAAGCTCCATTCTCCTATAATCAAAAGCATTGTTGTTGTTGTTTGTTTTTAGTGCAACTTCCTGCCAAATCTATCTTCCAGAATTATACACTGGACTTTTCTGCCTTCTTTGTCTGCACTAGCTAGCCAAGGTTTAATTCCCATAATAAAATGTACAGTTTATATAAGTACCCAAGAATTGCCTAAACATTTTATAGTATTATATTTATTTCCAAAAGTATGATTCTATTTTAACATGTATTCTCTTTTTTCAATATATCATAGTGTGCTTATAATTTCCGATAGGTACTTAATATCCAATTAAAACGTGAATTAGGATGGGAGGAGCCAAGATGGTGGATGAAAAAAGCCGCCAGTAAGAAGGTCTCTGCAAAAAAGACAAATTCAGAAGAAAGAGAAAAAAATAAGGAGCAGAGAAACATAGATCGAGTGAGGGTCGGAAGGAAGGGTGCCTGAAACTACAGGAGACTCCACGGGAAGACATTGCGGAGGAGAACTGGAAGGAGAGAGGTCCCGAGAGGCTTGGAGACCAGCGACAAGGGTAGGTGGAATGGTTAACTTCCCCCTCCCTTGCATCTCGGACTGCTGGTGGCTCCTGAGTGGCTGGAGAGACCTGCCGACACCAGTCCAGAGACGGCTACCGCCAGTGAGCAGTGGCCTCTTGCCGACTCAACGCCGGGCTTCCAGCCCCTTCGGGGTACCTCCCAGGGTGCAGACCTGAGCCTATGGGCAGACACCATAGTGCTCCATTGTCTCCTTCCCCCTCCCTACCCGTGGGTGCCCAGAGAGACAATTTAGCCGTCACACGGAGGCATCTCCAAGGAATGGGACTTTTCCTTTTGGGGCCCTACAGCAGACTGAGGGGTACTAAGACTGCGAGTTCCCTACCCGCCAGCCCTCCCAGGTGCTACTTGCCTGGGGACTCCAGGAGAGTGGGGCAAATCCTGAGATGGAATGCAATCGATCAAGCATGGGCACCCTGTAGGTGATTCAAGACCAGCACCTTTCCCCCTGGCAGGGTCAGGGATTGATCTCCAGGGTCCAGGGGACAGGCCTGCAGACCAGACCCGGTACACCCAGGTCATGATCACACTGCCCTGGGGCACAGAGCAGAGATCTGTGAAAGAGCCTACTGAGGAGTCTTTTAGTAGGAGCCTACTGAGTGCCTTCAGGGGCGGATCAGCTTGCCTGACCAGCAACCCTCCTCCTAAAAGAGGGCTGTGCACCTAGCTCAGGCTGCGATCCTGGGTAGGGAACCTCCTAGCCCACGTCACAACCAGGGGAGATCCATCAGCCTGAGGCCCCCCTTGCTGGCAACGGCCTGGGAAAGGACATGGAGTGGGGGAGATTGAAGGGGAGCGAGACCTGCTCCAGAGTGCCAGTCTTGGACAGCCCCACCCCCCAAGCCCAGACTTTCAGCTGAGTGGAGCCATTTCAGCCCCTTCCGGCAGCTCTGCACAGAAACAAAGAGCAGAACGTTGATCTCTGCTAACAGCAGTTGTGGAGCCTGATGACAGGCTTACTCAACCCAGCCCCACCCAGACTCACTCCTGGTCCTGCCACCACTGAGGTGGAGAATAAGGACAGCTGAGGCTATGATCCTGGGTAGGGAACCACCCAGCCCACATCACAGCCAGGGGTGATCCATCAGCCTGAGGTCCCGTTTGCTGGCAGAGGCCTGGGAGAGGGCACGGAGAGGGGGAAAGTGGAGGGGAGCGAGACCTGCTCCAGAGTGCGGGTCTTGGATAGGCCCAGCCCCCAAGCCTAGACTTTCAGCTGAGTGGACCCATTTCAGCTCCTCCTAGGAGCTCTGCACAGAAACAAAGAACAGACCTTTGACCCTCCTAACAGCAGATGTGGAGCCTGAGGGCAGGCTTACCCAACCCAGCCTCACCCAGACTCACTCCCCCCACTGAGGTGGAGAATAAGGACACACCTGGAAATCCCAGGACAAGACCCACCACCCGAGGCACAAGAGGGCCTCTCTAGAGGAATAAGAGCTAGCTACAGGACCCCAAAACAGCACCGTAGCTCGCTCCTGCCTGCAAGTGTCACCTACTGACAGGGAGGTGATCCTGCACACCCTTTTACTGCATCTACTGATTCATCATAAAGGGTGTGGTCGAATCGAACCCACAAACACCACCTACTGACTCAGAGACTAAACAGGGCGTGTCATTATCCAAACGAAAATCTAAAGGCAAGAAGGAACAACTGATCAAGATGGGAAGGAACCAGCCAAAGAACTCTGGAAGTATGAAGGCTCAAACGGAAAACACAACCCCAAAGAGGAACAACAACTCTCCAGCAATGGACATTAACCAAACTCAGAACACTAAAATGACAGAAGAAGAATTTCAAACATGGATTGTAAGAAAACTGAATGATATGCAAAAAAAATGGGTAACCAACACAAAGAAACCACAAAAAAAATCCAGGACTTGGAAAAAAAATTCACTAAAGAAATTGAAATATTAAAGAAAAATCAAACGGATCTCTTAGAAATAAAGGACTTATACAGGGAACTACAAAACACCATGGAAAGCCTCAAGAACAGGGTAGATCAAACAGAAGAAAGAATCTCAGAGATTGAAGACAACTCCTTCCAATTAAATAAGTC
>NW_012144411.1:72491-73006 GCF_000956105.1 Propithecus coquereli
ATGGACATATTTGAAACTCGGACTTGGGGGGTGGGGCAAGGGCAACATATGTAACCTAAACATCTGTACCCCCATAATATGCTGAAATAAAAAAACCCGTGAATTATAAAGAGATTTGTGAATGATAAAGATACTACTCATTAGTGTGAAAAATCTCAAAGCCCTGAGACACATGTTTTTGACATTTTTCTATTAATAGAAAAGAGTCTGAATTAATTTAGATTTGGATTTATACAACTAATGTTTGCTGTAAGATAATATTTACCTTTTATTGCTTTAGTAAATTGATATTTAAATTTAAATATTTCCAAAAATATTAGTTTATGTTCCTCAAATATAGTTTTGCCAAAAAAGTAAATAGATCTGCCAACTATTTCTTATTCTAAATATAATCTGATCAAGCAGATATTGTCATTTTCTCAATCCTTCAATTTAAGTGAAATGAAATTTGCATTACATGTGGATGTGTTAATTTGTGTTTCTTTCCTACCCCCTCTAAAGTCTACCTAAACACA
>NW_012144411.1:83509-85086 GCF_000956105.1 Propithecus coquereli
TTTTCATTTATTTTGGATATGTCAAGATTTTCTTGTGGGTGTAATGCAAGTGAAAGTTTGCCAAGTTAGCACTTTTTTCTTTTTTTAATTGAGTTTTTTATTGAGATAAAATTTACCATAAAAAAGCAGGGATCACAAATGTATATGCTGATGAATTCTGACAAAGATATACAGCCAAGTCACTATTTGAGATACAGAACATTTTTATCACACTCCATTGTCAATCTCTATTACTCATTGTCAAATGCAATTCTAATTTTTATTGTTATACATTTCTAACATATCTGATTATTGAACTTATAGCTGATTCTTTTCAAATGAATTTTCGTGTATTGTATGAAGAGTGGAGCATTATTTTTTCCCAATCATTTTTCCAGTTTTTAAGCCCATATGTTAAAAAAAACTTTTATTCCTCCACTGAATTGACTTGGTGCCTAAGCCAAAATTTCACCATGTAAATAAGTCTATGTTAATGAACTATCTATTCTATTGATCTATTTGTCTACTCTTATACCAAAATCACACTCTATTTTCATTATCATAGCTATTTTTAAATTTCAATAGTTTTAGAGAGTACACACGTTTTTGTTACATGGGTGAATTGAATAATGCCGAAGCCAGAGCCTTCAGTGTATCTATCACCAGAACATTGTACCCGATAGGTAGATGTTTATCTCTCACCCCTCTCTCCACATCCCCCTTCTTAGTTTCAGCGTCCAGTACACCTGCGGTTCCAAATCCCTGGGCCTCTAACCCATACCAGTCTGTGGTCTGTTAGGAACTGAGCCACACAGCAGGTGAGCGGTAAGTGAGGGAAGCTTCATCTGTATCACTCGCATCACAGCAAAAGCTCCACCTCCTGTGCGATCAGCAGCGGCATTGGTTTCTCAAACAAGCACGAACCCTACTGGAAACTGCTCATGCAAGGGATCTAGGTTGTGCCTCTTATGGGATTCTAACGTCTGATGATCTGAGGTGGAGCTGAGGTGCTGATGCTAGTGCTGGCGAGCGGCTGCAAATACAGATTATCCTTAGCAGAGAGGTCTGACTAAACAATAAATGTAATGCACTCAAAACCACCTCCCCTGCCGGTCCACGGAAAAATTGTCTTGCGTGAAATCAGTCCCTGGTGCCACAAAGGTTGGGGACTGCTGTATTACACCACTTTAGACCATATATTTATTTCCCACTTATAAGTGAGAACATGTGGTATTTGTTTTTCCACTCTAGAGATACTTCACTTAGGATAATCATTTCCAGTTCCATCCAAGTTGCTACAAAAGACATTATTTCGTTCCTTTCTATGGCTAAGTAGTACTCCATGGTGGTGTATAGATACCACATTATCTTTATTCACTCATCAGTTGATGAGCACTTAGGATGATTCATATCTTTGCAATTATAAATTGTGCTGAAGTAAACATTTGGGTGCAGGTGTCTTTTTGATATAATGACTTCTTTTCCTTTGGGTGGATACCCAGATTGCTGGATTGAATGGTAGATCTACTTTCAGTTCTTTGAGGAATTTTCATACAGTTTTCCTTAGAGGTTGTACTAATTTACATTCCCACCAACTG
>NW_012144411.1:85335-85800 GCF_000956105.1 Propithecus coquereli
TGGCCTCTGGGTTTGTCCTCATAAACACAATGTTAATACTGTCTTTCTGCTTAGTGTCCACTCTTCCTTTTAAAACTCTAACCAAAGATAATGCTAACAGAGGTCTAAAAAGTAAAGCTGTTTGATCCATCTATATTTATCCTGAACATCAAAAGGATTCTGAATGTGCATAGAGTTTTATAAAAAACAAAATGTTCTGGTTTATGTCTCAAAATAAAAATAAAAGATTAAGCTAACAAAAGGTTAGGAGTAACATGCTAAGTCTCTATCTGAATCTAGAGGACTTGTGCAAAAACTATTTGTAAATAAAACAAAAAATGATACATATGAAATAAGGAAAAATAATAGGTAAAAATATAAACAACCCATAAAAGAGATTTAGGAGACAGTATTAATATCTTTCAGCTCTGGAAACTATATAGTGATAATATTTAGAATGGCACATGTAGTGGGCATGACATTTTA
>NW_012144411.1:94368-96259 GCF_000956105.1 Propithecus coquereli
TATTTGGTTGGGAGTAGAGGATTCCTCAGGCTTTTCTTATGAGATAAAATGTGTAGTCTGTGTATAAAGAAGGTACTAACTTTTCTTTATAATTTTATGTTCTTATTTTATTCCTTGTGTTATTACCCTGGATATGCCTTTGAGTACAACATTTAATAGAATGGCACAAGCAGACATTCTTCAGAGAAAGCACTCATATTTCATCCTTATGATAACGTTGCTGATGATTTTTCATAGATACACTTTTTCACATTAAAAAAACTACCTAGTATTTCCAGTTAGCTGAGAGTGTTTACAGTGTGTTGAATGGCTGTCAAATGTTTTCATCTGCGTCTATTGAGAGAATATTATTTTTTCTCACCATACATTTATTTATGTCAAATGGAAAACCAGCCTTGCATTTCTGGGATAAACTTATATTGGTCATAATGAAAATCCAAAATTTTATTAAGGCTATTTGTTTCTATGACAGATGTAGAATTATCATTTTATGACATCATCTAAGTTCATGTTTATCATTTTATCTCTCAGTTACATAAACATCTATATATCCATATTTATATAGAGATATGTGTACATGTTTTGTTTTTGGTTTATTGTACTATCAGTTTAATGGGTTCATTAGTCTGATTCTTGGTTGGAACAAGAGCAGATTCTTTTCCTAAAACAGTGATGGGTCTTTAAGATTCACAGAATCAGAGTCTGATAAAAACATAAGCTAGCTTTAAGGCTACCTCTTGATCCTCCAAGATTGAGTGAGGAAAACAATGGATGGAGCCCTAGACAAAGAAGGGAATTTATGTCTAGTTTGAATCTTGTTAATAGAGGAGTAGGAAAGTGTGGATTAAGTCACAACAGCCTCTACATCCCTAAATATCTCTAATCAACCCTAATTCTTCATTGCCAAGTGCATTGGTAATGCTGTAAATCAGAATGTGTCCTCCAATGTCCTGGAATGCTCTACAAAGAGGTCATAACCTCACCTGTCTCTTTTCAGAGAGGGCATTTGGGGATATGAAACCTGGTCTCAAAGACAGTATCAATAATTTAGGTCCTATTTTCAAAGATGTCAGGCTGAAAAGAATTGAAAATCTCAAGGCAAAATACGACCCACCAATCTTTTACAATTGTATAGCTAAAACCTGTTATACATTGACATATCAATGTTACCTAAATTAAAACAAGTGCATTATGATTAAGTTGCACCTGTCACTCACTTTTATATCTATGATGTGTGGATTTAACTCTGTTGGACACTCCAGTGAACAATGAAACAAAGGTTCATACCAAGATGGATTTTGTTGTTGTTTTCATTTACTTGTTTAAGCTAAACCCTAGATGAGGAATTGGGACTATCTCAAACACTACATTCTAAGGCATATAGGTTTTCTGTTACTTGCATCTAAATTAATCTTGACAAATTCACTTTGTTAATATAAATCTGTTTTTGTGCAACAAGTATACTCATAGTGAGTAGGCAACATTATACTTTTGCACCTGTAAAGTTAACAGCCAGTTACAGCTAAAGGCTCAGTGTGAATATGCCAGGGTGAATACCACTTGCATGAAACTCTTTGCAGGAAGAGAGCTTTTTATCTGTCCAGACCTTCTGCTTCACCTGTGCTGTGAAAATTTTATTTTAAAAAGTTAAAAGATTTTTCCTTTTAGACATTATTCAGTAGGTATTTATTCTGTAACTATTTTTATTTGTCTTTTTGAAATATTTATAGAAAAAGCAAGTAATTTTCTCCTGCCACTTTACCCCTACACAAATACTTTTTCTTGACCTTTATTTGAACTGGAAGAATGACAAGAATTTCATAACCATTCTCAAAGCGCAAGGTCTCCTTAACATTTTTGTATTTTGTTTTAGCCATGGCTGTCATTATTG
>NW_012144411.1:97904-98997 GCF_000956105.1 Propithecus coquereli
GACCTACAATGTTTTCTTGACGAAGAGCTTTGGAGAGTCCCAATCTTTTCACTCATATTTTCAGTAATTTCTTTGTTTATTTAATACCTATAAGAAGACAGCCTTATTTAATGTTTCACAAGTTAGAGAAAGCTTATTTATTTAGGGGAGAGGGTGTCTCACTGTTCACCACATAAACCACCAACACCAAGTTGTCAGGATCAAGAAATGGTCCCAGCCATTGTAGCCTCATAATGACCCACAGCAATTTAGCCCAACCAGATCTTTATATCTCATCTGGACTGATCACATAAATGCAAGTGTGTCTATCAGCAGACCTGTCCTAACAACTTAAATAAGTTAAAGAATTTAAAGTCAAATGTGATGCACTTGCTTTTGTTTGGTTTTGGTTTGGTTTTGATTTTGGCTTTTTGTGCTAATTTATAGGCTCTATAAATAAGAGTGAAAGGAAAGGTAGAAGCAAGTGGTTGGGTTAAATTTGCTCAGTGAATGTGAAGGTGGCCTCTCTGCAGAGCAGGGGGTCTGCCAGTAGTCTGCAATCTATGCTTTAACTATAAAACAGCTTTTTCACTGAGCCTCGGGGGTCATTTTATAGGTGTTCTATAAACATTTTAAAGCTATTCTATAGCTGTTCCTTGTTTATAGCTGTCCCATCTTATCCCTCCTGCAGAGGCTAACCCAGCAGGGGGTGAGGTAATGGCCAGTTATGGAAATCGGAATGGATTGCTTTCTTCACTCACTCACCCTTCACCTACTGTTCAATGAACACCCAACTACTCCCAGCACAACAAGGAGAAATCAGTAGGAGTAGCTCTAAAACAATGCTCTAGATAAAGTGTAGACCTGAAGGTTTTCCACTGCCACTCAGTGAATACATGGCCCATCCCACTCATACTTCCTTATTTCAAAACTTATTGCAAAACTACAATAATCAAGATACTATGGTGCTGTGCTTCTTTAAATACAAGCAGGGTTATATTTAATCCAGAAAAAATGCAACTGAGTTGGATATGGGAAGAACCAAAGTGTTGGTAAGACTCCCTCCCTTGTCACTTCAGAGGGGTAGGTAGAATGCTTTGTATAGAGCTCACAG
>NW_012144411.1:102647-104085 GCF_000956105.1 Propithecus coquereli
CCTGGGTTTTAGAGACCCTTAGAAGAGGTGAGGGGTGGTGCTGGCTGTGAGATCTATATTGGTCAGTCTGCACATAAAAGGCATTCACACAGTGGAGTCCTTCACTATCTCTAGAACTGGCTAGCCATGTGATGCATAGTCTCCTCAGGGTTGGGAAGGCCCCAGATATCAAAACGTCAGAATAAAATGGCATACTTAATACAATTTCCTTGCTTTTTTTAAAATTCAAAATCTATACTCAGATGCTTTTATTCTAATGTTTAAATATCTGACACATTTAGATGCTACCACTCCCAAGAGAGAGCACATACAGGTGGGCCTCTTCAAATAGGCAAGTTAAATGCATGTTACATAGGAGATTCTTTCAGATGTTCCACACCACCTGGGAGTTAGACTACCCTATCCTGTGTTTCCAAAAATAACAGCTGGTGGAATAATGAACATAGTGTAAAGCACACTACAAATATTGCCTTGTTGCTTTGTTTATTTCATGACTCTCCTTTGTGACATTTGGAACAGACTTTTAAATGAGAATATAAACCAAAAGCAAACCAGCATTCTCAAATAAATATGCAGGCAATAATACTAAGCTTATCATTAAGTCAACCACCAAGCAAATGTTTTAAGTTGTCTCAGTGTTAGTAAAATACAAAACTTATGAGACCAAAAAAAATCCCCTCAGGTTTCTGACTCTCCTCTTCTCTTCCTTTATAAGTTTGTTGTATTTCATTTTTTGTTAAATAACACTTTAAACAAATCTTTCTCCTAGATTATTTGGGAAAGCATGGTTGCAGAAACCCTACTGACATTTTTCTGCCTGTGAGTTCCATGTTTCATTTTATTTGAAATTAGAGTATCAACTCAAGAAAGTATGGCAAACAATATCATGGTACAGTGGAAAGAAGAAAGTAGATTTGTTAGGCCAATAAGACATTAAGACTTAAAAAACAAAAAATATAATTTGAATATGT
The DNA here is from genome assembly GCF_000956105.1 of Propithecus coquereli. NCBI lineage: Eukaryota > Metazoa > Chordata > Mammalia > Primates > Indriidae > Propithecus > Propithecus coquereli. Next base: position 103,619 of record NW_012144411.1, read on the forward strand.
TAATAACCTTATCCCCCTCTCCCAAATAAAAAAAAAAAATCATATTAAAATACACACACACACACACATACATACACACAAACTATGGTAAAAATTTGCATTCTTGCCTAGCCACCATTTTAATTTAATTCTCAAATATAAGACCTTTCCTTTTAACTGTCCACTCACAAAGTTTTAATGAGACAAATTTCTAAAACATGACAATTAAGCTGCTGAAAATCAGCCACAGTTTTGATTTACAGGTCTGTAAAGAATTACTTCGTAGCCATCAGGATCAATTGCACAGCTTAAGTCCAAAGCTTTCTCATAGGGCATAAACACAAGCAATGGGTATGCTAATTATTCTTGATTGTACTAGTTTGGGAGAATTTAGCAGAAACAGCCAAAAGCTAGCTAAGGTATGCTATCTGCAGGGCTACATGTCATAAAAGAGCTAAACATATACACATGTAGATTACATATATATA
>NW_012144411.1:104135-105238 GCF_000956105.1 Propithecus coquereli
CCTACCCTAGGGAAGAAAAATTTAAACTTTTAGGTTTTTCTTAAAATATCAGAAGATTTCTAGTTTCTAGTCTGGCCCTGATATATTTTAAATTTCACTAAAATGTCAGGAAATAATGTAGCTAAAAATATACACAGCACAGAGTAATATTTTGGTTATTGCGATGGTTAGCCTTCATTGTCAACTTAAATCAAACATTAATCTAGATGTTGTTGTAAAGGTATTTTCTAGATGTCATTAACACTTACAATCAATTTGCTTTATGTAAAGGAGATTACCCTTGACAATATAGGTGGGCCTTATCCAGTCTGTTGAAGACTTCAAGAGCAAAAACTATGTTTCCCAAACAAGAAATTCTGCCTCAAGACTACAGCATAAAATCTGAGAGTTTCTTGCCTATTGGCCTGCACTACAGGTTTTAAACTTGCCAGCCCCCACAATTCCATGAGCCATTCTTTAAAATAAATCTGTTTATATCTGTCTATCTATCAATCAATCAATCAATCTATCTATCTGATTTTATTGGGTCTGTTTCTCTGAAGAAGCCTTACTGATGTAGTTATTAAATTTTAAATTGATCAAAAGATATATATATACACATATCTTAGGATATATAAAGTATATACAGAAAATTCTAAGAAATATAAGCACACATAAAAAACTATTAGAGATAATACATAACTTCAGCAAGGATGCAGGATACACGATTAATATACAAAAATCAATTGTATTTCTATATACTAGTAATAACCAAATCAAAAATAAAATTAAGAAAACAAATATCACTTATATTAACATCAAAAATTATAAAATACGAATAAACAAAATAGTATAAAGCTTATACACTGGAAACTATAAAACACTGTTGAAAGAAATTAAAGAAGACAAAGAAATGGGAAACTATCTTATGCTTATTAATTAGAAAACTTAATATTATTCAAGTGCCAATACTATCCAAATTGGTATACACATTCAAAGGAATCTACAACAAAATTCTCGCTGGCTTATTTGCATAATTTATAAGCTGTTCCTAAAATTTTTATGGAAATTTAAGGAGCTCAAAATAATCAAAACAACCTTGAAAAAAAGAACAAAATTAGAGG
>NW_012144411.1:115163-116711 GCF_000956105.1 Propithecus coquereli
TACCAGTAGAACTTAATTTCTCCTACTGCTATATAAATAACAATTTTAAGAGAAATCCCCTGTTACACAGCTAAAACTATAAGAGATTTTTGAGTTTCTTTATAAGACTTGATTCATTTATGTTCAGTGACTACTGAGTCAGTTCATAATAAAAATGCTACAGGAGTGAGCAAGGGATTGTTTTTCCAGTGGCAGAGATTAGAGAGAAAGAGAGTAACAATAGAAGCTGGAAGGGTTTACCATGATGCTAGTTAATGCCTTATGTGGAAAATTTCTCTCTTTACAGAGACAAATTTTGACCAAGGTCAGTGGAAAATAACTTTGAATCTTGCAGGAAATTGCAGGGTTTATCTTACACTCTTGGAAGGTACATCTGTGAGGACACTCAATCAAGCCATCATGTTATTGCTGTTTTTTTAGAAAAGCCAAGTAAATAAGTAAACGATTACGTTAACTTAAGCAGAAGTTCCTAATCAAATCTCAAATACTGGATGAAAACAATGTGGAACTTGCAATAAACAGATCCTGTCTGTACTCTAATGGCCAAGTTGACAACTGAAGGGGAACATGAAGAGAAGACGGAAGGAAAGTAACTCCAGTCTTAACGTACTATCACTTGTTTATTTTTGGTTTTGTTGCCTGTGCTTTTGGTGTTATATCCCCTTACGGCTAATTCCAATGGTTGTTTTTGAGTGTCTTTTTTATCCATGTTTCCTCAAACTTATTTCTCAAAATTCTCAAGATTTGCAAGATAAAGTAGGAATCATTGAAAATAAAGATTAAACAACATGAATTATGAATTTCCTAATGGAAGTGTACTAACATGATAATATATAAACATTCCTAAATGCACTGTAATCATAGGATCTTTTTTATTTTTCCTGTAAGATATTGATTTTACCCTGAAAAGAACACAATCCTAATGTGCTAACAGAAAAAAAGCCAAACTTTGTAAAATAAGTAAAGAGGTTTATTCTGAGCCAAGTGTGCATGACTGACCCCAGGGAGAACATGGCCTGAAGAGGTCCTCAGTAAACGTGCCCCAGGCAGCCCAGTTATAGTTCAGTTTGATACATTCAAGGAGATGGGAATTACATGTAAAATCATAAATCAATACATGAAAGGTGTACATTGATTTGGCCCCAAAAGGTGGGACATCTTGAAGTAGGGGTGCTTACAGGTTATATAGGTGGTTAAAGATTCTATGATTTGCAATTGGTTAAATAAATGAAGCTTTGTCTAAAGGCTTAGAATGTTTTAATTTAAGATAAGGATGTTTGTTATCAGAGGCAAGCCACCAAACACTGAAACTCAAATGATTTGTTAAGTAAATTGATGGCCTGCAGGTGTGGTTTAAGCTTTGTCTTGTATGGCCTTAGGTTTGTTAATGATTTAGCATCTTATTGTTGTAAAGTGTAACCACAAAGGCTGGGTTGCATAATGAGGCTGTCTGACCTGCCTTTTCCTCATGGCTGGCAACGCAGCTTTAAAGCTTTTCTTGGGTCCTCTTGGCCAAAACTGGGGTCCATTCAGTCTTCTGGAGGCTTA
>NW_012144411.1:119736-120315 GCF_000956105.1 Propithecus coquereli
AAAAAGATGGGAGACACCCCTGATGTGTATCAAAGAGTCCTAAGCCTGTTCTATCCCAATAGAAATAGACCTTTCATTCAGAAAAACCTTGAACTGTTTTATTTCATTTATGTCAGATCGTTTATGTCACTACTGTTTTTATTTGTTTTTTATTCCGTATCAATACCTGTGAATTTAGGACTTATCTAGATGATGGTATTGCATTGAGTTAAGACCATAGATTGCAGAGTCAGACAGCCTGAGTTCAAATCTCAGCTCTCCTCTTAACTAATTGGCTTAATCTTTCTGGGTCTCAGTTCATCTTCTACAAAAAGTAAAAGCAATAGCAGTGCCTGTTTAATGAAATTCTGGTTTTCACCAGTTAGGCAACTGAGAGTGCTATATAAGTTTTGTCAAAGCAAAAATTGCACTGGACAAAGTTAAAGAGGAAAGGGGTATTTCATTCAAAGCTGTTGCAATACAAGAGAGAGGCTATAACTCAGTCTGAACTCACTCCCCTGAAATAAAAAGCAGGATTGTTTTTAAATGCTGGAGTGGGCTAGTGGAAAAGTCCTGGAGGACATTTGTGGTGAGGTTGGT
>NW_012144411.1:120365-121930 GCF_000956105.1 Propithecus coquereli
AATTAGTTTCTCTGTATATACTGGCATTAAGTAGGGTCTTTGAGAATAAAATTGGGTTAAGCTTTCAAACTTTTGAATTCCATAATAAAGAAAAGGCCTAGGAAATTCTCTCTTCCTTTCCGTTAATTCGCATAGGCACTTCTAACAGATATTCAAATAATGGAGGTGGTAAAAACCCAATTTCTAGCTCATAAGCCAAAGAGACTTTAGAGTTAAATGAAGGATAAATCCCAAGGATAAAAGTATAGAAAAGCTCCTTATCTTCATCCTGTTTATTCACCACATAAGAATATCCTTTGATGTAGCACAAATCTATCCTCGGGTGGGTAACAAAGAAAAAAAAGAGTCTGAATGTTTAATTCTCGTAACAGGTAATTTCTATATCAACTAAAATAAGGAAGGAAATAAAACTTTTAGTATAATATCAGAGGAAAAACATTTCACCTAAAGCACATATTCATTCTTTTGATAAAATTTGAGAGTGCCCAGTATTATTCTATATGCTGGACGTACAGCAGTTATCAAAACTGAAACAGCTTTTGCATGTGGCTTTATGTCTGCTTATTTTCTTTAGAAACCAGAGGAATGGGGGAAATGAGTAGATAGACCATATTTGGGGAAAGAGAATGGAAAAGTAACAATCCTGAGATGTCAACCATTTATGTTGTCCTTCATTCATTCATACGCACTTTACACTGTGCCACATATTGCTGAGAATACGGAGAGAAATGAAATGTGTGAAGAAACTTGGAGATAGTGAGTGGACTTGGTGAGACCATAGCTAATGGAGCGATGGCCCAGAGGCCATTTTGCAATGGGTTGAAAAGAATGTGTTAGATGAAGAAATGGACACATTGATTATAAACATCTCATTTGAGAAGTTTGGCTCTGAAGATAAAGAAAAAAATAGTGTAGTAACAGGACTATTTATTTTATTTTAATTGGATAAATGTGAGTGTTTAACGGAGCAATTTGAGAGTTAAAAAGTAAGAACAGGGAATTGTAGTTGAGAGAGAGAAATTGAATATACTGAAGAAAGAAGGAATAATTCCAGTGTGAGTTTCTGAGAAATTAGGAGGAGGAAAAAATATGCCTCATTCAGGCAACAAAACAGATCTGTGTCTTCCTTCATTTCAGCTCTTCTCTATCTTTAACATGCACATACACACACACACACACACACACACACACACACACACCCCTAGAGGCCTTTTAAATGCAGATTTTGATTCATTAAGTCTGGGTGGGGCCTTAGCCTCTACATTTCTAACAAATTTCCAGGTGCTGCCCATACTGCTGCTTAAGCAGATCACATTTGGAGCAGCAAACCTATGTTTGTATGTTTGGTACTAAGAAATGAGCCAGATGCTGGCTGTAAATTTTTATTAATTAGAGATGGCCATCAAACAGCTGAGGGAAAGAGAGCTGGTGGGGGTTGGGGGGAGGGTAGGTGGCTTATAGCAAGGAGGAGCTAAGGCAGTAAGAGCAAAGGTGGTTAGAGCTAGAGTGGTTAAAACTAGGGAAGTTAGACCTAGGGAGGTTAGAGCAAGGGTGGTTAGAGCTAG
>NW_012144411.1:126164-127374 GCF_000956105.1 Propithecus coquereli
TGCTACTTCCCTGGGGACTCCAGGAGAGTGGGGCAAATCCCGAGGTGGAGTGAAATAGATCCAGCTTGGGCACCCTGTAGGTGATTCAAGACCAGCAACCCTTCCTCTGGCAGAGTGAGGGACTGATCTCCAGGGTCCAAGGGACAGGCCTGCAGACCAGACCCCGTACACCCAGGTCAGGATTGCACTGCCCCGGGGCACAGAAGAGAGATCTGTGAGGGAGTCTGCTAAGGAGTGTGTGCCTTCAGGGGCAGATCAGTGTGCCAGAGCGGCAACCCTCCTCTCAAAAGAGAGCTGTGCACCCAGCTCAGGATACAATCCGGGGTGGGGAACCTCCCAGCCCACATCGCAGCGAGGGGAGATCCATGGGCCTGAGGTCCCGCTTGCTGGCAGAGGCCTGGGAGAGGACACGGACAGAGGGAGATCCAAGGGGAGCCAGACCTGCTCCAGAGTGAGGGTCTTAGACTGCCCCACCCCCCAAGCCCAGACTTTCAGCTGAGTGGACCCATTTCAGCCCCTCCCGGCAGCTATCCACAGAAACAAAGAGCAGACCTTTGACCCCTGCTGGCAGCGGCTGTGGAGCCTGAGGGCAGGCTTACCCAACCCAGCACCACCCAGACTCACTCCCCTCACTGAGGTGGAGAATAAGGACAAACCCAGAAATTCCAGGGCCCCACCCTCCACCCAAGGCACAAGAGGGCCTCTCTAGAGGAATAAGAGCTAGCTACAGGACCCAAAAGCAGCACCGCAGCTCGCTCCTCACTGCAAGTGCCACCTACTGACAGGGAGGTCATCCTGCACACCTTTTTACTGCATCTGCTGATTCATCATAAAGGGTGTGGTAGAATCTCAAGCACAAACACCACCTACTGACTCAGAGACTAAACAGAGCGTGTCATTATCCAAACAAAAATCTAAAGGCAAGAAGAAACAACTGATCCACATGGGAAGAAACCAGACAAAGAACTCTGGAAGTATGAAGGCTCAAACGGAAAGCACACCCCCAAAGAGGAACAACAACTCCCCAGCAATGGACATTAACCAAACTCAGAACACTAAAATGACAGAAGAAGAATTTCAAACATGGATTGTAAGAAAACTGAATGATATGGAAAAAAAATGGATGACCAACACAAAGAAATCACAAAAAAAATCCAGGACTTGGAAGAAAAATTCACTAAAGAAATTGAAATATTAAAGAAAAATCAAA